>NC_134403.1:324194979-324511592 GCF_038048845.1 Mixophyes fleayi | reverse complement strand
TGACACAGACATAAAAACCTGTTGTTGTCCACAGCAACTAATTAGATTGTTATAATCTTTTTTTTTCTAGTGCAGTTGAGGAAATGACAATTAATGTGTGATTGGTTACTGTGGGTTACAGCTTTTGTTTCTACACAAGTTTTCATAAAAATATCTTAATGGAATATGAAAGGATGAATAGCCCCCAAAACTGTTTCCTTTATTATATAATGATGTGTTAGTCCATGTTTAATCATCTTGGGCCTGATTCATTAAGGATCTTAAATGAAGAGGATCCTTATTTCAGTCTCCTGGACAAAACCATGTTACAATGCAAGGAGTGCAAATGAGTGTTCTGTTTTGCACATAAGTTAAATATTGACTGTTTTTTCATATAACACACAAATAATTGATAGCTTATTTGTACATTGAAATTTAAAGTTGATATGTGTGTGTTACATGAAAAAACAGTCAGTATTTAACTTATGTGCAAAACAGAACACTCATTTGCACCCCTTGCAATGTAACATGGTTTTGTCCAGGAGACTGAAATAAGGATCCTCTTTATTTAAGATCCTTAATGAATCAGGTCCCTTGTTATTTGTGTATGATCCTTACATATTTTGATTGCTTTAGTATTAAGGATTTTTGTAATTGGGTAAGGGGTGAATTTGTGGCTGCTATAAATGAGTGCATTCCTCGCTGTCAATTTTTTTTTGGGCAGAAATGAATATTCCACAACATTGGTGTATTTATCATGTTAAGCATATCACCTGATTAGTTTTACTCAGCTCCCCAACCATACTGACTGGCAGCAGTAAGACTGAACTTATACAGGCTAGGTTGGAGTCATATGTGCTTGCAATAAAAATAAAATAAAAGCAGAAAAAACTAATAATTATATTCATATATTTACATTAGGAAAAATGCTTTATTTAAATAATAAAGCATTTTTTCCTGTACTGAACTGCTACTATCACCGTTGTGAGATGGCAATAAATATGCCTATATAACAGCAGCACTCTCTTTGTTAAATAGGCTTTGCAATGGCTTGCACAGGGAAACTTTTGCCAAAGAGACTCTGTGAAAACTATCTCTTTGGGACTTGATAGATAGGGAAAAGCTATGTAGGGAGAATATAGTTTTTTTTTTCTCATAATAAATAGACACATTTATCCGGTGTATCTACCAGTTTTTCGTGTTATATTAAAATATCAATTGATGAAAAGGAAGGAGGAGTAAGGACTAGGGAGTAGGTGTATGAGAGGGGATGAATATCAAAGAAAAAGTACCCAACCATAACAATAACAAAACAACCTACAGAAGAAATAAAAAAAAGATTAGGCTTCTACATTGAAGTACAAAACACTAGTATTTGGATCATTGATCCACTTGGCAATGGGCCTTCATGACACACAGCATTATTATAAAGACCATGATGGATTGATAAAGAGTTACATTTTAGTTATAACATTTTAATTAAAAAATATATGGACAGAACATTTTGAAAACTCTTCTGTACCTTAGTCCAAACACCCTATTCAGAAAATGTTAAAAATGAATGTAACAAAATGTCTATGGCTAAAATTAACTCAAAAGTAACTGCAAACAGTGAATCTGATTAAATGAATCTAAAATATTATACACTAACATTGCTTTTTTACATTAAACTTGAAGTAGTTAACACCCAATTCACAAATACTGTATGCAACATTTGTGATTTACTTTTTTTCCCATGTTGTTTGTTATATTTTAGTCATTTTTGTGACATTTTAACAGTTTACAAATAATTCTTTTTAGGAGCATTATATTATGAATTCTTACAAGGGTATCTTTGAATAAACTTCCTGAGCTTTGGTTCCAATTTAAATATTTATTTACTTTCCTTTTGCTACTTTTTTGTTGCCCACACATTATTGTTGTTTACAAATTGCACTGAACGGATAGGGAACAAAGTTAAATAATTGGAAATACACAAGAAAATTGAAAAGGTTCTCTCATGTTCACCCACCCGAAATTACATGATGACCTATGTTTTTGGATCCAACCCAGGGCTAAAAATTTCTATGTTAAAGACACAAATGTAGCAATGACAATATTTCTGTTTCAACATAATCAGAGCAAATTGTAAGAGTCATGTACAAAGCATTCTGCATATAAACACAGTTAGGTTGCACTTTTCTCTTCATGCATCTGACAAGTAAATAACTAATAGACAGAAAATCAAATGAAGCTTGGAGACCAGATGAATAGTATGCCTTGTCTAGTACAAAAATAAACTATTTAGAGAAGGAAGTTTCAGCTGTTTTGTTGACTAGTTCCCAGGCAGTATCAATAATATCACTCAGCATGGCATAAATTAGGATCACACCCTTCTTTCTGGAATTCCCTCTTCTACTAGACAATGATTAAGTACTCCTGCCTTTCTGATTACAGGGGTTTCCTGAGAGTGATTGCAGGACTATATTCAGTAAGCATAGCAATGTCAGCTTTACAAGCCAGATAAATTCCTATGTAACTCTAACCGAATGCAGCACTAATAATGAATGTTTTCCATATGATGATTGTTTGTGGGAATGTTATAACTAAGAGCCAGCCATTGACAAGGAGCATTACATTACTTTTACAGATTATTGACATTACTGCAATTGGATGCACTTATTTTTTTATTTCTTTTACTCAGTCCTTTTTCCAATAATTGGCTCTACTCAATTTATAAAATGAATCTACCTGGTGCATTTATCACAGAAAAATAAATGATTTTCATTACATAAAGGGATATAGGAAAGTATTCTCTTTTACACACTTAAGGGGAAAATTGCACTGGCCTGTGTTTGTTTTTGTAACCTCCATATTTACTACAATCACCACAATTGCACATACACCAGGGAAATAGTGCAATCAACTGAGTTCTTTACCCTTTCTATCTGGAAAGCACAAATGAAGGCACAAAAGCAGGGAATGTATATATAAGGTAATGATTTGTAGCTCAAAAAAACATCAATGAGTAATAAGATAAAATCCAAAAGAACTCAGGGGCATAATAAATCTCTCTCCAGATTCCAGACTACAAAAAAAAAAGGTTTTTATACCTTCCATCACATTGTAATATATAACGTGAATGCAAGTTTATTCCTATGTTCAAAACAATTACAACTGGCATATAGAAATAAACTAGAGATAAAGAGAGTCTGGCCAAAGTTATCCTTGATACTTATTAAAACAAAGGGGAAATTTTATTAGGAAGTAGTTAAATGGGGCACCAACTGTTGGACTCCAGTTAATCTGAGCACTATCTTGTTCAGAGTTTAATTGATGTAATTTAGAGACTGGAATCTGGACTTAAATATTTGAACTCCCATTCATTTTATTTGGATCCAAGGTTAATGAAATAGTCAGCAGGGACAAGAGTTAATGCCTGCATGTCAAACACAGAGGGTCCAACCAACATTTTATTACTCTTTTATAATATTAAAGACTGTATTGTAGCATTAGTTATTGAAATTTTAAATATTTCCTCTCCAATATTAAAGTACCTCAAAATATTATTAGAACTACTAATAAAAGGTAGTTAATTTTCAATGTGAAATTATATTTAGAAAGGGAAACTCAGAAGGATGAATGCTGTGTTAAACAGAAATTCTTATTTCTGGCTTATCATTAAAAGTAAGATATGGCCATCATCATCATCATCATTTATTTATTTATATAGCGCCACTGATTTCACAGCGCTGTACAGAGAATTTATTCACATCAGTCCCTGCCCCATTGGAGCTTACAGTCTAAATTCCCTAATATACACACACAGACAGAGAGAAAGAGAGAGACTAGGGTCAATTTTTGATAGCAGTATGTTTTTGGAGTGTAGGAGGAAACCGGAGCACCCGGAGGAAACCCATACTTTTCTGCATCAGTGATTGGGGATAAGGATTAGACACTGGGTTAGGGATTATAATTAGATATTTAGCATAAAGTTTACATTTTGGGTACTAGGTTGACAGATTGGCGTTAGAGGCTATCATTCTGAAATGATATAAGGCTTACTTTCCTACTCTCCCAGAATCATTTCATTATGTCCTCCACACATGCCCATTTGACCAAGAAAGGCCAGGTAAAGTAAAGGCCTTCCCCTGCACGTATGTCCAATTCAAACTCTGATGTGCACAGAAGTACAATTTTTTTCACACAGAAATCCTGCGCCCGCTTGGGGTCTAGATTAAATCATAGTGATGACCAAACATAGCCATCTAATGGGAGTTTGAACTTTTCACCTGCATACACCTACACAGACTCATCTCATTATACAACAAGACTGCCTTAAGGTAATCACTATGGTGCCATTTAGTTAAAAGGATTATTTTTAGCAGTGTTTGCTGAGGATTATAGGATTGTTATATACCAAAGAGGTAGGTGCCTTATTTTTTTATTTTAAAACCACTGCATACTTGTGCGAGTGTTGACATTTTTTTTCCATTTATTCTTAACATGAGTCTGGACATTTCCAATGCTTGTCTTTTTTTAGATGTTCTGTGCGTGTTGTATAGTTCCTACATGCTTGCATACATGAGTATTCTGGTTGTAGAATATTTAAAAAATTTTGTCTCTGTCATTTACTATTTACACCTATGTAATACCTTTTTTTTTATTTTTCTTTCTTGTTATTCTTTATAAGATTACCAAGAATATTCCAGCTAGTAAAAATGAATGAGATTTTATACCTTACATGTCAGTACCTTTTGGCCTTTGTGTCAAATGTTATGTGTTAAGTAAATGATCAAATATATTATACTGCTGCACATTTAAGCCAAGCCATAGCATGGTTTAAACAAAAGCAAGACATTATATTGACTGCCTTCCTAATCCTGACATAACCAGATCTTTAACTCTACAAGAGACTATGGCCTAGATTTACTAAGCTGCGGGTTTGAAAAAGTGGGGACGTTGCCTATAGCAACCAATCAGATTTTAGCTGTCATTTTGTAGAAGGTACTAAATAAATGAAAGTTAGAATCTGATTGGTTGCTATAGGCAACATCCCCACTTTTTCAGACCCGCAGCTTAGTAAATCTAGCCCTATATGTGTTCATTCACCCTTACATAAAGGCATTGGGCCCGAGTCATTAAGGAAAGTAAGACAAAAAAAAGGAGTAAATGTTCTCTGGGACAAACCATGTTATAATGCGAGGGGTGAAAATTATTTTATAGTCTAGCATATAAGTTAAATACTGGCTGTTTTTTCATGTTGCAGACAAATACTTGATAGTTTTATTTTTACACTGAAATTTAAAGTTGATTTAGGACATGCCCTATCCCAACTATAAATCTGTCACCACATTTTAAATTTACCTCCCCCCTACAGTGCAACATGGTTTTACCCAAGTGCAAAGTTACTCCGTTTGTATGCTTTGCTCTTTTTAATGACTTAGGCCCATTATCTCTATTTTAAATAATCTTCTCATCCCCTCCACACAATCCACCAGTTTAGATGGGAGGATGACTTTGGCAGACCACCAGATAAAAGTACTTGGACAACAATTAGAGAAAGAATCTCCAAAATCTCTATTTCCTCTTTAGTTAAGAAAATGCTTAAAAAATATCCTATAGATGGTGTCTGGTTCCCACCAAGCTGAAAAGATATTTGGGACCACCTCTAACTTATGTTTGAAAGATTGTGGGAATCAAGGATCCTTGTTCCATATCTGATGGTCCTGCCCAAAGATTATTCATTTTTGGGATGATATTGCAGCTTTAATACATCAAATCACTTCAATTTCCATTTCTAAATGTCCATGGTCCTTTTCATCTAGGTTCTCCACTTGCTCCTTGGGCCTACATTAGAAGTAGTTGTTGCCTTTCCCTGACTTCTGGTTCCCCATGATGTGGTGCACAACCATGGGGAAAAACAAGGGGCAGTATGGCAGCAGAGGGTGGTGGGGCCTAAGACGGCATTTGGACAACAGAGTGTATTTGGACAGCACAGGTCATTTGGGCTTGAGAGGGCAGTGAGACAGCATGGTAAATTTGGGAAGGATAACAAAAGTTAAGTTGGTGAGGATAAAGTTTTGGAGAAGGGTATAGTTGGACAGGATAATGATTTACATATTGGGGCATAGGGTCCTGGGTCGAGAAATTTTGCAGGAGTGAGGAATTGTGCTGTAGGGGATGGAGATAAACATGTGTGATAAGGGAAGGAAAGGTACTGTGTGTCATAGGGACAGGAGGGGAAACATGTGACATTGGGGCAGGAGGGTTGATGGTGAGTTTGATGGGACTGCTCCACACTGTCATGATAACATATCCCACCAGCCCATCAATCCATAAGGGATCACATGGACTATCATCCCAGGAGTAGTTCTTTAAATTGTGCTCAGCGGACAGGAGGAGAACTTATTGCAGACACATGGCGGAGTAAGAAGGAAGGGACAGAAAGTGAGGGACAGCTGGAAGACCTGAGATGTAACAAAAGCATGGAAGAGGTTAATTTAAGGAGGAACTGTGTGTTAGCCAAGATCTGAAGGTGGGTAAAGATAAGTATAACTCATTGTTTTCCACTGGACTGGCCCAGACATTGTGGCAGCAACATATAAGGGGAACCAGTGTGGAAGGCTAGCTCCACTCCACTACCACTACAACCCCCTGGCCCAGCACCCACCAACATTTAAGAAGGAGAGACCCATGGGAATTTGACCATGGATATAAGGAACCTCTTCAGGGGGAGGTGGAATTCATGCTGAAGATTGATTCCTGGAAGGTGTGGAGCTGACTGGTGTTTAGATTCTGTTCTTTACCAGCACACCCAGTGATCATTGCTGTCCTGTACCTGGGGAAGCAGACTGTTGCTACATCTTGTGACCTGTCATCACCTCACTTGTGAGATACTCACCAGGTCTTTGTGCTTCCACAGACTGAGACCCAAAGTCTCACCACACTGTGGACACCAAGAAACCAAGACTCCCTGGACTTTCTGTTGACACTCTTTTACCTGTGGAACTTTTGCGTGGCTAAGATGGGTGGGGATCCTTGCTGGGAGTCATACTGACACTGGTGATCTGCTGAACTATTGTTTAAAGTATGCAGCTTTATATTCTGTTGTATTACTGTAAGAAAGGTAAAGATAGCTTGTATCTTCCTTTTGTCTCCTTGCCTTTGTGATTGTTGAAGCTAAGGGGGCCTAGTGAACTTTGCTTCTTAAAACCCAGTATCCTCACAGTGAGGTGTTGTGTGAAAAGGTTGGTGAGATGGGTCAGGGTAGTGTCAATATTTTGGAAAGTGTGATGGATATGGATTAGGGTGGTGCTTATGTCATGGTTGGTGCTTTCTAGTGCTTGGTTCGGTTGGTGAAATTTAGTGTACAAATCCAGGAGGAATGCATCCTGCCCACTGCTCCTCTTCCATCTGAGGATCTTCCACATCATGAGTCTCGAATATAGGAAAATTCAATTGATAGTAGACATCAACTGAAAAGAGTAGTATATGGGGCACTCCTGTCCATAGAAATAAAATAAAATCAACTTTATTAGTAATTATAGTTAAAAATTCGGACAAATATCCAATGTCAGACTAGGCGAATTATTAAAAATATAGAAGTGAAAAAGATTAGAAAATGGTGTAATGAGAATAATAAAATAGACCCCTAGGAAGAGCCGGTTATGATTGTTGTTAATCAATTACTTCATATATTGGCTGAAAATATCTCTAGGTCAGTGGTAATTGATTGGTTCTGATTTATCAGTTAACAGAATCGTGCACTGTGAACCAAGATTGGCTCATGTATTTCTTTCAATATATGCAAATACTATTATATCACTTAGGGATCACTTCCCACCGATCTAAATATCAGTGTATGTGCATATATAAGGTTTATTCATATTTATTATTATTTATTATATTTTAATTATTACTTCCTTCATTAGATAAAGAGAAAGGATAGGCTTGTTGTTATTAAGACATGGTGTAAGATTGAAAGTTGTTAAATAGTGTTCAGTTAGGGTATGATTACCCTTAGGTATGTTATTGGTTTATTGCACAGATATTTAATTGTTCTGTCACACATAACATTAAAGACACGAATTGTAACTAATTGACACTAAGATTGCCCTGTCACATGAAAGGTATATCTGCAGTGTGTAATCTCCGTTATTGGTAGGTTCTGAATCGGAGTATAGGGAAACACCAGCTATTGATCACTATGATATTAAAAGGGGTATCCTTGCTATTTGTATAATAGTAGCAAGAGGTACTGGTAACCTTGTCCCTATTTTGCGATTCCTATATGAATACAGTGTCCCACCTTAGACTGATTGACACATATACACTATGCGGAACTCCCTATAAAATTCGCCGGGATTTAACCGGCATGTAGTCTATCGTTCCTATCGTCTAACAGGATTATAGCATTTTCAAATGAACCTACTAAATATAGTTTGTAATGGACTTGGTCCACGGCACGATCGCAGGACAATCCTGCTGACCGGCTCCCTAGTTCCGGGTCTGTGGCGTAAACACGTCACGCTACCCGACGTACGTTTCGCCCTATCGGCTTAGTCATGGGAATTACTTGTCTGTAGCAGATTGGAGGTTTATAAGCTAACAGCGACCAATGGTCAGCTGATATACATGATTGACAATCATAACGACCAATAGTGAGGTGTGTCATACTAGTTCCATAATACACCTCTCCGCTCGTGAGTTGAATAAATATTGAAAGATAATATTATAAGACCAGATAAATAATCAGGGTAAGTATATGTGGAATATGGTATGGTTATCCTTAAATATTACATATCAAAGTTACTGCAAATCTGTACGCTGTCAAAATTGCTATGCATAGGGGGACTATATTACTATAGAGTAATGTGAAGAAAAATAGTTAAAATATGATAATAAGCAAAAAGAAAAAGTGTTAAAAATAAAGAGTGTACAAAATATAATAGTGATTATGAACTTGGTGTGCTAAGACCATGTTTTGTTCATGGATGGTAATGAGTGACATAATGCTATTAAGATAGAAATAACAATAACGAAAGCAAGGACACTTTCGGTCCCTGTGACAAGTTGCGTGAAAACACCAATATATTAATAGTATTAAAGGGATAATAGTATCGTGTGTCAGATACCCAAAAAATTTTTGGGGTCTGATCATATGCAATATAAAAATAAACATTGGTGAAATATGTGCAAAGTGATGTGTAAAGGTGAAATTGAATTACTCATGATTAAGTCCAAAGGGGAAATACATCTGTAGTATTGAGTATGAATATGTTAGGAATAAAAATTATCATAAAAATGGTATTATTGAGTTCATATATGACTGTGAGTCTATTCACAGATATCCAGATGTCCCATAGAATATTTTATAATATTTAATAATTCTATACATACAATCTAAACTTTTATTCAAATATCTAAGGTGTCAAGATATTAATGTAACTGGAATTGATAAGCATTGATAAAGATTCCGTCCAAAAGTACTACAAAGGATGAACATGTCAGTATTCATATCCCTAGTGTATATACATGGAATAATTTATCATGGATGTAATAGGCCTTATAGAAAGCTAGAGTAATTAATATTTTCATTGAGACCATATGGTATGAGGGAATGGAGTAAGAAAATCCATCTACTTTCTCTTTGGAGTAGTGTTCTCATAACATCCCCTCCCCTTATGCCCATGGATATTTTTTCTATCCCAAAAGCACATAAATCGTCAGACCTTCCTCCATGAATTTGTAAGAAATGGCGTGCTACAGAGATAAGTGGTTTAAAACGTTGTTGGTCCATAGCAGCATTTCTAATACTTCCCACATGTTCAAGGACTCGTTGTTTTAGAGGTCGACTAGTCATACCTACATAGACCTTATTACAGGTACATTTTAAGACATAGATAACTCCTTTAGTATTACAATTAATAAAACTGTTAATAGTGTGTTTTTGCCCATATCTATCATGTATTTCGGTGGTTTTAACCATCACTGAGCATGCCTTACATGACCCACATTTGTGTGAGCCCTTTACAGTCAATGTTTGTTTTCTTGGGTTATAAAGGCTTTGTACCAATTTGTCTCGTAGGTTGGGTGCGCGCCTCCAGCTAAAATTAACTTTCTCATCAAGTGACCTAGCCAATTGTTGATCTGACATAAGTATAGGCCAATGTCTTTGTACAATTGATTTAATTTGTTTCCATTGCTGGCAAAAGTCTCCAACGAAACGGATTTTATTATCTGGTTCCCTCTTCTTTTTGGGTTATATCAGATCTACACGGTCTACCTGTTCGATTGAATTGATGGCTTTCTTAATAGATCTCTTACTGTACCCCCGTTGAATCAGTCTTGTACTGAGTTCTTTAGAGCGTTTTTGATAGTCCTCTGTGTTAGAACAATTCCGTTTAAGTCGGAGAAACTCCCCCTTTGGTATATTTTTGATAACTGATGGAAAGTGTGAACTGTCATTATGAAGGACACTATTGGTCGCTGTTTTCTTCCTATAAAGATCTGTTTCTACTCGACCCTCTGCTGTTTTTCTGATGGTAATATCCAAGAAATTAATTTGGTTCCTGTCCATCTCATATTTGTCTGAATTTTTTAACTATAATTACTAATAAAGTTGATTTTATTTTATTTCTATGGACAGGAGTGCCCCATATACTACTCTTTTCAGTTGATGTCTACTATCAATTGAATTTTCCTATATTCTAGATTCGTCTAGTTCTGGGAGCACCTCCTCACAATATATATGATATGCATTTAGGTTTGTCCTTACCTTAGAGCGGATTGGTAATCTCCCCTTTTTTTCTCTATATGTAATGCTGAGGTCTATCTCAGACTCTCCAATCCAGCTCAGGTCTGTTGTATTATTCAATACATTATATACAATTATATTGACAAATATCAGACATCATATTATTTAATCTGCCATTAGGCATTAATTATTGAATATTGGGAAATTCATTTCAATTAAGTTAATACTTGTTTGGGGCCAGTTTTCAGTACATCCTTAGATTAGAGATCTATCGAAATGACTACCTTCAGTTTACAAGCAGATTTGAATCAAAGATGTGATAGATGGAAAAATAATTTAGGGTCCATCTTTCCTAATGAAGGGGATGGTGATATCTATGAAGTTAACAATACATGGATGGATGATCTTAATAAATTAAAAGTTCTCCTCCAGAAACAATCCAGAACTTGGTGGAATTTAACGACCACAGAAAATTATTTAAAACAATCAATCACCCCCAGGGGCCTTAGACCCAAATTATACCCCACTTATGATTTAGCAACACCAGAACTACAATCAGAATGGGAAAACACCCTCTTAAAATGCTCTATGGATCTCATGCGAATCACATTAAAACATGATTCACTCATATTAGATTCTTACTCTAAAGAGATAGAAGAGTTGAGTCATAGACTCAAAGATCATGAGACATCTGAATCTTTTCAGAAAATGTATGAGAAACATAAAAAAGATCTTGAGACTTTTGAGAATCAAATTGTTGAAAGGAAGAAATCCAAATATGTTCGTGACAAAAAAGATTATGCCACAGGTAACATCTTTAGATGGAAAAGAGCTACTCACCCTAGGGGTAATCAAGATAAAATGAGAAGTTACGAATCATCTGAGATTGAATCCTCAGAAAACGAGGGTGAAAATAGGTCATTCAATAAAGGAAGAGGATCCCACGGTTTTTCCTCATCACCTTTTTTAGGGGAAGGGTCGAGACCTCTGGGAGAAGGAGGGTCAAGCCGAAGCGGACAAGGAGAAGTATGCAGAAATCTACGGGAAAGACAACCAAAAGTTTGGAAAGACAACTACTTTACCGGCAGGAAACAACGGAGGGGCAGATAAATGAACAATCAATGTATCATCAAGACACAATAAGACAAATACATGAAGAACAAGCGTTACAAATTATTAATTTGTCTGGGCAAACCCTGTCCACATCACATATTAAACTGCTCAGTAGAGGTTTATCTTTCTCTCCTATTTGTGATTTCGACCGATTCTCCTGGGAAAAAGATTTAAATCTCTTTACAAGGAAACTTAAACTCACCAAGCTCTTTGATAATAAGGAAACAACAATTCCAATAATTAACCCAGATACTCAAGACAATCCTTCTCATGTAGAATTGGATTTTGATGATCTTGACACACTTAATATTTTGGAGGAATTAAATTTGGAACAGACAAACATTAATCCTGGGATCTCACAGGGAAGGTCTATATGTCGGAAGAAATCTTCCTTCTTTCCCAAGGACATGATATGTCCACAAATTAAAACCTTTGAATATATGGTATCACAAGATCTGGATAAGTTAAGAATTAAACCTAGATACAACAAATTTGATAACCTAACAAAAGATGAGAGGAAGGCACTAAAAGACATACGTTCATGGGAAGAAGTGGTTATTAAGAGTTCCGATAAAGGGGGTAATGTGTTGATCTGGCCCATCTCTATGTACAAGACAGAGATGTATAAACAATTAAAAGACACCAACTGCTACAAACCTTTATTTGGGAATCCAATGGAGGATTTCAAACTAGCATATGATAAGCTTATTCAGAAAGCTCTTGATGAAGGAACCATTACCAATACTGAATTTAACTTTTTACGAGTTGACCACCCTAAAGTAGCAACAATATACTTGCTACCTAAGATACACAAAAATGCGAAAACACCGCCGGGAAGACCAATAGTCTCAGGGATGGGCAGCCTAACGGAACAGGCTAGCATATTTGTTGATACCCACCTGAGAGAATATGTCACATCACTACCGTCATATGTGAGAGACACCATGGACATCTTAAAACTTTTGGATGGAGTAACCCTAGATGAGGACATATGGCTGATTACATGTGACGTTGAGTCCTTGTATACAAGTATCAAACATAATATTGGTATTAGAGCCATTGCATTTTTTCTACGGAGTAATAAAAATTCTGAATTCGGAGCCTTCATTGTAGATCTTTTGAGATTTATTCTCAAGAAGAATTTCTTTGTTTTTGAGAACCAATTTTATCTGCAGGTACGGGGCACAGCAATGGGGGCTGCTTGTGCCCCGACTTTTGCAAATCTGTATCTGGGGCAATGGGAGAGAGACATCGTCTTCCATGAAAATCTGTCACAATATACAGATAAGATAATAACATGGATGCGTTACATCGATGACATCCTCATTTTATGGCAGGCAGACCAAGAATTATTTAACAAATTCATTCAGATTCTCAATAACAATGACAATAACCTCAGGTTAACCTATGAGATGGACAGGAACCAAATTAATTTCTTGGATATTACCATCAGAAAAACAGTAGAGGGTCGAGTAGAAACAGATCTTTATAGGAAGAAAACAGCGACCAATAGTGTCCTTCATAATGACAGTTCACACTTCCCATCAGTTATCAAAAATATACCAAAGGGAGTTTCTCCGACTTAAACGGAATTGTTCTAACACAGAGGACTATCAAAAACGCTCTAAAGAACTCAGTACAAGACTGATTCAACGGGGGTACAGTAAGAGATCTATTAAGAAAGCCATCAATTCAATCGAACAGGTAGACCGTGTAGATCTGATATACCCCAAAAAGAAGAGGGAACCAGATAATAAAATCCGTTTCGTTGGAGACTTTTGCCAGCAATGGAAACAAATTAAATCAATTGTACAAAGACATTGGCCTATACTTATGTCAGATCAACAATTGGCTAGGTCACTTGATGAGAAAGTTAATTTTAGCTGGAGGCGCGCACCCAACCTACGAGACAAATTGGTACAAAGCCATTATAACCCAAGAAAACAAACATTGACTGTAAAGGGCTCACACAAATGTGGGTCATGTAAGGCATGCTCAGTGATGGTTAAAACCACCGAAATACATGATAGATATGGGCAAAAACACACTATTAACAGTTTTATTAATTGTAATACTAAAGGAGTTATCTATGTCTTTAAAATGTACCTGTAATAAGGTCTATGCAGTAACTTTGATATGTAATATTTAAGGATAACCATACCATATTCCACATATACTTACCCTGATTATTTATCTGGTCTTATAATATTATCTTTCAATATTTATTCAACTCACGAGCGGAGAGGTGTATTATGGAACTAGTATGACACACCTCACTATTGGTCGTTATGATTGTCAATCATGTATATCAGCTGACCATTGGTCGCTGTTAGCTTATAATCCTCCAATCTGCAACAGACAAGTAATTCCCATGACTAAGCCGATAGGGCGAAACGTACGTCGGGTAGCGTGACGTGTTTACGCCACAGACCCGGAACTAGGGAGCCGGTCAGCAGGATTGTCCTGCGATCGTGCCATGGACCAAGTCCATTACAAACTATATTTAGTAGGTTCATTTGAAAATGCTATAATCCTGTTAGACGATAGGAACGATAGACTACATGCCGGTTAAATCCCGGCGAATTTTATAGGGAGTTTCGCATAGTGTATATGTGTCAATCAGTCTAAGGTGGGACACTGTATTCATATAGGAATCGCAAAATAGGGACAAGGTTACCAGTACCTCTTGCTACTATTATACAAATAGCAAGGATACCCCTTTTAATATCATAGTGATCAATAGCTGGTGTTTCCCTATACTCCGATTCAGAACCTACCAATAACGGAGATTACACACTGCAGATATACCTTTAATGTGACAGGGCAATCTTAGTGTCAATTAGTTACAATTCGTGTCTTTAATGTTATGTGTGACAGAACAATTAAATATCTGTGCAATAAACCAATCACATACCTAAGGGTAATCATACCCTAACTGAACACTATTTAACAACTTTCAATCTTGCACCCTGTCTTAATAACAACAAGCCTATCCTTTCTCTCTATCTAAAGAAGGAAGTAATTAAAATATAATAAATAATAATAAATATGAATAAACCTTATATATGCACATACACTGATATTTAGATCGGTGGGAAGTGATCGCTAAGTGATATAATAGTATTTGCATATATTGAAAGAAATACATTAGCCAATCTTGGTTCACAGTGCACGATTCTGTTAACTGATAAATCAGAACCAATCAATTACCACTGACCTAGAGATATTTTCAGCCAATATATGAAGTAATTGATTAACAACAATCATAACCGGCTCATCCTAGGGGTCTATTTTATTATTCTCATTACACCATTTTCTAATCTTTTTCACTTCTATATTTTTAATAATTCGCCTAGTCTGACATTGGATATTTGTCCGAATTTTTAACTATAATTACTAATAAAGTTGATTTTATTTTATTTCTATGGACAGGCGTGCCCCATATACTACTCTTTTCAGTTGATGTCTACTATCAATTGAATTTTCCTATATTCTAGATTCGTCTAGTTCTGGGAGCACCCCCTCACAATATATATGATATGCATTTAGGTTTGTCCTTACCTTAGAGCGGATTGGTAATCTCCCCTTTTTTTCACATCATGAGTCTCCTCAGCCAGTTCCTCCTCTTTTTTCCTCTGTATCTGCATCTTTACCTAACATAGTTGGAAATAAATAAAAACATAAACATTTATGTTTGTCTCAATAACATGCACGTTTTTGCATTATATTAGTAGATATCATAATATCATAACCGTTTTTTATGTTTTATTAAAATGTAAGTTGTGTATATGTGGGGTCATTATTTCTCAAAAAGTCTTAAAAAAATTATAATATATAAATTTATCAACCAGTATACATGTGTGTTGAGTGGAATATTACCTAGGCATCCATTTGCAATCTCAAAACTATTTTGTCTGAAAACAATCATTAATCTTGAAGACCATGGTCAGATTCTACAATAATCTAGCTAGATTACAGTATAAGTGGCAAGAATTTATTTGCATTGCAACTGGCAAGTGCTAACATTTTATTTATTTTTTAGAAAAATTGCCAGCTATTGTTGCTGGTTGTGTTTAAATTTCTGTAATCAAAACATTTGTAATTTTTTTATCCATGTATTGGGACTTAAAATTTGTCTCTGGGTGTGAGTGGTGTTGATAGGGGTGTCAATCCTGCCCAATCCCTGCTGCTTCCACTTCGAGGCTGAAGCAGAAGAGCCAGAGACCTTACTTGACATTTTTCTAAAGAGGAGTAAAAAAACAGTAATTATTAAAAAACTCGTACTCACCAATAATTTAAAAGAGAAAGTTCTGAGCTCCTAATCCCAATTTCTGAAATCCTAACAAGTAATTAGAACTCCCAAAATGGCAGGACTGAGTGATTGTCTCTCCAGCTGTTATATAGAGTATGCAGGTGTGTTCTCCTGCGATTGCCTGTGTATAAATGGGTAAGCATTATCAAGCCCCTAATTGCCTGGATAATTGTCTGGATACAGTTAATTATTGTGATTAATTGACAGGTTAAAGTCAGACATTTTACATATGGTATTGAAGGGATCCACAACTGAGTAGGTGATTAGAATGTTGAAAAGTCTCATTCACTTGCAAACATGAGAGCAACAGCAATAATGGATCATTGTTTTTGACCAGCTTGGTACATTACCAATGGAACAAAAATCTTGTCTACATGGCCATCAGCAGGGATCTGAGGTTAGAATTTAACTGCAGATACAGCACAGTGCAGCACCAGCGGTTGTGGAATGATCCCATAGGAAGCAGACAGAGCTCCATGCAGATTTGAGGACTGACATTGTTAGGCGTAAGTTCTCAATTAATCACAATTATTTTATTTGAAAAATAAGATCACTGTTATATTTGGTCCATTACAAAGCAATATGGCTTGTAATAACCTTCATTGGACAAAGCACAAAGCCTGTTATTTAATAGTGATGTTTCAGATTCAGTATGTGAATAATATAAACCCTCCCAGGTCAAGTCCATATGAAAGTCGTGTAGAGTTGTATTTTTTTGTCCAATGATGTGGTATTGGATTTTCCATTGCAACGCAACATTATCTGGATGTCTCTATATATTTTTGAGACAGAGTTAACATTTATCAATAAACTAATGTGCCATATTTATTCCAACAGAATGCCTCATCATTTGTTGCCACCTACACCTCCAGCAAAGACATCGGGCTAGGAAGGAGCTCGTGGAGGAGGCCCATGAGGAGGAGGATGTCCAGAAGGATGAGGAGACCCATAAGGAGGATTAGGAGGAGGAGGCAATATAAGTTATTCCCCAAATTTTCCCCATCACCACAAGTTCAGCATGTGTCTCTTAATGAATCAGGTCCTATGTATTTAGGGTCACATTCCTGGTTTAGTGTATGGCCATAAAACCCTTTTTACTTGCAAAGTTACTGGCTTTTTGGCGGCAACAATTCAAATTTTGCCCATTAATTTCAGTGGGATGCCCTTACATTGGGAAGAGTACATATATTAATATAACTAAGCATTTAAAGTGCACAAATTAATAGAATTCGCAAGCAGTGGTTTTAAAGCTGCACAACCAAATACTGTACAATTTTACTAAGGTGTTCCTTCCTCCTAGGCCAGGCCCTAAGTTGCTACATGGAGTCATTTTTCCTGATGCTCAGTTGGTTATTTGATTCTAGTTATTTAAATTACATTTTTTTGGGTGGGTGAAGCAAACACCCAGTGGATTTATCAAAAGTGTCTTCAGAATGTAGGGTCTTGCTGTAATAGTTACAGGCCCTGACAACAGTTCTCCTGCTCCACCTTCCCCTTTGGGTGGCCCTGTTCATTGTTAAAAAGCACAGAAAGAAGCAGGAAAAAAAACTAAACAAATGAATGTAAAAGTTACTGATGGTCATATTTTAGCAGCCAATAAATTAAAGCGATCAGATGGTTGAGAGTTGTTTAAACACACACTCATGCAAATGAAAATGTGGAAATAATAGGTCCTTCTTGACTACTAATCTACAGTATAAACAAGGGAAGGCATGCTATAGTATTTCTTAGCCAGTTAACTTTTATGCATTCTCTAAGTTTCTTTTCACCTCTTCAGTACCAGTAGCCATTATCGTCCTAACAAAGTAACACGAGGCCTAGGGCTAGCACTATTCACGTGAGAACACCACCGCATTTGAACATCTAGGTAGGTGACTAAGGAAACTGTTTGCGCTGCAGACTCCAGTATTCAATCCAGATTCAGAGTTCATGCTGTTGAGGTCTCTGACTATGCATATCATATAAATGCTCAAATATTGTGTCCCTTAAGATGGCACCACTGATCACTTGCCTGGGTGGGTAAGGAGGAACAGCCAGGAATGTCTACAAGATGTTTTTGTATGATTGTATGCTGGTCTTTAGCTGGTTTACAACAATCACAACACTTTTGGGGTTTAGTATTTCTCTTTCATGGGTTACTGTTCCCAGGATTGGTCCTAGCTATACTACATGATTTTGTAGTAATCCCTTAACTCTAGTTCTCTAGCCTTCCTCCACTTTTGTACCTCCCTTGCTTAGCTATCAATCTTCATTCAAAGAATTTTGATCTCAAGTTCTTGTGACACCCAAGTACCTCAGGAAATCTCCTGTTGGAAAAGATGACTATTGTAAGTGAATAAGGGCCACTGGTACTCTTCTGGCAGTATTTAGAGTATAGTATTTTTCAAACTAATTTGGTTTAGTAAAGAAATATTTTACCACTAAATACTGTAATATTATCCTGTAATACTATAGAAGAAACAGTCAGCTAAGGTTATTGAAAAAAAATCTATCAACATGCAATAACCTTTACTGACTGTCTGAGTTGTTTGAATATGTGCATAACATTCAGATGTAATTATGTAATATAATCTTCTAGCTCACCATTCCCAGTTCTTCTTTATAGAAAGTGGCAATGTGGTTCCCAGTACTTTAGCTCGTTTAAATTGTCTGAAACTCATTCTAAACATTTTTTTTGTCTCTGAAAGTTGTTAGAGCTGCAAAACTTGCAATAGTTCTGTAAAATAGTCTAAATTTGTTCATATCTACTGTAATAATGTATGTTTATTTCATGACTTAAGAAGAAAACCATTTTCAAAACTGCAATACAACTCTAGTGAGGATAAAAAACACATAATTTTTTTACATATACATTTCCAGAAGATCAAGTACAAGTACTATGAGATGGTAAATACGTATTTGTCCATTAATTTCTATCCCCTATGTAGACATTGCTTTTTATTGGGGAGATATATGTTATTGACAATTTCAAGTAAAATAACAAGTAACAAAATAAATATATATATATATATATATATATATATATATATATATATATATATGTCTTAGAGCATCCCAGCTCATCAAACCCTGTTCACACTGTACCTTGGACCCAGCAAGTTCCCGGGTCGACCCCCATTCACAATGAACCTGGGTCTGCCGTGCAAAAAGTGTCAGTCATCCCCAGAGGAGCTTTGATTGGCTGACAAAGATGAGATCATTTAAAGGGGACTTTTTTTTAACACAAAGATGAGGCCAAAGTGGGTGGTGACTGTTCACTGCATTGCTTTTTCATGGCCAACAAGTTGCTACTGTGTATCCTGGAGATCCTGGTTAATTGCGTTATTTTGCTGTTTCGTACAGCAAATTAATGTTTGGTGCAGCTGCTAACACTGCTACCTTGCACAGTGTCATTCAGGAGGAGAAAAGAGCAATTTATGGCAAAGTGGGAGAATACTCAACATCTTTATTTGCTCAGGAAGAGAGCATTTGTCAGGTGTAGCATTTCTTCTGTATTAAGATTCAGCACGACGACTAACGGAAGAATGTGGACCAGATTTTTTGGAGTGGGGAAATCTAGGGTTTGCACTCTAGTGCATGAAGTCACTAAGGCATTGCTGGAAGCACTTTACCATTGCTTCATCTCCTTGCCTCAAGGACAGGGACTAGATGACACCATCACTGGACTCCTGCAACATGGATATCCACAGTGTGCTGGAGCCATAGACGGGACACATATCCCTATCATTGCCCCCACAGACAACCCTGCATATTACTACAAGCACAAAGTCTGGCATTCTATTATTCTACAGGCTGTAGTGAACCACAACTATTTCTTAAGCATCATTTTTTATTTTAATGTGACTGTGTCTTATGATATGTATTGTAAAACAAAACTAAATATATTTTATTTTCAGTTTCACAGATTACTTTTTTGGCTGGCCTGGACGTTCCCATGATGCCAGAGTTCTGGCCAATTCGGATCTGTACCAGATTGCAAAGGAGCAGCAAGATGGCTAGTTGTTCCCTAGATAGGTAAATATCTAAATTTTCTATGATGCTTTTCTCAGCAAGCTAATACAATCAAGTATTTTTTGCTATTTGGTTACAGTCCCTGTCCATCTGTAGATGTACATCTTTCCAAATACAATTTTAAAATATACCAGCAGGTGAATTCTGTTCTATAACCAAAATATGGCTAGCGTGTATATGTTTTGTGTTTGTTTTTTTTTGCAAGGTATTATAAATTGCTAAATCCACAGGTGTAGTGATTGTTATCAAAGTTCCAATATTCTTTGTAATGCACCGCAGAATATGTGTGCACTATAGGTAGAATTGTTAAAATTAAAATTGAGCACACATATTTTGCTGTGGATAACATTGAATATTTCAGACAACCACATGAACGTACTTACACCAGCGCTACTATAAATTAAATCTGTTGTATTGCTTAACAGAAATCCAAGACGGTTAATGGGGTGGAGATCCTAGTACACATCATCGGGGATGCAGCTTACCCATTGCGGCGATGGTTGATGAAGGGCTTCACCCAGCACCATCAACTTTTTGCGGAACAAATTCACTTCACCAATACCCTCAGCTCTACTCGGATAGTGGTAGAAAATGCCTTTGGACGACTGAAAGGATATTGGCGGTATTTATTGAAGAGAAATGACATTGATACCAAGCTTCTACCTCATGCAGTTGCTGCTTGCTGTATTTTACATAATATTTG
The DNA here is from genome assembly GCF_038048845.1 of Mixophyes fleayi. NCBI lineage: Eukaryota > Metazoa > Chordata > Amphibia > Anura > Limnodynastidae > Mixophyes > Mixophyes fleayi. The sequence continues at coordinate 324,490,736 of NC_134403.1, read as the reverse complement.
TGAAATACAGAAAGGAAAGTTTCTACCTGAGTGGAACGTACATGAGTCTGAACTATCTGAGCTTTCTGTAGATTCAACAACATGTGAGGACGAGCGTACCAATACCTTTGCAGAATTCATTCACACCACTATCACCGACAATCTACCATCACTAATCGAGTAGAGCAGACAAAGGGTAATCAGGAAAAAATATTTTTATTAAATCTTTTTTTTTTGTATGTAGCATATTTAGTCATATGTACCAATATAAATAAAAAAATGCATTTTGTTTTTACAAAGGTGTGTACTGAATATCTTAAAAAAAAAAACTATGCCAACAAAACTACTGCCGGGTAAAGTATAGTCCAAGCGCTTCAGATACAAACATTGTAAACATAGGTAACATTCTAACTATAATTGCCATATAAACAGTCAAACATTAGAACTTTAAAATATATTGTGCCATTACCTATAACTAGAGATGCTCACTGACCTCTGGAAAGTGGTTTTGGTTTTGGATCTGGATTAGCTTTGTGTTTTGGTTTTGGCAAAACGGCCCTCGTGTGTTTTGGTTTTGGATCTGTATTTTTTTTAAATCACATAATTTGGCTCTTTTTTTGGATCCTACATTATTATTAACCTCAATATCACTAATTTCAAGTCATTTGCAGTCAATGTTGACCACCTCACAGGTCACAATATTATTTTCATACACTTTCAAACAAGGATTGCAGTAGTTCTTACCAGTGATAAGAAAAAGGCCAGTGTCATGCCTGGGCATAAGACCAAAAATCCACCTCCTATGTGTGCAATTATTTTTACACAAATCCTGACAACAACAACAGTTGTCTAGCCGATTGTAGCGTTTATAAAGCCACACTCAGTAGAGGTAGGGACCAAAACCATATAGGAACCTCATCCATGTTACTGCATTTGAAGTGAGTTCATGGAAAACTGTTGGGAAAATCAGAAACTTATGTTAAAAAAATAACAACAAGCAGTCTAGCATCATCTACCTCCCTTATCTCATCTAGATCCCAGCACCTGCAATCTACGCCCCCAACACCTTCATCATCAATATCCTCACAAGTGATTGGAGCTAGTCCTGCATCCAAGTTGCTAAGGCTTGATGACTCCTCCACTAACCATGATTCCTCTTAAGAATTATTGAGCATTAGTTCCGCTGCTGTTGCTGCTACTGCTGCTACTGCTGGTGGTGGATCTTCAATCCAGAAGAAGACTACTAGTAGTTTACAACAATTGACTGTTAAACAATCCTTTGCTAGAGGAAGAAAGTAAGATAGCTGTCACCCAGTCGCAAAGCGGATCACAGACGCCATGGGGACTATGCTAGTATTAGATCTGCGTCCAATATCCACTATTAATGCAGCTGGTATTAGACTTGAGGTCTTGTGTCCCCATTACCAAATTAAATCACGACACTATTTTACTAGAAAAGCTATTCCTCTCCTCTACCAGAGGGTTTCTAAAAATGTAATTATTGGTCTACAAAATGCCATTCTACCCAGTGTACACTTAACCATAGATATGTGGACAAGCAAAACTGGGCAAACTAAAGATTATATGACTGTGACAGTCCACTAGGTCAGTGATTCGCCTTCACCAGCAGGAACAGCAGCAGCATGTACCCAAGTATATCACATTTTTCTGAGGCAGGCTACTCTGTGTATCATCTGCTTAACTAAGAGGCATATTATTGTTATTATATATATATTATTATTAGTGTCAATAGTGTTATCAAGGATAAGGTCACCTCTAAAAAAGAGATGGGTTTGCAAAGAGCATTTTTGTAAATAAAGTAACTGAAAAAGTAGTAAGATAAAGAAAAAAGGTGGATCTAATTCAGTCGCACCAGAGGAAAGTCGGATTGAGCGTGGTAGGGAATTCCATAAGTGGGGAGTAGCACGGGCGAAGTCTTGAAGGCGGGAGTGAGAGGTGGTTATCAGACACGAGAGAAGGCGCAGGTCAGAGATAATACTGCTGACAACCTGTTTTAAAAACTAAGGGATGTCATTGCAACATGGCTTATCTTGCTTCGACTCTCCTGAAGATATGTGATTTCTGATAGAGCCACCAATATAGTTAGAGCTTTACAGCTGGGGGAGTTCCCTCACATTTTCTGTTTTGCTCACACAATCAACATGGTGGTACAGAACTTTTAAAAAAATGACAGTGATGTGCAGGAGATGCTGTCTGTGGCCCGTAAAATATCTGGACATTTCCGGCATTCAGCAACAGCATGCAGGAGATTGCAGCAGCTACAAGAACAATTTATGTTTCCCTGTCACCAACTAAAGCAATAGGTGGTGATAAGGTGGAATTCCACCCTGTATATGCTTCTGAGGATGGAGGAACAGCAAAAATCCATGCACGCTTACTCCACAAGCCATGACATTGGGAAAGAGGGGATGTATTTACTCAAGCGCATGGGAGAATACTTTCCATGTTGTTCAAGGTGCTGAAACCATTAGAAGTAGTCACCTGTGAAGTGAGTTCAGACACTGCTAGCTTGAGCCAAATGATTCCCTTAATTAGACTTTTGGAAAAGCAGTTTGAGAAACTGAAGGAGGAGAGGAAACAAAGCAATTCCGCTAAGTATGTCGGACTTGTAGATCAAGTACTTTACTTGCTTCACCAGAATCCAAGAGTTATCAAAATTTTGAAATCGGATCACTACATTTTGGTGACTGTGCTTGATCCTAGGTTTAAGAGCTATGTCTTCTCTTTGCTTCCAACTGAGCCAGATCTCAAGAGATGAAAGGAGCTCCTGGTGAGCAAGTGAGCAAGATGACAACTCAAGTGTTAAGTGACAGGACGTTTTCCCTTCCTTCAGCCAACTGCTGCTCAGAAAAAACTTAGCTTTCTCAAGAGACCCAGGGATGATGCAGATGATTCAGCACAACATTTTGACAGCTGGTCTGGTCTAAAAGAACTGACCAAAAAACATGACACCGCTGCCATAACGCCACCTAATCCTACTATCAACATCCAATAATTTAGGGTCATTTTCGGGATTGTGCAACAGCATGTAGCAGAATGCAGCAGCTGCAAGAAAACTAGAATTTGAGGGGAAATGTACATTAGTCCAGCGAAGTAGTCACCTGTGAAGAGAATGCAGACACGTTTAGCTTGAGTCAAGTGATTGCCTTAATTATACTTTTTGAGAAGCAGCTAGAGAAATTGAAGGAGGAAATTAAACTAAACAAATCCGCTAACTATATTGTAATTGTAGATTAAGTACTTTATTCGCTTCGCCAGGATCAAAGAACGATCATCTTGTAATGAAGTCTCCTCCTTTTGTGTTTCTGGCAACTGCTGCTAGGAAAAAACTTAGCTTTCTCAAGACACCCAGTGGGGATGCAAATGAGTCAGCACAAAATTTTGACATTTGGTCTGCTCTATAAGAATTGCCCAAAAATTGTGACAACTCTGCCGTAAAATGAACTACAAATTCCACAAGGAATGCCATTACCGACAATTACATCAAAGTACACAGATGTCTGTGATGGTGTATTCTAGCGGGATGAATTAATATTGTTTGAGGATGATGTACACACTGATGAGGGTGAGGATGATCACAGTGTAGATTGCAGGTGCTGGGATCTAGCTGAGAGAAGGGAGCTAGCTGATGCTGGTATGCTTGTTAATATTTTGGGTAGAATCGCATGTTGGCACTTGTTTTTCTACAGTAAACTTTCTCCTTTATTAGAAAGGTGTTTTTTCTTTAAAAATATACAAGTTTTTTTTTACATTTTTTGTTTCACTAAAAACCACTATGCACTTGAACATAGGCTTTAGCACATGACGTAGGGGGATTAGTATCATCATGACTGAGACTGGAGAGTGACAAGAACACTGCTACCCCTGTTTCTGTGTGACCAACGACTCTGAGACAATGTTATTGAAGACTGAAGAGTGACAAGAACAATGTGACTGGAGACTGGAGAGAGACAAGGACACTGCCACCCCTTCTGTTTCTGTATGAGCTATGACACAGTGGAGACTTTTCAGAACATTGCCAGCCCTATTATTTGAATTTCTGTTTCAGCACTGAACAATGCCACCTCTCCAATTTTTGGGTGAGCTATGGCACAGTAGAATGTGACTGGAGACTTTTAATAATATTGCCAGCCCTATTATTTGAATTTCTGTTTCAGCACTAAACACTGCCTCCTCTTCTATTTCTGAGTGAGCTATGGCACAATAAAATGTCACGGTAGACTTTTAAAAACACTGCCAGCCCTATGGTTTGAAGTTCTGTTTCAACACTGAACAATGTCACCTCTCCTGTTTCTGTGTGAACTATAACTCTATAGAATGTCACTGGAGCCTTTGAAGAACACTGCAAGCCGTATAATTTGCTTTTCAGCACTGAAAACTGTCACCTCTCCTGTTTCTGTGGGATCCATAACCCTGTAGAATGTCAGTGGAGACTTTTAAGAACACTGCCACCCCTCCTCTTTCTGTTTAAGCTAAGACACTGCCCAACTACACTGGAGACTGCCAACAACCCTGCTACCCCTGTGTCTCACGGTGAAGTGGCGCAGGATCTCCGTGGAGGGTTGTACTTATAGAGTCCAAAACTCATGAAATCTGACGATGCAACAATGACGTTTTGCCCGAGCATCTCTATTATTATTATGATTATTATTATTATTTCATTATTTTATGATAAATATACACTTTAACAAAAGTGAGGTAAATAGGAAAAATTCCACATTTCCTTGATACTTCTCATAGTTTCAGATCATTACAAAAGTTTCAGAAAATCCAGCTCCCATAATGTAATTTAGTAGTTCTCTCAGACAGAAGAAAATTGCATATTTGTAATCTCTACAAGGTTTCATACAGTTATAGGATTAAAGATTTAAGATGTTAATTTTAGTTTTTATCTTCACCTCTATAGTATAGCACCAAAAATGTGCACACTAAAATTATTAGATTCAGTGTTGTTTTGATCTAATAGTAGCAAACATGTAAACCACATTTACATCCAAGTCACTCTAGATCTAATACTAATAATAGTTGATCAGAGCAAATCCTCTAGTACACTTCTGTAGGCTCTGCCCACAACTGAGGAACACCAGCCACTGACTGCAAAAGGAGTTGTGGCTTTCACATTCAAGGCTCATGATGAGTTAGGCGTATACCCATTTGCTTAGCATAAAATACAGAAATTTCTACAGGGCATGCCTGCAAAAAAGGTGTATGCAGATCTGGTACTTGTGTTTCCTTGTGCTTGGAGAGGAGCATCATGAGGGAAGGGGCTTGCAAATGCAGATAGTAAGGGCACTAAGGTACAGAACATTACACTACAGTAAGGGTTCATTAGCCTAATTGCGAGTGCCTGGGGGCTGGTGTATGTACATGCTGATTATGATGATGGCCACCGCCAGCACTAGCTAGTCACTTCTGACTGAAAGTTCCCTTCTGAAGCTGTTTTCTACGTTGAACGTGCATATTTCATGCATATATGATTTTTTGAATGATTATATGATTCATTTCATTCGCACATGAAAATAAAGATTATACCTACATTATAGAGATGCTTTTTTTTTATTTATGCAAAACCTAACAGGGAATGTGTTTTTAGCTAGCAAAAGCAAATGTTACAAAACTTTTCTTATGACCTGGTGGGATGTAAGTTTATCTGGGTGTAAGTATGCCAGATGTAAATTATGTGCAAATGCGACTGGTGTAGAGCTGGATGCATCTTGAGATGCCTCCGCCTCAACATATGGGCTTAAATAATCTTATTTTTACGTATTAATTTTAATAGCTTTTTTTTTGTTATGCATATATGTCCAACTCAGCATGTTTCCCTCAGTATATAACATGCACTCTGATGTGGTCTTCTGGTGATTGAAGGTGCCACAACTAAATCAATCTGTTCCTACGACAGAGACAATTTTAATATTCGCAGTATGCAGTGCTTGCAAAATATAAAATAATGCACCTACCTCTTTGGTAGAAGAATTCTCTAATATAATATAATTGGGCAGCACAGTGGCCTAGTGGTTAGCACTTCTGCCTCACAGAACTGGGGTCATGAGCTCGATTCCCAACCATGGCCTTATCTGTGTGGAGTTTGTATGTTCTCCCTGTGTTTGCGTGGGTTTCCTCCGGGTGCTCAGGTTTCCTCCCACACTCCAAAACCATACTGGTAGGTTAATTGCCTGCTATCACAATTGACCCTAGTCTCTCCCTCTCTGTCTGTCTGTCTCCCTCTCTGTGTGTGAGTGTGTGTCTGTATTAGGGAATTTAGACTGTAAGCTACAATGGGACAGGGACTGATGTGAATGAGATCTCTGTACAGCGCTGCGGACTTAGTCGTGCTATATAAATAAATTATGATGATAATGATGATGATGAAGATGATGATGATAGTATTCAAACTTCAGGAAACACACACAAACAGCTTGATGAAATGACACTATAGTAATCTCCCTTCGTAGGTCTTATATAGTGGTGTTTAATGAGATGAATGTGTGCAGGTGTGAAACTATGCAGGTGAATAGTTATTTCTCCCATGAAATGGCGAGGTTGTGAATGTGAGTTTGGTCATTGTTTTTACCCGTGAGTTAGACTAGACTGATAGGGGCAAACCTTACATCAGAAAAACAGCATATTTCTCTGTATGCCAGCATTTGAATCTGATATACCTGCAGTGGAACGCCTTTATTGTACATTGCCTATGTGTATCCAGCCCTTCCCCACCCTGTTCTCTCCCTGAAATCGTAAACTGTCATAAGTGTCCTTTGTGCTCAAAGGTGAATTGGATGCTGCTGCCTTTCTTTGGCGTCTGGTTCTGGGAATGCGCATAGTAATTGTGCGCAACATACACAGTTAATGGCAAGTTACTCTCCTTAATTAATCAGGCCAATAATGTCACGTACATGCAATTGTACGTCAAGCTTCTCACTTACTGCCATATTCAACTCTGGACGTAGTACCCAGGTGCATTTGTAGTTGAATATGGGTGTACAAATTACTAGGGGTGTGCACCGGGCACTTTTAGTGTTTTGGGTTTTGGGTTCTGATTAGCTTGAGGTTTTGGGTTCTGATTTGTTTTGCCAAAACACCTGACGGAAGGTTTTGGTTCTGATTTTGGGTTTTGGGTTCTGATTTATTTTAAAAAAAGCATAAAAAGGGTTAAAATCAAGTTTTTTGTTTATTTTTCACTCCTACGCTATTATTAACCTCAATAACATTCAATAACAATCATTTCCACTAATTTTCAGTCTATTCGGAACACCTCACAATATTGATTTTAGGTACAATATTTGATTTTTTGGTACAGCAGCAACAGTGAACGTAGTTTGGAATTGCAGTACCTATTTTCGGGTACAGCAGCAACAGTGAATGTAGTTTAATATCTGATACGCATCTATGTGGACTGCGTAGTGGAGTGGCCCCGGTACCCAATTTGATACCGGGGCCACAATATATCACCCTCAACTGGTCTGAATTCCACTGCACATATGGCTGCTCCTACATCCTCTGCAGCATATAGAGTAGGGATGTGCACCGGCGACTTTTGAGGTCTCGTGTTTTGTGTTTTGGATCCGGATTTTCGTTATTTTTGAGGTTCGGATTTGTCTCGCAAAACACTTGACGAAAGGTCTCGGTTCGGATTTAAGGTATTGGATTCGGATTTTTTTTGAAAAAAACATTAAAAGTTTAAAAATCAAGTTTTTGGGCTTATTTTCACTCCTAGGCTATTATTAACCTCAATAACATTCAATAACAAGCATTTCCACTAATTTACAGTGTATTCTGAACACCTCACAATATAGTTATTAGTCCAAAACGTTGCAAAAAGGTATCTTTCTGGACTGCGTAGAGGAGTGGGTCACCACAATATATATTAAAAACCCTGAACTTTTATGATTCGCACCAATAATTGTACCTGGACTGCGTAGAGGAGTGGGTCACCACAATATCTTAAAAACCCTGAACTTTTATGATTCGCACCAATAATTGTACCTGGACTGCGTAGAGGAGTGGGTCACCACAATATATTAAAAACCCTGAACTTTTATGATTCGCACCAATAATTGTACCTGGACTGCGTAGAGGAGTGGGTCACCACAATATATTAAAAACCCTGAACTTTTATGATTCGCACCAATAATTGTACCTGGACTGCGTAGAGGAGTGGGTCACCACAATATATTAAAAACCCTGAACTTTTATGATTCGCACCAATAATTGTACCTGGACTGCGTAGAGGAGTGGGTCACCACAATATCTTAAAAACCCTGAACTTTTATGATTCGCACCAATAATTGTACCTGGACTGCGTAGAGGAGTGGGTCACCACAATATATTAAAAACCCTGAACTTTTATGATTCGCACCAATAATTGTACCTGGACTGCGTAGAGGAGTGGGTCACCACAATATATTAAAAACCCTGAACTTTTATGATTCGCACCAATAATTGTACCTGGACTGCGTAGAGGAGTGGGTCACCACAATATATTAAAAACCCTGAACTTTTATGATTCGCACCAATAATTGTACCTGGACTGCGTAGAGGAGTGGGTCACCACAATATCTTAAAAACCCTGAACTTTTATGATTCGCACCAATAATTGTACCTGGACTGCGTAGAGGAGTGGGTCACCACAATATCTTAAAAACCCTGAACTTTTATGATTCGCACCAATAATTGTACCTGGACTGCGTAGAGGAGTGGGTCACCACAATATCTTAAAAACCCTGAACTTTTATGATTCGCACCAATAATTGTACCTGGACTGCGTAGAGGAGTGGGTCACCACAATATATTAAAAACCCTGAACTTTTATGAATCGCACCAATAAATGTACCTGGACTGCGTAGAGGAGTGGGTCACCACAATATATATAATAAGAAAACCATCAACTTGTTTGATTCGCACCACTAAATGTACCTGGACTGCGTAGAGGAGTGGGTCACCACAATATATATAATAAGAAAACCATCAACTTGTTTGATTCGCACCAATAAATGTACCTGGACTGCGTAGAGGAGTGGGTCACCACAATATATTAAAAACCCTGAACTTTTATGAATCGCACCAATAAATGTACCTGGACTGCCTAGAGGAGTGGGCACTGGGCACCACAATAAAATATATAAAAAACCTTCAACAGGTCTGCATTACACTACACATACGGCTGCTCCTCCATCCTCTCCATCATATACATGTTGGAGTTTTAGCGTGTGACAACCTCTTGTTTTTGATAATGTCAGTGCATTTTGAATATTTTTCAATTTGCCCCACACCACTGAATGTACTTTATCTATGATACGCATCTATCTATCTTGACTGCGTAGTGTGGTGGCCCCGGTACACAATTTGGTACCGAGGCCACAATATAATTAAAAAACCCTCCACGTGTCAGAATTCTACCAAACAAGTATCTGGACTGCGTAGTGGGGTGGCCCCGGTACCCAATTTGATACCGGGGCCACAATAAAATAAATACACCCTCCACGTGTCAGAATTCCACCAAACAAGTATCTGGACTGCGTAGTGGGGTGGCCCCGGTACCCAATTTGATACCGGGGCCACAATAAAATAAATACACCCTCCACGTGTCAGAATTCCACCAAACAAGTATCTGGACTGCGTAGTGGGGTGGCCCCGGTACCCAACTTGATACCGGGGCCACAATACCTCCTCCAAACATGCTACAGACAATTCGTCATTGAGATCCCATCAAGTATGTTAAAGACAGACAGGGTCCAAGTGTTATTAGTTGACTTTGTAAAGAAAAAAACTGTCCCTGTTGCACATAGTCGTGCAATGAAGACTTACTTTTTCATTTAAAGGCACGATCTTTCAAGTGTAGTGTTTGTAAGTCTAAGTCATATTATACTTTTGGTAAAATTGGTTTTTTTTGTTCCTCTTTATGTTAATTAATTAGTAATAGAATTAAAGTAGGAAATAGAATTAAATAGAATTAAAGTAGGAAATAGAGTGGTATAGAGTTGTAGTGTGGTATAGATAGAGTGGTCCACACAATATAATAATAAAACCCTCAACTGGTCTGAATTCCACCAAACAAGTATCTTGACTGCGTAGTGTGGTGGCCCCGGTACACAATTTGGTACCGAGGCCACAATATAATTAAAAAACCCTCCATGTGTCGGAATTCCACCAAACAAGTATCTGGACTGCATAGTGGGGTGGCCCCGGTACCCAATTTGATACCGGGGCCACAATACCTCCTCCAAACATGCTCCAGACAATTCGTCATTGACAGACCCCAGACAGACAGGGTCGTAGTGTTATTGTTTGACTTTGTAAACCCAAAAAAATGTCCCTGTTGCACTTGCACATAGTCGTGCAATGAAGACTGACTTTTTCATTTAAAGGCACGATCTTTAAAGTGTCAGAAAGAGAGAGAAGACACAGGAGAGGAGAGTTGTAGCTGGGGACCTGGGGTGGAAGCTCCCAGGCTCCCCCAGCATTGCCTGGAAGTCTGAGCGTGGTGACTGAGCCAGGGCAAGGAATGTGTGCCCTGGATGAGGGGGAGAACTCCATGCCACTATAGTGAACCCAAGAGAGAGGGGGACACTGCACATGGAAGAGGCCCTGGAGTGAGGGCTGCTACAAGAGGCATGGTAGCTGTAGTGTCAGATCCTGAGGCTGAGAGTACACAGAGTGACGTGTCAGAGCACAGGAGACATTATCCCCGCAGAGGAGGGATGAGCTGCAGTTGAGAGGTCTGTTGTTGAAATAGGACATGCACACTTTAACAAACCAATCATTTCAGCGACAGGGCCTACCAAACAACTTTGACTGAAATGATTGGTTTGTTTGGGCCCCCACACCAAAAAAGCTATTCATCTCTCCCTGTACAGACTAAACAGCCTCTACTGAGGCAAGATGTCGTCCTCATCCTCAACCTCTGATTCCTCTCCCCCTACAGTGTGTACTTCCTCCTCATCACACATTATCAATTCGTCCCCGCTGGACTCCACAACCACAGGTCCCTCTGTAGTATCTGGAGGGCAGTGCTGTACTTCATTGAGGAATTGATTATTCATTTTTATAAACATCATTTTTTCAACGTTGTGAGGAAGCAACCTCCTTCGCCGCTCACTGACCAGGTTCCCCGCTGCACTAAAAACTCTTTCCGAGTACACACTGGAGGGGGGACAACTCAGGTAAAATAGAGCCAGTTTGTACAGGGGCTTCCAAACTGCCTTTTTTTCCTGCCAGTAACAATATGGACTGTCTGACATGTCTACTTGGATAGTGTCAGCAAAGTAATCCTCCACAATTTTTTCAATTGTGACAGCATCCAATGCAGCGAGAGTAGACATGTCTGCAATGGTTGGCAGGTCCTTCAGTCCGGACCAGATGTTATCAGCATCCCCGCCAGTGCCTCTTTTGGGAAAACTGAGCTTTTTCCTCGCAGCCATAGATGTGGAAGAAAATGAGGGTGGAGCTGTTGGCATGTCACGGTCCTCTTCAGAGGACAATCTCCTGACCAGCAGGTCTTTGCACCGCTGTAGATTTGTGTCCGCCGGAAACAGAGACACAACATACGCTTTAAACCGAGGATCGAGCACGGTGGCCAGAATGTATTCCTCTGACTTTAAAAGAGTGACCACCCTCGGATCCTGGCAAAGCGTACGAAGGGCTACATCCACAAGAGCTACATGCTTGCTGTAATCGCAATGGCTTACCAGCTCCTCCCTCACTTTCTCCAGCTGCTTCTGCAACAGCCTGATCAGGGGAATGACCTGACTCAAGCTGGCAGTGTCGGAACTGACTTCTCGTGTGGCAAGTTCAAATGGCTGCAGAACCTTGCACAACACGGAAATCAGTCTCCACTGCGCTTGACTCAGGCGCATCCCCACTCCTTTGCCTATGTCGTAGGTGGCTGTGTAGGCCTGAATGGCCTTTTGCTGCTCCTCCATCCTCTGCAGCATATAGAGGGTGGAGTTCCAGCGCGTCACAACCTCTTGTTTGAGGTGATGGCAGGGCAGGTTCAAGCTTTTTTGATGTGCCTCTAGTCTGCGGTAGGCACTGGCTGAATGCCGAAAGTGTCCAGCAATTTTGCGGGCCACCGCAAGCATCTCCTGCACACCCCTGTCACTCTTGAGGTAATGCTGCACCACCAAATTAATGGTGTGGGCAAAACATGGGACGTGCTGGAAATTGCCCATATTTAATGCCCGCACAATGTTACTGGCATTGTCTGACACCACAAATCCCCATGAGAGTCTAAGTGGGGTAAGCCACTGGGAGATAATTTCCCTCATTTTCTCTAATATGTTGTCAGCGTTGTGCCTCTTATTAAAGCCTGTAATGCACAATGTTGCCTGCCTTTGCATGAGCAGCCATTTTGTAGATGCTGCTACTGATGCAGCTGTTGCTGTTGCTGCGGAAGGGGATGCATCTACCCAGTGGGCTGTCACAGTCATATAGTCCTTCGTTTGCCCAGAACCACTTGTCCACATGTCCGTGGTTAAGTGGACAGTGGGTACAACCGCATTTTTAAGAGCACTGAGGACACTTGATCGTACTTCTCTGTACATTTTTGGTATCGCCTGCCTAGTGAAGTGGAATCTCGAGGGGATTTGGTACCGGGGACACAATACCTCCATCAACCCTCTAAATCCCACTCCACTGATGGCGGACACCGGGCGCACGTCTAACACCAACATTGCAGTTACAGCCGCAGTTATACGCTTTGCAATAGGGTGACTACTATCGTATTTGGTGGTCATGGCAAACGACTGTTGGACGGTCAATTGTTTGGTGTAAGACTTAGCGGTCTTACGACTTCCCCTCTGGGAAGATGACCGACTAACAGCAGCAACAGCAGCAGTGGCAGTAGTAGGCGTACCGCTGCAGGATTCCTCGGATGAATCCCGTATTGAGGAGGACTCAGTCTGGCTGGTGACTTGGGCTGCAGGACTGAATCTGATGGAGATTGTGGAGGAAGTTGACGAGGAGGGTGTTGCTGGTGTGTATCCAACTGGACCACGGGATTTAGGTGTCCCTGTACCGATGAGGGTCCTAGCCCCAGTTCCTGAACTAACCACTGAACTATGAAGGTTATTCAGGTGACGTATAAGGGAGGATGTTCCTAGGTGGGCAAGATCCTTACCCCTGCTTATTTGAGCTTTACATAAGCTACATATTGCCATACATTGGTTGTCTGGATTTGGATAAAAATAACTCCAGACCGAAGAGGTGCATTTTTTGGTCTTCTGACCAGGCATGACGATGGGCTTTTTCATCCCATGGACATCAGCTGTTTCCCCCCCTGGTGCCTCATTTACAATAACCACATCACCATCCTCATCATCAAGTTCCTCCACAGCGCCAGCTACATCATCAATAGCCTCCTCCCGAGCCACCTCTTCCCGTACAGTGATGGGAAGGTCAGGCTTGACAACCACCAACACCCTTGGACTCGCCTTGGGGATTTGTGATAATTTCTCTTTAGAAGGCAGAGTTGTTTGCTGTTTTGTTGCTGACAGCATAACTCTCTTCAATTTTTTGTAGGGGGGGGGAGGAGGAGGAGGGCTAAGATCCGTGGGTGAAGCTGAACCACTAGTCATGAACACGGGCCAGGGCCTAAGCCGTTCCTTGCCACTCCGTGTCGTAAATGGCATATTGGCAACTTTACGTTTCTCCTCAGATGATTTTAAGTTTCTCTTTTTGCTACTTTTTCTTAACTTGGGCTTTTTGGATTTTACATGCCCGGTACTACGAGATTGGGCATCGGGCTTGGAAGACGACGTTGATGGCATTTCATCGTCTATGTCATGACTAGTGGCAGCAGCTTCAGCATTAGGAGGAAGTGGGTCTTGATCTTTCCCTACTTTATCCTCCAAATTTTTGGTCTCCATTATATGTAGCACAAGATACTGCAGAATGTGTGAACTTGGTAATATTGCAGTACCAATGGACTTATACTGCTGGATTGGTTTTGCAAATTTGGTTATAATTATTATATATTTTTTTTTTTTTTTTTTTTTTACTTTTTTTTTATTTTTAAAAAACTTGGGAATAGTGGGGAAATAACTATGCCCTTAGAAGCACAGAGCACAGGACACAGCACCACTGGACTGAACAGGACACGGCACAGGACCCAGCAGCACTACGGAACTCAGCAGGACAGAGCACAGGACACAGCACCACTGGACTGATACTGCAGAATGTGTGAACTTGGTAATATTGCAGTACCAATGGACTTATAATGCTGGATTGGTTTTGCAAATTTGGTTATAATTATTATATATTTTTTTTTTTTTAAATTTTTTATTATTTTTTACTTTTTTTTTATTTTTTAAAAACTTGGGAATAGTGGGGAAATAACTATGCCCTTAGAAGCACAGAGCACAGGACACAGCACCACTGGACTGAACAGGACACGGCACAGGACCCAGCAGCACTACGGAACTCAGCAGGACAGAGCACAGGACACAGCACCACTGGACTGATACTGCAGAATGTGTGAACTTGGTAATATTGCAGTACCAATGGACTTATAATGCTGGATTGGTTTTGCAAATTTGGTTATAATTATTATATATTATTTTTTTTTTAAATTTTTTACTTTTTTTTTATTTTTTAAAAACTTGGGAATAGTGGGGAAATAACTATGCCCTTAGAAGCACAGAGCACAGGACACAGCACCACTGGACTGAACAGGACACAGCACAGGACCCAGCAGCACCACTGACCTCAGAAGGACAGAGCACAGCACACAGCACCACTGGACTGATACTGCAGAACACAGCACAGCACAGCACAGCACAGCACTAAACAGCACTAAACAGCACAGCACTAAACAGCACAGAACTAAACAGCACAGAACTAAACAGCACAGAACTAAACAGCACAGAGGACCACCTAACACACCCTCCCTCTACCCTGATCAATGCCCGAGTGAAGATGGCGGCGACTAGCGGGGAATTTATAGGATCCGAGTATCGCGAGATCCGACAACGGGATTATGAGTCAGAGCCTCAGTTTCACTTTTGAATTTGGCGCCAATACCCGGATCTGTCTCGGATCCGACTCGGATCCGCAACGTTCGGGTGGGCTCGGATTTCAGAAATCCGAGCGCGCTCATCCCTAATATAGAGGGTGTAGTTCGAGCGCGTCACTACCTCTTGTTTTTGACGACCATGGTACAGAGCATTCTTCATTGAGATCCCATCAAGTATGTCAAAGACAGACAGCATCGAAGTGTTATTTGTTGACTTTGTGAACAAAAAAACTGTCCCTGTTGCAAATCATCGTGCAATGAAGAGTGACTTTTTCATTTAAAGGCTCAAGCTTTCAAGTGTAGTGTTTATAACATCATTACACCAACAGGTAAAAATCCTTTTAATTGGGATAATGGAGCCACAAAGAAAATTGCACATATGTAATGCCCGCACAATGTTACTGCCGTTGTCTGACACCACAAATCCCCAGGAGAGTCTAAGTGGGTTAAGCCACTGAGAGATTATTTCCCTCAGTTTCTGGACTGATGCACCACTGGACTCAGCAAGGACAGATCACTGGACTGAATCACCACTGGACTCAGCAAGGACAGAGCACTGGACTGATGCACCACTGGACTCAGCAAGGACAGAGCACTGCACTGATGCACCACTGGACTCAGCAATAACTTTTTTGATTTTTTTTTTATATTTTTTTTAAAGGATTTTTGTAGAATTTTTCTTTTTTTTTTCTTTTTATGGAAGAATTTTTAATACTTTTAAAATAAATATGCACTTAGCAGAACAAAGCACAGGACAAAAGCACCACTGGACTCAGCAAGGACAGAGCACTGGACTGATACACCACTGGACTCAGCAGGACAGAGCACTGGCCAAAGCACCACTGGACTCAGCAGGACAGAGCACAGCGCAGCACAGCAAAGCACGAGAAATAGCAGGACAGAGGACCACCTAACACACCCTCCCTCTTCCCTGATCAATGCCCGAGTGAAGATGGCGGCGGCAAGCGGGGAATTTAAAGGTTCAGAGTATCGCGAGATCCGACAGTGGGATTATGACTCAGAGCCTCGTTTTAAGTTTCGGAATCAGCGGGAATACCCGGACAGTGCTCGGATCTGACTCAGATCTGCGCTGTTCGGGGGGGCTCGGATTCCAGGAATCCGAGTCCGCTCATCCTTACAAATTACATGTGTGTTTTAAAAAATGCAAGTTGCGTTCAAATTGCATTCATAATTGAATCAGACCTGTTTGTCTATTTTGCGTTCATTTCCTATTTATATTTTATTCCCAATCCGAAAATTCCCTATCAATGCCCAGAGCTAGCTAGACTTTGCATGAGTAAGACTTATCTCCTTTCTGCTGCACCTTTGCATACCTTCTGGTAATGGATGTCTCCTGGTACCCTTTGCTCTCTGGGGGCCTGATTCCTTAAGGCACATATTTTATGTAAAAACACTTTGCCCATGCAAAGAAACAAACCATACACCAGAGAATGCAGCAACATCTATTTGATCTTCATGGATGGAACAGAGAGTGGAATGAGCGTATGCATGTAGCCAATATAAATCTAGGGTGTGCCAAGCTCGAGCGCATGCAGCAGCCTCTAATTCAAGCTTTGGGCATCTCAAAGGGACATGTTTTTCAGTCATATCACTTGCACCAGCTACAGGTCTGGTGTAAATGCCAATTACTAGTGATGCTTGCTAGAACATTTGTTTGCATTCAGGAACAACAGTAAAAATGCATTTTATGTACAGTAGACATCAATTGCATCCTAATAAATGTATTTTATGAAAAAGACAACATTTTTTTTTTAAATGTTTTGACATTAATTACTATAATATAACATTTGACATTAATTGAATAGTTTGTTATTTCTGTGCATTCTTTTGGGACTTTATATTCCACATATATATGGACATATCCTGTTGTATATTGTATGTCAGAGCAGAGCGGACCTAGACCTATATCCATGAACAGACTTATCTTTACATCTGTTCCTTGTTGAATATGGACGTACGTATGCCCAATTTATTTCCATTTAAATAAAATGCACAATATGTTTGTTCTGCATGCCTTAATGAACCAGACCCTTTGTCTTTACTGTTTTTTTTCTGTCTACTTTCTATTTTGGCTACTCTTGTTAATATATTTTATGACTTGGGAACCACCTTCCATGATAGCCCATTTATAATGTTCATTTCCTTGATTAGGTTGGCATTATTTCTTCTCTATCCTGTTAATGGTATTTTTTCACCTCATGATTTTCTCTCCCTAGTTACTGCCATTACAAGGCTTTTTTTCTTCCAGCCACTTCTGTTATCATCCACTTGACCAATCATTTGAAGAAATCCTTAGGTGGAGTTCAAAATGGAACCTCTTAGAAGCTACTTGTTAGTAGTAGAACAAACACGCTGCATATAGATTATGGAAGTGCAAATAGAACATGACTTAATATTCAAAATGCAGAAATGATATGCTTTTTTGAACACTACTTTTTTGTATAGTATATTATATTATATTTTGCTTCTAAAATACAGTTTGCTAATATATATTTAAAGCAAAATTACTGAATAGGGACTATTGAATGCACATATTTTATGCAGAAGCTTATACTCATACCGCAATATGAATGTGAATTTGAATTAAAATGGTGGATGGGTACTATAATACATGTAGTTGCTAGCATAAGACAGAGAACCACAATCTGCATGCAAAATACCTCAATCAGATTTTACCTCAAATTGTCAGCCAGCAGTACTACCATCTCACCAATAAGGATAGTGCCTTAGGCCATTGCTATTTATTCTGAGATGGAGAATGTTCTGTTTTTTCTGTTTGGTACATCAGCTAATGCAAAAAAAAATACATTTATGCATTAGAAGAACTCTCTTACTTCAACTGAAGGCAAACATTTCATCAAATATCTAGAACAGCATAGTGCATTTATACAAAATATCTCTTAAAATAGATATTAAGTAAATTTGAAGATCAATCAAGAAATGTTTTATTGGTAAAATGCAGTACATGTTGCTCCCTACATGGAAGAACA
Source organism: Mixophyes fleayi (assembly GCF_038048845.1). Lineage (NCBI taxonomy): Eukaryota > Metazoa > Chordata > Amphibia > Anura > Limnodynastidae > Mixophyes > Mixophyes fleayi. The sequence continues at coordinate 324,472,715 of NC_134403.1, read as the reverse complement.
TTTTGTAGGATTTATAAACATACTGACATTATATATTATAATATTACATTTTATTTGCATTCTTCAAAATCCAATGTAATTTTTAAGGAAATTAATTTTCAGATCTCAATTTCCCAAATCTCCACATGAAACACAAAAACATATGCATGCATATTTTGGTATTATAGATATGCTATACTATGGTTTGAAGTAAGAACTATAACCAATTCACATTTTTATTGGTCTCTAACATTAAAGTAGAAGACATGAATCTTTTTTATCATGTTGTGTTTTTTTCTCCTCATACTAGATAGTCTGTTCTTTTAGTTTGAAGGTGTCACTATACCTATTGCTGATTTTGTATGTTGCTTTATCATTAAATACTCTCAGTAGACATTAGAAGTAATTAATTAAAGTACCGTGGTGTAAACTTGGGATTAAACAGTATAGTAATACTCATTAATAAGTCTTGCTTACTTTATTTCCTTCATAAGCATGCACAGGTTTACAGGTAGGAACAAATGGGTTACATCAGACTAGCACCAACAAAAAGACCTGCCTGTATCTAGGAAAGAAACTAAGAGTACTAAGCTTTTCACTGCCCCAAGGTGTAGTCATTAACATTATCCCTTAACAGCCTATTTTATAGAGGCATTATTATTAAACACAAACAAGTTATTATATAATCCTCTGTTAATGGGATTGGAGACTCCAAGTGGCCTTAGCAGAGCTTGACTCTCCCAGTCTACACTGAAGCATCTGTCTGTTAGACAATTGACTGTGAAAAATTGTGACTCTTTAAAAGAGGACATCAAGATAAAGTAGACTTATTTGACTCAAAGACGTTATAAGCCCATGAGGACTACATCAAGATAGTAGATTCTTCTTTTTTAACAGATCCATGAATTGAATGTTCAGAAATAAGACATGAACCTGTCACAAAACCCTTACTTGTAAGTTATAAGAACTGATCTTGACAAGATCTGCACCTGTTGTTCCCCCTGTATTTGGGTTGTTTATTTCCCCATCCAATTTCACTGAAAGCTGAAAGTGGCATTATCCATTTCCAAAATCAGCATCTGAGCTTCAGTAGAAGTCATTGCTAATTTCCAGGCACTCATACTGGAACCTGCAATATTTACCAAACCACAGCTTAACTTTACCCAATGTTTCAAGCGTGGTGCTTGTGTAAATTGCTCTAAGACCCCCAGTTTGAACATATGTTGTTGTCAAGGGCATTAGCAATTTGATAACTAGTTCCACCAGCTGTTGGACTAATGTCCAGGGTTGTGCAGTAAAGGAAAATTCTGCCAAAATTTTTTAATAGTAGTCCTCGGGTTTAAGCTCCAGCCTATATATATGATTTATTTGACTTGGAATAGTCCATCACCTCTTCCATTGACAGTGCAACATAAACAGCTTGGGCTGGGTTGTGTGGAGAAACCCAAAATTTCAAGTTGCCAAAATATCAGGGAGCCACCTTTAAACAGCAGCATCCTTCAATAGTGTTGAGGAATGCATCTGGATCATCTGCCTCTTTCATGCCTCTTTCATTTTAGCCAGCAAACATGTTACTGCTTTTGAAGGTTATGGTGGGATCTCTAACAATTGTGTTCTCAATTGCTGCATCTCTTACATGGGTTCAGCTCTTTCTATAGCACTGTCAGTAAATCTTGGGTGTGTTGTTCATGCAATGCTTGCTGAGCTTCTTGTATTTTCCTTTCCTCCAGGAACAGCTCCTTCACAGCTGCCTCCATCCTGGCCTGTATCAACTAACTGCATTGCTGTCACCAACTGTAAATGTGGGAGTCTGGAGTCAACAGGACAGAAACATATTGAATAGACTTGATTGCTTTACTTACATCATAAGCATGCACATGTTTTCACACTTAAGTTTAAACAGAAACAAATTATTTCCACCAGTCTAGCACCAAAAAACTTTCCTGCTTGTGCCTGGGAAAGGAACCAGTGAGATAAACCCAGGTACCTCTTATATAGAGAGAGATCATACCCCTGTCCAAGAGCAGATACATTAACATTAACTCATAACAACCTGTTTCATGGAGACATTATAACTAACCTCTTACAGTCTGTTACACATGAAGATAATAAAAAAACAAGAATATTTTGAGTCTTGTGCAGTCATCTCTAGTTTACAAAGTAAAATGATGAGAACTGTTAAAAATGTTAAATTAACCATATATTTCAGTAATTTACTCATAAAAAACATTTTTGAAAAGCAAAGAAACAAAATTTATAATGATTAGTTATTGTGTACATTAACCTTTTCAGTATATTATAGCCAAATATGTAGGCTCCCCAAACTTTCTTTTCTTAGTTTGAGGAACCCTTAGGGTCTCCATATTTTTTTCAAAGCACCCCTAAGCCAAAATAATTACCAAGTAGTCACATGCCTTGCTTACCACCAGCCCTGGCCGTGACACCCCTGTGAGGTCGCCCCAGCACCCAGTTTGGGAACCATTGGCTTAGGTACATTATAATTCCTATTTCCATGTTTGTGGCCGTCTACTGTACATATTGTTTTCATAAGGCAAAGTTGTCTTTCTACAAAATTAGATGCACTACATCTAGTTGTCATAAATGATCCTCCTTGTATAACCAGTATTGAGCACTGACAACAGCCAACATGTTCTAATTCTGCATTGGGTTTTCTTAATGTGGAGCTGATATTTAGAGTGAATGCAAGGGTTGTAAATAAAAACACTTCGTATTAACTTTTTTAATGTTTTAGTTACTTACTTTCCAGAAGTTAAAAATTATTTAAGTAAAGCTGTCTATGCACATAGTTGGTGGCCAATTTGGTAATTTTAGTCCAATTTGGACACATATAACCCAAAAACTACCAACAATCTCATTCAACATCTGGGGATATATTTGCTAAACTACATGTTTAAAAAAGTAAAGATGTTGCCTATAGCAACCAATCAATTATTTAGCACATTCTACAAAATGACAGCTATAATCTTGTTACTATATGCAATATCTTCACTTTTACAAACCAGCAGTTTAGTAAATATACCCCCTGGTCAGGATAAAGCATACTTCAATCTGGATGACTAGAAAATCCTATCTGCCAATGGCTGTGTTTGGAGGTCTGGAGGTGATAGTAAGTTGATGTAAGTTGTGGTCATATGCACAAAAGAGCAGAAAGCCGATTAGGAAGTAACTGTAAGCTTGCGAACAGAGCCCTCTTACCTCTTAGCTTTGGATACAGATTGGATTTTGGGGGCAAAGGACAGTTCTGCGTGAAGGGTGACCATCTAAAATTAGACATACTTATGAGCAATGTGGGTGAGTACAAAACAAAAATTAGGTTGCACTGGTGCATACAGCTCTATGTTGCATCATTCTTAAAAAAACTGTAAATATATATATATATGCCATTTAATTGAATTTAAATTGTAGAGGGCACCATAGAAAGCGTTTTATGTTATTATATATTTTCCCTATATTAGATTTGCTTTTTATTTCATCATTATCATGCACACATTTTTGTAGCAATTATAACAGAAATGTGTGTTTTAGAGAGGAACATAAGCACGAGGACTGCAAAAATACAAATTGTATAGTGTTATAATTCACAAAACCTAACATAGTGTCAACTCTCAATACAGCCTTGACATGAGATAAATCATTGTCGCAGTTTTAACCCCACACATTTTTCTTCTCGCTAAAACCTTGTGATAAATTTATCTCGCAAACTTGCAATAATGAGTCACAGTTGTCTTTTGAACAAAGGTGTTTAGGTACAGTCTGTATTTTGTAGATAATATCAATTAAAATAATTTACAAGCTGAAATTTGTAATGTGACAGCTCACATTTTTTTTACATTTTACAGTAATATAATTCTAAAGTGACAAAATAAGAGCATGAAAGCTAAATTGATATAGTTGTTTCAGTGCAATTTATACCAAGATCCTTGGCCCGTAAAATGAATTAGAGTCACCACAACTAAAGTTGACTGGTCCAGTGCTGCTACACATGTTCTATCCTGAGATCCTGATGCTCGGCTACCCATGCGCGGTCTGAGTTTCTGTGCCATTGCTACCAGTGTGCAGTCCTTAGTTCCTTACAGTCGGTTACCCATGTACAATTGTAAAGTCCTGGCACTTGCTACACTTGTACATTCCTGAGTTCCTGACATTTTGCTACCCATGTGCTATTCTGAGACCCAGACACTTGGCTACCCATGTGCAGTTTTGAACTGTTGACACTCATATACCTATGTGCAATCCTGAGTTTCCTATTTGCAGCTCACCATGTGCAATCGTGATATATATCTCTGGCCTCCTAATCATTGTCAACTTTTCATTGTTTTCAAGTGTAATAAAGAATTCTACACTTTCACCAATCTGCGTCAGGTCTTTATCACAGATACCTGCAAGGATATGATGGACTTTATAAGTGGATACCCGCAAGACAGAGAACTCAAGTTTTCTCCAGTAGACAACAGCTGACAAAAGAAGGACCTACAAAAATGAGGATACCTAATAGTAGACAGGAACGGGTCAGGGGTCAAAATGTGCAGCAGGAGTGCAAGATCAATAAATGACCCAAAGGTCAGGATCCAAAGCACATAAGGATGGTCAAAACAGGCCATGTTGTAATGACTTCACAAAATTGTATTTGGATAACAGGCAGAGGAATAAGCCATCCAGCAATGGGAAATCAAATTCAATCACATATAAGAGCTCAGTAGTATACGTTGCCAATGTTCTGGCACAAAAGTGCTCACTGAGCCATTAATTTAAATCCAGCAAGCTCAACCTCAGTGCACATCCAATGTTACAAGGGATGGGAAAAGTCGCAGGTACACATCTATGAAGAAGCCAGAAGCAATGGAAGCCATTTAGTAAAATCCCTGAAGTCAAATTTTAGGGAGCCTGTTTTGTAGGCCTACAGAGAGAAATAACCTACAGATGAAGCACATATCTCTGACACATGTTGAATAATTCAGTGAAAAACTAACCGCATTTACTTTGCCTATTAGTGCCTTGTTATTGTATTATTGCTTACCACTTTTATCACTTGGGACTAGTTAGGGTCACCAGTGTAGATTTTAGCACACCACAGTGAACTACCGAGCCCACCCAAACTTTGCCAATCCGAGTACCAAACCTAGCCGGCTTAGTACTTTTGAGTGCCCTCGGAAGTGTAAACGAGGCAAAACGTCATTGTTGCGTCGTTGGATCTCACGAGATTCAATAAGTATTGTCTTCCACGGCGAACCAGCGCCATTTCACTGAAGGAGTAGCAGTTGGGCAGTGTCATATCTAAAACAGAAATAGGAGGGGTGGCAGTTTTCTTAAAAGTCTCCAATTACATTATACGTATACCTCACACAGAAACAGGAGAGGTCCATTGCTTCATTGCTAATTGTCATTGCTGAAATAGAAATAATAGGGCTGTCAGTGTTCTTCAAAATCTGCAGTCACATTGTACTGTGTTATTAAAATGGATTCACAGCAGTACACAAAAGACCAGGAGCACCAAGCAGTTGCTGGCACCATTCATGATGATAGTAATCCCTCTATGTCATCTGCTAAAGCCTAGTGTTCTTAAGTCAGGGAAACAAAAATGTAAAAAAACTTGGAAAAAAAAAAAGACCTGTACTCCAGACAAAGTTAACTGCTGGAAAAAAATAAAATTGCTAACATGCCATTCTACACACGCAGTGGCAAGGAAAAAATCAGGCCTTCTCCTTTTTCTATGAGTGCTAGTTCTGCAACTGTCACTGAGGCATCTTCTTGTAAGGTCAGTCTTGACCAAACAAGACCTTGTCATTCTGTCTCAAAAAGTGGTGCCCAAATACTTACACGTGTAAAAGCAGAGCTGGAAGAAAACAGTAAGGCATTAGAAGAAAATGTATCTTCAGATTCAGAAATGACACAAATCCCTGAGGAGAGTCTATCCACGAGTGCTATGTATAGGCCTGACCTTTCTGATAGTGTATCCATAAAGAAGCCTCCTTTCAGCATTTATGCAGATGTGTGGAAGAGCAGCTCAAGCGTAGCCGGTGGTACACAAATTGAGGATGCCATTTTGGAATTGCAACAGGATGAGGGGGATATTTGTGTAGCTGACGACGGCGCTAATGAGGATATTGATGAGGATGATGTTGTTTGTGTAAGTCCTGCACCAGTGGAAGCGGTTCTTGCACATGATAAGAAGAAGGCCATTGTCATGCCTCAGCATAAGAAGAAAAAATACCCCTCTTATGTGGAATTATTTTTACTCAAATTTCGACAACAGCTGTCTAGCTTTTTGTAGTGTTTATGAAGCCACAGTCAGTAGAGGTAGGGACTTAAACCATCTAGGAACCTCATCCATGTTACGCCATTTGAAGCGAGTTCATGGAAAGCTGTTGGGAAAATCTGAAACTTATGCTTAAAAAATAGCAACAAGCAGTCCAGCATCAGCTAGGTCCTTTCTCTCAGCTAGATCCCGGAACCTGCAATCTACGCCCAGAACGCCTTCCTCATCAATATCCTCTGTAGCGATCAGAGTTAGTTCTGCATCCAAGTTGCTAAGGCTTGATGACTCCTCCACTATCCACGATTCCTCAGAAGAATTCTTTAGCATTAGTCCCACTGCTGCTGCTGGTGCTGCTGGAGGTGGATCTTCATTCCAGAAGCAGACCAAGAAGAAGATTACTAGTAGTTTACAAGAATTGACTGTTAAACAATCTTTTGCAAGAGAAAGCAAGTATGAAAGCTGCCACCCAGTTGCAAAGCGGATCACAGACGCCATGGCGACTATGCTAGTATTAGATCTGCGTCCGATATTCACTATTAATGCAGCTGGTTTTAGACAGTTAATTGAGGTCTTGTGTCCCCGTTACCAAATTCCATCACAGCACCATTTTACTAGAAAAGCTATTCCTTACCTGTACAAGAAGGCTTGTAAAAATTTAATTATTTAGGTACAAAATGCCATTCTACCCACTGTACACTTAACTGCAGATATGCAGAACTGGGCAAACTATAGATTAAATAACTGTGACAGCCCACTGTTACAGCAGGTTGGTGATTCTCCTTCACCAGCAGGAACGGCAGCAGCATGTACTCAAGTACGTCACATTTTTCATAGGCAGGCTGCTCTGTGTATCACTGACTTCACTAAGAGGCATACAGCTGACAATCTGTTACAAAAAACTATGTGTTGCAACATGGCTTATCCCGCTTGAACTCTCCTCAGGATATGTCATTTCTGATAACGCCACCAATATTGTGAGAGCATTACAGCTGGGTGAATTCCAACACATTACTTGTTTTTCTCACACAATAAACTTGGTGGTGCAGAGCTTTTTAAAAAATGACAGGGACCTGCAGGAGATGCTGCCTGTGGCCCGTAAAATATCTGGACATTTCGGCATTCGGCACCAGCATGCAGGTGAATGCAGCAGCTACAAAAGCAATTTAATTTGCCCTGTTACCAACTGAAGCAATAGGTGGTGACATGGTGGAATTCCACCCTATATATGTTTCTGAGGATGGAGGAACAGTAAAAATCCATGCATGCTTACTCCACAAGCCATGACATTGGGAAAGAAGAGGGGATGTATTTTACTCAAGCGGAGTGGAGAATATTTTCCATGTTGTGCAAGGTGCTGAAACCATTCAAAATAGTCACCTGTGAAGTGAGTTCAGACACTGCTAGCTTGAGCCAAATGATTCCCTTAATTAGACTTTTGGAAAAGCAGTTTGAGAAACTGAAGGAAGAGCTGAAACAAAGCAATTACGCTAAGTATGTCAGACTTGTAGATCAAGTACTTCACTCACTTCGCCAGCATCCAAGAGTTATCAAAATCGGATCACTACATTTTGGCAACTGTGCTTGATTCTAGGTTTAAGAGCAATGTTGTCTGTTTGCTTCCAACTGACCCAGATCTCAAGAGATGCAAGGACTCCTGGTGAGCAAGTGAACAAGAGGACAGCTCAAGTCTTAAGTGACAGGACGGTTTCTCCTCCTTCTGTTTATTTGTCAACTGTTGCTCGGAAAAAACTTAGCTTTCTCAAGAGACCCAGGGATGATGCAGATGACTCAGCACAACATTTTGACAGCTGGTATGCTCTAAAAGAATTATTATTATTATTATTATTATTATTATTATAATTTATTTGTAAGGCACCACAAGGTATCCGCAGCGCCGCACACAGTACTAACAGTAGACTATACAGGGTGAAACCAAACAGAACAATAAACAAAAAGTACCAATACTTCAGAGACTCCGGTCAGTCATATGCAGTAAAGACGGAGCGGAAGAACAGGTATGGAGAAAGGAGGGGAGGGGGCCCTGCTCATATGAGCTTACATCCTAAGGGAGGGTAAACAGACCAGGCACAAGAGGAGCCAGTTGAGGCAAGAGGAGAGAAGGGAGGACGAGCAAAGGGAGGAGATGGGGGTTAAGTATATGGTTGGTAGGCTTTGAGGAAGAGGTGAGTTTTGAGTGCACATTTGAAGGAGCACAGAGTAGGAGAGAGACGGATGGAACGAGGGAGGTCGTTCCAGAGAAGGGGGGTTGCACGGGAAAAGTCTTGGATTCTGGAGCGGGAAGAGGTGATAAGGGTGGAGGAGAGGCGGCGGTTGTTGGCCGAGTGCAGGGAGCGGGCAGGAGTGTGAATAGAGAGGAGGTTAGAGATATAAGGGGCAGTAGAGTTGGAGAGAGCCTTGTAAGTGGTGGTGAGGAGTTTGAAAAGGATTCTGTAGGGAAGGGGAGCCAGTGTAAGGCAAGGCAGAGAGGGGAGGCAGAGGAGGAGCGCTAGAGGAAGATGTGTCTTGCGGCCGCATTGAGTATAGAGCAAAGGGGGGAGAGACGGGAGTGGGGGAGGCCAGTGAAGAGGAGGTTACCAAAAAAAGGTTGACAAAAAAACATGACACCTCTGCTGTAACGCCACCTGATCCTACTATCAACATCCAAAGGCTGGTGGAGGATTATTTTAACGACAGGATAGAAATAGACATATCAGCCAGTTCCTTTACATACTGGGAGGAAGAAAAGGAAATTTGAAGACCCATGTACCAACTCGCTTTGCCCTATGTAAGCTGCCCACCCTCCAGTGTGTACTCGAAAAGAGTTTTCAGCATAGCCAGGAACCATGTCAGCGATCGGTGTAGGAGGTTATTTCCTCAAAATGTGGAAAAGATGATGTTCATCAAAATGAACCACCATTTCCACGAGGAAGGCCTTTGCCGCCAACTACATCAAAGTACAGAGACTTCTGTAATATTGGATTCTAGCGGGAATTAATTAATAATGTGTGAGAATGATCTACACACTGATGAGGGTGACGATGAGGCTGAGGATGATAACAACAACATCTTACCACAGTACAGTTCATTAACAGCACTGTTATTTTAGGTGCCTTAAGGCCATTGTTAGCTTGTTTTGCAGGGGCCCAAACAAACCAAGCATTTCAGCCACAAAAGTGGCACTCCTTCTCACTGAAGTTCTTAGTTTGTTAAAGTGTACATGTCCTTTTTAAGATCCAACATAAGGGTGGGTGGGAGGCCGGAGGACAATCCCATCTTGCACAACTTTTCCTTGCAGCTACCGCTGTGTCTCAATGTTACCTAGATGTTTTTTTTTTTAACAAAGAACAACATTGCTTGCAGAAGTAATGTAAGCTTGAATGTCTAAATAGACTTGTATATATATTACTCAAACCTTCCACTTTGCTGCTGTTTCATCAGTATTGCACAAAGTGTTTGTAATCTGCACTTTACATCAAAGGAATTTGCTGGCGCTATATAAATAAATGTTGATGATGATGATGATGAAAGGTACCTATCTATATTTAAATTTTTTGGGGCCTGGGTACAGTTCTAAGCTCAGCGATGACCTTGCTTTTTGCTGTGAATGTCAGTGATTTTTTTTAGCGCATTGTCTTAAACAAGATCTGGTGGTAAATTTATTAAAGTCCGGTTTTTTCAACTCGCGGGAAATCCGCGAGTTAACAGCTAAAATTTAAAACGGCACTGGCTTGTAAAGGCAAACTTGCCTTTACAAGCCAGCACAACTTTAATTGTTAGCTCTCAACTCGCTGATTTCCGGCGAGTTGAAAAAACTGGACTTTAATACATTTACCCCCTGATATACTAATGTCAGAGTGATTCAGCTAATTTTTGGACAACTAGCGGATTTACCCTTCCAAGGACAATTCCATTTTGCACCACTTTTCTTTTTTGCCGATGCTGTGTGGCAATGTTTCCTAGATGTGCTATGAACTGCCGTTTGTCTGTGTCATTGTTCTGTTGCTTAGCATCCAGCCAGGTCGCTGCACTCTTTGTCCGAAAGTGGATAAAAATAATATTGTGACTTGTGAGGTGGTCAAAATTGACTGGAAATGACTGAAAAATAGTGTTATTGAGGTTAATAATAATGTAGGAACAAAAAAAAGAGCAAAATTATGTGAATTTAGCATATTTTAGCTATTTTTATAAAAAATACAGATCCAAAACCAAATCCAAAGCACATAAGGGCGGTATTGCCAAAACCAATTCCAAAACACAAACTTAATCCAGATCCAAAATCAAAATCAAAACCAAAACACAAGGGTCAGTGAACATCTCTACAGTGAACTATGGAAACAGAACACAAGCTTTACATGTGAAAACTAATGCAATACCAGATAAGGCTGATAATGAAAAAAAGATGAACTTCTCCCTCCACTTGTATGTAGCTTTCATTGCACTGCAGTATGATATGTGAACAGAACACAAGCTTCCATAGAAAAGATGACAAAACAAAGAATATATAATAAAAGGGGCTACATGCATAGGAAGCACAGTTTAACATGATCCTCCCTCTATGCAGTTTTAATTGCACTGTAGTGTAATGAAAATAAGCTTCCTCTCCTGTGCACTAAAATTTATTCCACAGACTGCAATGCCATGGAAATGCATAAACACAGCAGGATTTCTCAATAATAGATTTATGCCCATGTTAACAGCACTGAAAAAATGCCAAAACTCAGCGCCATACCAGCCTATAGTAAAATAATAATACCTTTCTTGACAGTAATTCACTCACAGTTTCCCATGCATCCTTTCATTCTACAGTATTTTCTGAAATATATTTGTTGGATTTGTCTTTTACTTTGGACAGAGATTCCCCTTTATGAATTGCCTGTCTTTGTTTGCACAATCACAGCTTCATTTCACTTGAGCAAATTCATGCCTAACACCTTATGCCTGATTCAGTAACACAGGCAAAATGAACGTAATATGCATTTTTTTTTTTTAAATGCTTGCACATGGGGCATATGCACGTCCGTACTCAACAATGAGCCGATGTATATATTCTAGAGATGATCGGTTTGGATTTTGTGAAATCTGACAAGATCCTACATTGGGGATCCGAGTGAATCCGAGTCATGGCTCGGTTTAGTGCGCCAAATTCAGATGTCAAAATGAGGCAAAACGTCACTTCTGGGAATTTTTTATTTGCAAAACTCTCTCAAGTTTTGGATTGCCATCTTCAGTATATATAGTCTTCCCTTGTTTTCTCAAGTGCCATATTAGAATATACAGCCTGTAGAGAGGAGGTTAGCTGCGGTGTTCTGCTCATAAAATAGTGTTCAGGGTGAACGAGGGATATAGGAAAGCAATAGAATCCTGACATTTTTGTGAAGCATTTCAGTAGACATTAGTTAGCTGCAATAGTTTGCTGATCAATTGCTTATAATTTCTATATTTAATACACTTTATACGGACTAGTGCCTACATGTTGTTGTTATTGCATTGTATATATATAATAGTACTAGACAGTATATACAGACTGAGTTAGATAGATATCATTCTGAACTAAGTAGTATGTTTATTTCTTGGGAAAAAAAAAGGTGTGCTTTCGCTGTCTGTTAGCAGCAGAATCCCAAAAAATTAGATTTATTTCTTTTAAAAAAAAATTGTGGTGACAGTAATCTTGTGTGGAGCAGTGACAACTGAAATCATTTAAAAAAAGAAAAAAACCACGGTGTTTGCGTATGAGTTTCAGTAGCAGTTGCACACCCCGAAAAAAGGCTATATATTATTATATTCTAATCTTTTTTATTTTTTCAATACTTTTCATTGACATCTATATTTAATAAAGGGTGTTTGCGTGTGAGGGCAGGATGCCGCTGCACACCCCAAAAAATGCTATATATTCTAATCTTTTCTATATTTTAAATACTTGTTATTTTCAAAGGGCAATTCAGTGAAATCTATATTTAATAAAGGGTGTTTGCGTGTGAGGGTAGGATGCAGCTGCACACCCCAAAAAATGCTATATATTCTAATCTTTTCTATATTTTAAATACTTGTTATTTTCAAAGGGTTATTCAGTGAAATCTATATTTAAAAAGGGTGTTTGTTTGTTGTTTTTTTTCTGGGCATTTTCTACATTCAGCGAACGTATGTTGAACATTGCAACGGCTACAAAATAATATGTCATCTGCCATGTCACCTACTGAAGCAAGCCCATTAGATAAATCAAACAGTAAAAAAAATAGTCTAAGGTGCAAGAGATAAAAAAGTCATTAGATGGACAACAGTAGATATGTAGACAAGTAGATACCCAATTTTTAAAGAGCTACCTAATTTGCTGTCACTATATAAATAAATGAAGATTGATGTTGACCTGCACCCATACTTATAACTTTCAAAGGCAACGCACACAATATGTTGTCAGAGCATTCATCGGTAGGTAAGAGCAGGGCTTTTCTAAGCTTCCTTACTTATTTGCTCTCTGTCATAATGCTGCACTTCTGACTCAAACCAGGGAACTTGTATATGTTTTCAGGGAGGGCTGCAAAATCATTCCCCTAGTGGAAGCTTCATCCTACCCTGGGGTAAAGCGGACTGGCCAAGACTTGCAGCAGAGGTGGTCCACAAGAAGTGGTGTGTTCACTCTGACGCTAAATTTTGTTCCAGAAAAAGGTATATAGAATGTCTCTCCTTCAGTTGTGTAGTATTTTTCCCAGTCCTTTGTGCACACATACTTGACCACAGTCTCTGGGACTAATTTCCTAAGTTTAAGTGATATTTGCAATGGTATCCAGAGGTTCTTAATATCATTCAAAAATGTTTTTGGATTTCCATGGCGCAGTTGGTTGTGACTGTGCAGTGGTTTGTGTCTTTGTATATCGGTAAGGACAAAAAAGGCAGTGATATTTAATAGCTTAACGTGGAGTGGAGTATGCCATAAAGAAGTTTAGGCGAGATGGGAGTCTGGTATGAGTTTCTTTTATCTGATAGTGGTCTTTCTAATCTGTGTAAGGGGAGAGGGAGAACTGTATAGAGAAAGTGTGTGTGGGGGGTAAATAAATAATAATCATATATATATATATATATATATATAGAATAAAAATAAATAGTGGTGGTTTATTATCTTCTGTGGAGTTTATATCTCTTTTGCGATATGGTTAAAAGTGCTTTGTCAGTATTGTATGTATACATGCGTGTATGTGTATATATATATATATATATATATATATATATATATATATATATATATATATACATATATGTTTATCTATATCTATCTATCTATCTATCTATCTATCTACATATATATATATATATATATATATATATATATATATATATATATATATATATATATATACATATATATATACCCTGTATAATGGCTGTTAGTTCTTCACCATCAACAATATTACATTTCATTTGGGTATCATCATTTGTATTGTTTTGTTCTTGCCTGTGGAGCCAGATGGTGGCATATGCAGAGAAGCAGAAGTTAGTACCGGCAAGAACGAGGAGTTGTGTAACGTGAGAGTACAGAGTAGGTGCACCATGGGCCTAAATTTGAAGAGCAGTAAAACAAGTAATTTTATTTTATTAGGTGCAATTATTGAAATGAGATGAAGCATTTTAGATGTGTTCCTTGCTTTCCAGAAGTGTTCACAACTACTTTCACTCCTAAAGAGGACATGAATTTTCAGTGTTCTCTCCAGAAAATTTTGACAGCCTGGTGGTATTAAGAAGTAGTCGGGTGGGGGCAGTGTAATACTTTGCAATAGTATTGAAAAATGTTGGAGGTTATTGCTCACACCTGCCAGGACTGGTCAGACTGGTGGTCAGTGGTCTAACACACACTGCTGCCTGTAGTGCTCACATGGTGCCTGTTCTAATAGGAGAAACAATGGTTTATTATATTATAATAGGACTGTGTTGGACTCCAAGAGCCGGATGGCAAGTAAAAACAGCCGAGTGGAGCACCTGGGAATAGGTGCTGGGGAGAACACTGATTTTTGCATCATCTCTGAACTGAACTTGTCCTATACATTTTGTTTTTCTAGTTGTGATTCTACAGAGAACCACATTCCTATGCATGTATTGTCCAATGTAAAACAAAACTGCAAATGCAAAAAAGTACAGTAAAAAAGACAGCCCGGTGTCCCTCCACTCTTGATTAATTTAATATAGAATCTCTGTCGCTAATTGGTAATTCAAAAATATACACAAATAAAACAAAACAACAAATGCAGCAAATCAATAGAGGAAGTGCCAATCCTCTAAAACCACACATGTAATACAAAAAAGCAGATTGCGCATATGGTGTTTTATATATAAAAATGAGGGTACATATAGTAAAAACCAGACAGAAAATTCAGCTATCCAAATAAACTGATTCTTAACTGGATATAAATGTGAACAGTTAAAATAATACAAATATTCTCACATATGGCTGTAGGTAGACACAAGTCTGTCTATGATAAATAATGTCCAACAAATATCATGTGCATGAAAAGAACTCTCAATAGTTCCACAAGTTGAATGGATCTGCAAACCAAACAGATTGTATATATGGTTACTTCCTGGTAATATAAACATACATTCTGTTCCAGGTTCTATTCCAATAGGTTAAGTCACTGATTCTGATGACAATTTTCCACAAAGCAGGTATATTGATATGCAAAATCACATATGCTTTTCCACACTATTGATTTATAAACCAGTGGCACGATATAAACATATGGAGCTTATCCGCCGTATAAGTTGTAAATTCGGCTAATATAATAATCAAGCCAGCAGTTACCGGTGAACATGTGGAGCTTACCCATAAGAAATAAATCAACCATTATCCACTTCCCCTGTAAAAATCACTCTGGGCCTACTTTTGTGGGATTACGGGTCATCAAAAAAACTTTATGGCCACAACTTTTATTTATTTGAAATTTAGATTTTTCTCTTAAATTATTGCTTAATTTAGCCTCATTTTTATGCTTTGGTTACTCATAAGAGTCGAGGATTTTTGTGACTTTTTATGTGTCTTGCACTCTTAAATATACTTTCCACCTTTAAATGTCCATAGTTTGTAACCCTTTGAAATTATAGTGTTAGGCCCAACCTTTATTTATATAGAAATGCCCTGAACCAACCAGCTCTTCCGATTAAATGATAACAATTTTGAAACCCCCTCCTCCAGTGAAACTGTCATTTTGACACTCAGATCCACGCACTTTCCATGGGGCATATTTCTACACGCAAATTACCACAAAAGTCATAAATTACTATTATTTATTATATTCCTATTGGGCCTGTAACATGTGAGATTTTCCCTGGAGTATGAATAGGCAAGTCTCATTTAATTTCTGCTATGTTGATTACTATATAAAAAGAGTGTTGCTGACCATACAATTAAATAGTAGTTGGCTGTTGCACATAGGTGAATTAGAGGTATTTAACCCGACAGAGAGGCGTTCCTGACAGTTGTCCAAAACACGTATACTCTGATGTAAGTTATTCTGATCATACTATGACTAACTGATTTGCTTGTCTTGTGATCATTCTATTTATTGCTTACTGTGAACTACGTTCAATTTTGACTGTTCTAAAATTACTGAATAGATTACTCACTCTTACCAGAAGCAAGTATCTTGCATATTAGCACTGCACATTTTGTATATGTGTATAATATTGCTAAACAGCACTCAAGTCTTTCAGTACTAGGGATATGACTGCACACTCAATGGGTATCAATCATATCCCCTTTCTACTAAAATTGATTCCTAGCTTCTGAAAGGGCCATTTATTTTTTTGCCATCTCAATGTGTTTGAAAATTGAAATGACATAGACTTAACAGCACTTGACATGAAATGTCACTTTTCATTTCACCAGTTCAGTCTCATCAACAAAAGATATCCTAAGGGTAAAGTGAGATATGCTCAGAGTAGCAATGACTGCTTTGCATCCAAAGCCAAACCAGTATCTTGGGAGTCAAATAAGCAGCGAATCACAGCATAGTATTCCTAAAAAAGAAATCCCTACATTTTAAACTTTGTTTTGATTAAACATAGATAAAAAAGTGAATCTGATTTGTTAGCTTTATAGTCAACACTAGTGTCAGATAAACGGTGTAATAAGCTAATAGTTGGCAAGGCAAGTCTGACAACTGAAGGAATATACATGCAAAATATGCAGTATATTTTAATAATGCAACTTTTTTTTGCAATTGTATCCTAAAATAAAATTAAAGCATATTTCAAAATGATGTACCATATATCGCACATTCGATTAAATAAATCTGAAGGAAACATTTAATTACAAGAAAATAACATTGTTCTGTAGAGGGTATATTTTGTAAGTATTCAATTTCACCTATACATGAAATTGTGAAACATTAAATTGTGAGACATCAAAAGTAATATAAGATGTAAAATGCAGACTTTAAAGTTTATACACTAAAATGGGATATATGTTTTTGGAAGTTTTAAATGAAGCAGAGATCAGTTGGGATATGACCTCAGCTATGGAAGATTTAATATTTAAACATTTCTTCATTACATTTTTCTCAGATAATTTTGATAAAGAAATTGATTTTAATTTTTTAAAAGCAGGCAAATTATTCTAAATCTCACATCCAACCTAAAATCAATGATAGGTAACCATTACATATTATTCACAAAGCCTAACCTATTAATCTACATTTTATAGTGGCATAATATAGTCTTACAAGGCTTATTGAAATGATGTTTTCAATATTCTTAGAAGCACTCTAATTGTAAAACTTCTCAACACAACTAATCTTCAATGACTCACAAGCACTATTTCTATTTCTTACTCAGGGCTGTGGCAGAAGTAAGGAAGGCTCCAGGCTTGGAAGGAGAAGCGATTCCTATTTGTATACAGAGGACTGAGTATTATTATTATCTTTCATTTATAAGGTGCCACAAAGGGTCTGCAGCGCCTTACATAACATACCAAAAACAGTGAGCCATGACACAACATGATACAGAAAGAACAAAAATATATACACAGACACAGGTCACATGGTAATGCAAATCAAATTATTACTGGGACAATGGGTGAAAGTGAAAGTGATGGAAGAAATCAGTGAGAAGTAGGCCAAAGCTTAAGAAAATAGGGCTAGGGAAGCAGGCCAAGAGGTACAGAGGGTGTTGGAATAGTAAAAGGAGCACACAAGGAACGAAGGCCCTGCTCCTGAGAGCTTATATTCTAGAGGAAAGGGGAGACACAAATAGGGTGGTACTAACTGGGGGAGAGAGTTAGGAGGAGGACTGATAGACTTGAATAAAGAAATGAGTCTTAAGGGCACGCTTGAAGCCTTTGAGAGTAGATGCTAACCTGATGGAACATGGAAGATTGTTCCACAGCTGGGGAGTAGCCCGGGCAAAGTCCTGGAGACAGGAGTTCTGTACATATAAACATTCTACAACACAAAGTCACTATTACTACAGCACAGTAAATCTGCAACAAAGTGCTTGGAATGAAGATCTGGAGACCAATGAGGAAACTGCAATAACCTGAATTCACTGACATATTTCTGGATACAGAACTTTCCTATCTTTAAGAGAAAGCCTATTTATAGTTGCGTACAGTCATGGCCAAAAGTTTTGAGAATGACACAAGTATCGGTTTTCACAAAGTTTGCTGCTTCAGTGTTTTTAGACCTTTCTGCCAGATGTTGCTATGGTACACTAAAGTAAAATTACAAGCATTTCCTAAGTGTCAAAGGCTTTTATTGACAATAACATTAGGTTTATGCAAAGATATATATCAATATTTGCAGTGTTGACCCTTCTTTTTGAAGACCTCTGCAATTCACCCTGGCATGCTGTCAATCAACTTCTGGGCCACATACTGACTGATGGCCGCCCATTCTTGCCTAATCAATGTTTGTAGTTTGTCAGAATTTTTGGGTTTTTGTTTGTCCACCCACCTCTTGAGGATTGACCACAAGTTCTCAATGGGATTAAGGTCTGAGGAGTTTCCTGGCCATGGACCCAACATTTTTATGTTTTGATCCCGATCCACTTAGTTATCACTTTTGCCTTATGGAAAGGTGCTCCATCATGCTGGAAAAGTCATTGTTTGTTACCAAACTGTTCTTGGATGGTTGGGAAAAGTTGTTATTGGAGGATGTTTGGTAGAGTTCTTTATTTATGACGGTGTTCTTAGGCAAAATTGTGAGTGACCCCACTCCCTTGGTTGAGAATCAACCCCACACATGAATGGTCTCAGGATGATTTACTGTTGGCATGACACAGGACTGATGGTAGCACTCACCTTTCCTTCTCCGGATAAGCGTTTTTTCCAGATGCCCCAAACAATCTGAAAGGGGATCTCTCACCTGTGTTAACGAGAAAATCACTGACCTGATGTCAGCTGGTCCTTTTGTGGCAGGGCTGAAATGCAGTGGAAATGTTGTTTTTTGGGATAAAATTCATTGTCATGGCAAAGAGGGACTTTTAAATTAATTGCAATTCATCTGAACACTCTTCATAACATTCTGGAGTATATACAAATTGCCATCATAAAAACTGAGGCAGCAGACTTTGTGAAAAATAAAACTTGTGTCATTCTCAAAACTTTTGCCCATGACTGTATACTGCTGCCATAAAGATACTCTTGAATATCAACAATGCTCAGCTATTCTGTGACATACAAACATTGCACTACTATATTAAGGGTTCAAATGTGTGCCCTGAAAACATACCTGTGGCCGGGTCCTCTGACCTCCAGCATGGTCAAGGTGGCTGCTGCAGTATCAAATAACTGATGCGCTGAAACTCCAGCGCTAGGGGATGTAAAAATGTATTAAAGGGAATGTTTATTATTTTTAAATGTATATATTTTTATTGTATGGGCACTGTGGAGACGTCTAGTAACCTGCGGAAAGGGTTAATTCCTGGCGCTGGGTTCTGGAATTATAAATGTATTTATTTTTATATTGTTCATGAATTGTTTTATAAGTTTGTATGAGATTTTGGATGCAACTTGGTTCTGTAAGTTTTCAGAAGAAAGAAAATCTCATGCTAATTAAATCATTTCATCTGAGAATGACCAACACATATTTCTCAACTGAATAGAGAGCAGGGGGTTGTTATCTTGTTATGCTGTGTGTTCTGTTAAGAGACATAGGGGATCTATCTGAATAATGAAACAACAAGTAAGTTTAAATTACATTTAATTAAAGTTTAGAGAATATACTGCATCATGATGCTACACACTGATACTTTATGGTACCAAGTATGGGCCGATGTCTAGATTACCCCCTGCCAACATGTGTGTCAGAAACTATATAAAAAGAACTGTATTTTGTATTTCAAAGGGGTATATACCATCTGTACCTCTAGATGATCACTTGTATCTTTAACTATTGTATAATGACCCTTATAAGGACCCTTTCTGAGCAATAAACATCACTACTCTAAGATCCTGCTTTGATACCTATTCACCTGCTGTAATTACTGTGACCTACAGATTAGACCTCTCTAATCCAATGTCTGGCTTTTCTGAGGATTGGGACCCAGTGTCTAGTAACAATGATCTGCCCGCTACCATGTAGAGACCGGGGGGAGCTATCCACAGCAACCCTGATCTGAAGGAAGAGGTCAGGGGTACCAGCCCAAGGGCCATGCAAGGGGGTGCCCAAGACGTAAATGTGTATCCAGAAGGCAGTGGTGTAAGGCAGGCCCAGCCAGGCCCCCGCGACACAGCCAATCCGGTCACAGATTTCTAGTGGGGTAACTTCAGTTGGTTTTTTTTGCACCCAATTTATTCAGGATAGAAATAACTGCAGCCAGCAGAATGCACAGGAAGTCCGCATATGCCAACTTGTCCAAGGAGGACCTTGAGACTCTGTGCAATTCCAAAAGCATTGATGTTAGACATTCAACCAGGGAGGAGATGAGAGCGGCGTTGAGAGAATGGCACCCATAGCATGGTCCCCCAAAGAGAGGAAACTGATAATGATGCAAGGACACCAGGATAAGATACCAGCAGGCACTCTTAGCGTTCAATTCCACTGAAGCTGAGTGGGCAGAGGTCATCGGCATAGAGCAGAGAGGGAAAGGCACCAGCTGTGTGGCCCAGGGAGGAGACACCTTAGGAGATCGGGAATATCAACTCTTCCTTGCCCTAAATTTGAGGACAGTGTTGGGAATGTATATGAGCATCTGCAAGTACTTGAAAGGACCTGGAATGGGTCAGCATTTGTTGCTTGCACTGCAAGTACATGTAAAGGAGGTCTACCGTGGAGTGCCCTCAGAGGACTGTGCAGACTATGATATAGATAATAAAAAATGCCCACCTTAAATGGTACACTATTATTCCAGAGACCAACCAACAAAAGTTCTGGGACTGCCAAAAACCCCCACACCACCCATAAGAAGTTTGCCAATCTGCTGTGGGAGTCCCTCAGGAACTGGCAGGTGGCTTTGACATACGTTTGCAAATGTGTGCAACTGAGACTTTTGCATTTTTATTTACAGTAGAATTGGCAGGACCTTTGCTGGGGGATTTTTCTCTGTGCTTTAATTATCATAACTAAATGAAGCTACTTTTGCAGGTTTGACAGTTTCCCATGTGTTTCATCATATGCCTGCACCACAAATGCTTTCACTGTCCATATTTTATTATTTTGGAAACAACTATTTAATTAAGCTTTTCCGTTTTTCTTCTAAAATACTGCTGGGTTTAGCCTCATTTATGATTACTCATGAGAGTGAGGGGACATCGGGGCTTCTTTTAATACATGTGGCACATTATGGGATTAAAGCTTGGTTTACATTGGACAAAATTTACATTCTCAACTGAAGTACAACTGTAAGGTGCTAATTGCATCTCATTAAAAGTATAGGGCAAGACACAATCGCCTCCATTTCATAGCTGTGTGCTCTTCTATTTAATTTCAATAAGCTTGCTGCATAAAATTAAAAATTAGATTTCTTTTTTAAGCATGCTAGTGATGAGCTATGATCATGTGGAATGGTGAGAAATGGCAGCTGTCATAGAAACCAGTTAAGGTAATGGGTAATGCATAAACAAATCCAACAAATCCAGTATTGGGTGGCCCTACCCACTGCCTTCTGGTACTGGATGGAAGCTACACTTATCTTATGACAATAACTGTAGTTCCACAACAGCTAAAGAGAAACAGCTAGAGGACTTTATAAAAATAAATTAATAACCAAATAAAGTGTGGGTGAAAAACGCAAGTAAAGGAGAACTGTAGGGAGATGGAAAGGGTTATAGTCTCCAAAATAAATAAAAACACTAAGGAGATTATACAAAGAAAACCAAAAAAATATAATAGAGATAAAATTGAGATCTTAGAGGAGCATTAACCCAATCAGAATTGATTAAAAAATTCCGAAAAAAATTGGCAATAAATTTAAGAAAAAAGATGGGGACCAGCCAAAAATAAATGAAAAGTTTATGATTTCCCCCATATTGTCCATCACTTCATCATCATCATCATCATCAACATTTATTTATATAGCGCCAGCAAATTCCGTAGCGCTTTACAATTGGGAACAAACATTAATAAGACAATACTGGGTAATACATACAGACAGAGAGGTAAGAGAACCCTGCTCGAAAGCTTACAATCTATAGGACAATGGGAGTTTGAAACACAAGGGCATGTGCTACATCATATTGCAATTGGAGAGATTATTACGGAATTCTGACTGTGAGAAAATTAATTATAAAAGATCATCATATACAGATAATTTTAGAAAAAAGAGATTTTCGCAATACTATAAACATCTATTGGGAAACGAAACATATAGAATTGATTGGATATTATTGGGTCCACCTTTATATAATAGATTTGATTCCTTTATCCTGGAAGATATTTTTTGAGATAGAGAAATTGGACCACAAGCTACAAATAGGGAAGAAAAAGGTGAATAAAAGGGGTAGGGAGTCTCTGAAAATGTACAAAAAATCCAGAAGATGCAAATTCAAAATGTATAACTCTAGTAACTGTGGCTCTGAGGAGAAAAGTAATGTTACACATTTGAACAACGTAAATGATGATGCAAGTATGACAAAATTATACAATCTGTGCACATATGCCATAAGCAAAGCAGAAACTTCTTTATTGGAAAAGGGATTGAAATTTGTTCCTTCTAGCAGGATTAATTCCTTTGAATAATATATTGATTTGCACAAAATTATGAGAAAATTAACTATAAGAACACTTTTTTGAATAAAAAAATCCACAGATGATGATAAAGATCTTGGGGTAATTTCTGAGGTGGAAGATGATTTTTTAATTATTTTGAAACCCTCAACCCCAGTTTTATACATATTACTTAAAATCCACAAGGACGTGAACAATCCCCCCAGAGACATATTGTTGCCGGCACTAATTCAATTATGGCTAACCTATCATATTTCATTGATGTTCATGTACAACCCTTGGTTATCTCTAGGAAGTCTTATCTAAAAGATACCTCCCATGTCCTGACCAAATTGCAAGGAATTACATGGGATCATGATTGTCTTATGGTTACGTCCAATGTACGTTACCTGTATACTATCATTAGGCATGATCGGGACTTAAGAGCCATTCAATATTTTTTGGAGAAAGAAAATGTGAATGCAGATTTAAAAAACTTTTTATTGGAGGGTATTTTTTTTTTCTTATCAATAATTATTTATTTAACATTTAATTCTTTCAGCAGACAGTGAGAACAGCAATGGGAACCAGGTTTGTCCCAAATTATGCCAGCCGATTTATGGCATATTTGGAGGATCATGTGGTTTGACAAAACAACCCATTTGGGGCAAACCTGGTTTGCTGGCATCGCTTCATCGATTATATTATTTTCACATGGAGAGATTTAGAAGAATCTTGAAATTCTTTTTGTGTTTTTTGAACCAGAATGTCTATAATAAAGACTTATCATTTGAAGTTAGTTCAGTCTGAGTCAACTTTCTGGATTTGATCATCTATATAAAAGATGGTATGATCCAAACTAAAACCTATTGCTAACCCACAAACTCAAATTCTTTTATACAAGCGATTAGCAAAAATCATTATAATTGGCTCAATCATATACCTTTTCTATTATTTTTGTTGATATTGTATAGCGCTCATCAATGCAAATATCTTTCTAAAGGTTTACTTGTTTTGTCGTGGGGTATAGTGGTAGCCCTATTTTGCAGGCTGCCATACTTTTCATTTGTATAAAAAAAAATTTCTTTTTCTAGTCAATAGAAGCTTTTGTGTTCAATGTTTATCAAATATAAATATATCATGGTCGATTGTGCAGAACCCCTTGATCCTTTCTTGATCTGACATAACAGATAACTAAGACAAAAATCTAGGCATTTTATTCTAGAAATATTTATTAGAGTCAAACATAGTTTTTAAAAGTTCAAGGTCTACACAATAAATGTGGTAGCAATCATAAAGTCCCTGGAAGCTATATTAGAAAGTTAGAGCTGGTTAGCACAAAGCTCTAAATTGCTATTAGGTACAGAAATTAAACATGAATATTTTCTTTTCCCATCTGTAAATTTAAATAATGTATTTGGCTGTTGTGAGGCAAAGGCTGCTATACTTAAGTCCAGCCATTTTCCCAAAAGTCACATCTATAAAGGTGTTATTATGCAATTAAGCATAGCTATATCATTACAACAGCAATACAATAAATTCAAATGGTGCTAGACTTCTAGAACTCATTATACTTTGTGACAGGTGCTAATACTACCACTGTGTTGCTTATTTGTAAATCAAGCCATTATCCATTAAATAGTTATGTTTCAGTGCTAGCCAATATTTTTTTTTAATCTCTTTATTTTCAACCTACATCAAATACATAGCAAAACATGAAACCAGAAAACAGATGCCGCAGCAGTAACATAGCAAACAGCTTGCAAGCCCATATAAATTAGTAATTCCATAGCAAGATAAAATTAACAGAGAAAAGAGTCAGAATGATATGTGGTGTTAAACCAACCAACTATCGGGATGTAGGATACAGGGGGTTTTATTTTTCAGTAGTGGGTGAAGTGAATAGGGGAGGGGAGTAAGAGGAGGGGAAGAGAAGGGGACAAATGTGAGAAGGAGAAAGGGAATGGGCGGTTGCGTAGGTAGGAGTCTCAAGTTCTTCCAGGCCAGGGACAGCGGTAATATATTCCATAGAGGCTGTTTGCCATATTCTATTCAATAGTTTCAATCTTGAGAGGGGAAGGGTTATTTTCCATGCCCCTGCTATCAACAGTTGGAAGCATGACTGATATGTAGTATCAGTTGGCCTGTGTGTTTACTCAGTGATTTGATAGGATTGTTAAGTAGAAGTATTAAGTTTGTTACCCGAAATTTGGTTTCTTTCAATTACAACTAGGAGAGTAGTCAAAAATCGCTGGATGATGTTCCAATCTCACCAGATGTGGAGGTATGAGCTGATTTCTCTGCAGTCTCTCCAGTGGTACATTTTAGATATGTTACCTTTACGCCCTACAGAAAATATGCAGTATCTATCAAAAGTATAAAGCTAGCTATAAAGTGTTTTAGTGCATGCTTATGATTGAATGAAACCCTAAATCTGAAGGTATTGAAAATGCAACTAGCAGTGAATATGGAATTTGACCTGTATATTGTGAAGAATGTGGTGGCAAATTCCCCCAAGACATGGACAAATATGTCAAAGTTCCTTGAATATCATGGTACAGCAGTCTTATTGATGTGATCAAGAGAATGTTTTAAAATAGGGGATAAGGGGAGGGGGAAGGAGCCAGTTTGACATGGGTTTTCAAGGTGTTTCACATTGAGAGGGTAAAGCTGATCATTGGGCAGACCTGTGTATCTTAGACAACCATGATGTACAGACATGTTCAAGGCAATGGCATTCTTGGGGGTAAATGTATCAAGCTGCGAGTTTTCCGGTGGGTTTGAAAAGTGGAGATGTTGCCTATAGCAACCAATCAGATTCTAGCTGTCATTTTGTAGAATGTACTAAATAAATGATAGTTAGAATTAGATTGGTTTTTCAAACCCGCTGGAAAACTTTCAGCTTGATACATTTACCCCCTGATGTCCACCTATTTTTTGAGTATCAGATTAACATGCCAAAAGATGACATGCTAACAAGGATCTTGTCATGAATTAAATGCAAGAATTACCACTGACTGGTATTGGTGCAACTAAACTGAGTGGTGCAGAGTCTAACGCACCCCCGGTGCTAACCGGGGACCCCCGCAAGGAGGTATGGACCTCAATGCATGAAGTGCGCAGGTCACGGTTCCTCCAGATAGTCACCGGTGCAGTGATGAAGGTAGAGTGGTCGGACAGTCAGGATCAGAACCAATGGTAGCACAGTACAACGTAGATAATCAGGAGAGTAGTCAGGAATGGGCCAAGTGTCAAAACCAGAACAGGCAGCGCAGTACAAAACTGAATCCACAGGGAGAGTCAAAGGCAAGCTGAATCAAGAACCAAGAGTGCAGAAGAACAAACAGAAACGCTGAAGTTTGGTGAACCAATACTCTGGCACCCTAATGGCGACAGAGTGAGGTTTAAATACATGAAGGTGCTCTCTGATTGGAGCAAGGGGTTTCAAGCGATCAGACGCAGCTGACCGCCGACAGGCTGCGAGAGATGGCGTCCCGCTGCCTAGTTACGGGACGTGATGCACAGTGCAAGTGTGCGCTGCGCTGTCATATATCCGTAAGTATGTCCAGCTGCTAGGCAACGGGATGCGAGCGTGAACGAGAGGGCGACCGTCTCCGACAACTATTGGGAGTGCGTAGGCGGCGCCTGACAGATCTACTGAAAGACCATTTCTGTTCAGCTGTGGGACCCACAGAGCTCAACTGTCATTGCTGTTTAAACATCTGTTCAGCTGCTTATTGAGCTAAATTGTGATTGTTTTTGCCACCTCAGTTTGGCTGCTGGACCCTTTGCATTCAACTGTCATCATCTTGGACTTCGTTGTGTCAGAGCTACAGAAACTGCCTTTCACCTCTTCCATTGCATTACAAAATTTGGATCAATTGATCCTTTCCACTCTCTCATTACCTACCCCAGCTAATACACATTCATTCACATCTCTCACATCTTTCCACCATGCACCTACTCAATTTACATTTTCACCTCTTTACTATCACCACATTTCTCTTCAAACTCCTCTTCTTTCTCCATGATACTATTTCTCCCACCCCTATTATGATTTCCCCTTCACTACTCCCTCCTCACTAGTCTGCACACATGAACTGTTTTGTCTCCTGCACCCACCACACTTACCAGCCTACTTAAATAGAAATAAACCTCACACCCACAAATCCTCCTCACATATGCTTTTCCTCACCCTGCACCTTCTCATGGCTGCTAGGTTTCACCTAACCCTGGACCCCGTACAATACTCACTCTTTGCTCACGCTCTTCTTTCTACCCAATCTTTTACATCCACCCCGTACTTGCAGTCCCGCCAACCTTATCCACATATCTCTACTATTCTCTCTCTCCTTCTCTTGAGGACTGGGGAACCCCAGATCTGTTTGTCACAACTTGCATTCATTCTTGATCTATTCATTTCTAAATCCTTGAACCTCCTTGTTATTATGCAAACTTGGCTCACCTCCACTGACACTACATCCCCTGTAGCTCTCTTCTATGGGAAACTCTTCCTCAGCCATACCCCCAGATCCAGAACCAGTGTAGGTGATGGGGCAGGAATTGCATCTCCAAGTTGCACCTTCCAAGTTATACCCTCTTAATCCTCACTCTCATTCTCTTTCTTTGAAGTCCACACTATCCGTCTATTTTCTCCTCTTCCCTGTTGTCTTGCTGTCATTTATCGCCAGCAGGTCCAGTTGTACAATTTCTTGACAACTTTGCACCCTGGCTCACTTATTTCCAATTCTTTGACCTGCCTACTCTTATACTCTGCAATTTCAATATTCCCATTGATAATTTCCAGGGCTTCGTCAGGCCATTCGTTAGACCTGTGAATTTCAGTATGGGACCGGGAAAAGGTTCGGCAGCAGGAGAGGTCACTCAGTGTGCATCCACTTCCAACCACTTCCAGCCAACGTCCAATCCACGACCCCATCAATACAGATTCTTTGGCAATGTCAAGAAAATTCTTGATGATGACAATTTAAAAATGTAAATGGGACTTGCTATAAATATATTAACTGCACAATTTCAGTTTCATTTACATTATGTACTGTAAATAGGTTATCATTCTATTGCCTGATTATTAAAAGTCCAATCTGAAAACGTGGCTGTTATATATATTTCCCATAAGTCATTCAATTTGTTCTGTGCTCTAAGCACTTTCATGTATTCACCTCACTAATATTCACCTGATTCCACTTGTAAAATTTAAGATGTTTCTCTGCCAGAATTTGGTCTTAAATGTTCCATGTAGAATTTCCCCATCAATTTTTCTTCTGCCTGGAATTGAAATATCACCACAGAATAAAGTTAATTAAGTGTCATTTTCCCAGCTTTGTTTATAGACTATACATTTTGCAAAAAGATAAATTACAAATACAAAGCGGAATGCAAATGATTGTATCACCAGAATTTTGCACCTCTGCAAAAAAAACTGTTTTGCTACAAAATTTCATGTATGCAGAATTTCACCACAACTTCACTCATGTTTTTGCATTAGAGGTGTGCTTTTCACATGCAGGGTAACACCAACGTCAAACCTCGGGGCACACTGTGGGTGGAGTCAACTCAACACAACTTTTTTTCTCATGCTATCATCCATCTGATGGTGCCATGTACATTTGAACCAGGAAGAAATTCTTTGCATAAAAATATGAAGTTCCTTTTTT
The DNA here is from genome assembly GCF_038048845.1 of Mixophyes fleayi. NCBI lineage: Eukaryota > Metazoa > Chordata > Amphibia > Anura > Limnodynastidae > Mixophyes > Mixophyes fleayi. The sequence goes on along the minus strand of NC_134403.1, from coordinate 324,444,660 downwards.
AAAGCTCAAGTTTTAAGTTTTAAGTATAACTATTGGGACAAAAGCTTGAATTAATTATTGAGACCTCTGCACATAATTTTAAATGTTTGCAACTAGTTAACATTTCTAGAATGCACTGCAAATACATCATCAGGCTCTATGCAGATGAGTCCCCACATGCCCTTTACATGACCATCAGACCTCTGCATGCCATCTGATATCCCTACATGCCTGTCAGCAACCTCACATGCCATCAAATCTCCACACATGTCCCTTACATGCCCAACGGCCTCCCCACATTATATGTTCTTGGAGACAATTTTTTTTTAGAAACAAACCTCCAGTGTTGTACTGATCTAGTATATGTATTTTGAAATTTTAATTGAATTACTTTAAGGAAATACTTGTTACAGCCTAATTCTCAGAGAGGTCTTTCTTTTGATAATTAAAAAATATAACAATAATCAAGTTAGCGTATGTACCAATGATGTCATCCATGGACTCTATAAAATAGACAAGTACAATGTATGTCCTTAAGACCTATAACACTATGGCAATGCACAATAAATACTAGGAGAGCTAGTTTAAAAGGGGATATTGGGAACCTTTTCTACGAATTAAGCAAAGTGTTTTCAATGAAAACAAAATACATGAAAAATGTCCAATATTATCAACACATCAAAGTATATATTATACTTTCTTATTGTTACAAAGTATAATTTCTAAAAAAAACCACTCAAAATGGCACTCAATAAAACATTTGCGTTAATTCTACTTGCTGTAATGGTGGCCAACTTTCTAAAATTACATATTTAAAGATTCATTGAAAACATGATACTAATTATTTGTTTCCAAGCACACAAGGAATAAGTTTTCTATTTTTTCTCTCCAAATTTTTTTTATATTGCTTTATCTCCTCAATACAGATAGAGATTTATTTTGGTAACATATTGAAATAAATATATAACCCCCTGTCACTGCCCTGGCTTACTCTTGGATGTGTTCATAAGTGACCAGAGGGTCATCCACATACAGGTCTTACAACATGTCTCTAAAGTGTGGACACAGGTGATGTAACTTGATGTCTGTGAAGTGCAATAGATTTCACAATCTATTGTATCTTCAAAGGGATGGAGCAGGAAAAATCAAAGAGATATTAGCTAAATGCAGGCTAGGCTCACTCATGCATCTTATATTGTACCTACATTTGAAAGTGAGAATGTGCATTTTGGGGGGCATCCCCAGTTTAGCAGGGGACTTAAAGTCCTTATCCTCTTGAAAAAGAGTATGATATTTCATTTTAACTGGACAATACTCTCCTCCCCCACTTTATATGGCATGATACTAAGCTTTGTCTAAACAGAGTTGTGAAAAGAGTTCTCCACTAAAGTCAATTTGAATAGGCCTCGCACACATCTTGTACAAGGGCTATGCCTACAGAGATCTTTGCAATTAACATCTCTTAACACATTAGAATAGAATTTGTGGGTCACTTTGCAGAAACACTGGACTTGAGACACAAATGTATTCTCTCTCATTCCACACCATGGACCAAGCCAGAAGAGGTCTCTTTCATAAGTCATTATGGGCTGTGGTAATATTTGATCATGAGGGAATATATATTGGTTAGATATGTTTTATATGTTAAGTGTTTAGTGGTATTGTGTTTAATATGTTTAGTGTTTAGTGGTATAGTATTTTATATATACAGTGTGTTATTGAAAGGCATTTTTATTAATAGGAGCTGTAAATAGTTTATGTGGAAATGTTTACTTGGGAAAGATTTGGGAAAATGGGAAAGATTGGAAAGTGAAATAGTTTTTGTTGAAATCGTTACTTGGGAAAGATTAGAAGTGATATTGTTACACTGTCAGTATATTGTAAATGATAAGTGAAGTAATATTGTTACACTGTTAGCAAGTAATAAATTATATTGTTACATTTTTCTTTAGGAGTTTGACTGTGCTGTGGACTTATAAGTACTGTATTATATTCAATGCTGTATGCTGCTACTGCTGGAGTTTTATAATTATTTTTAACACTCTATATTTTAATACAGATTTTATTGTATAATGTGTTTGTTATATTGTTGTGTATATATGCTTAGTGATACATTGTACGTGCTTATAGATTATTACTACAAAAAACATGTGAATAAAATACTGTGCTTTGTTAAGGATGGCCACCATTGGCCTATGTGCATTGTTGATAGGAGCTGAAATATTCTAGACAACAAGGGAATTATAACTAAATCTGAGATACATACATTCATACAAAGATAGGAAGGGCACATATAACACATTGATAAAACAGTTGAAGAAGGCAATGCATTGTATTTGATGTAATATTTATTATGATTTCTACACTGTCTTATAAAATGTGTAAAGACTGCTTTTGAAAATACATATTGTTAATAAGAATATATATAATCTTACATTACACTCTGTGGAAAATCTTTCTTGATATGATTATCATGATCATTATTCCCTGTATTATACTGTGTCTACCAGAGAAAATTGAGCAGATATTGAAATAGAGCTTGGTTTAAACTAGAACCTACCCTTTGTGACTGGTAGTATATATTAAGATAGGTATTAAATGGTCATTATTATATTTACCTCACCATTGGACAATCAGTGCTAACAGAGAACAGTAACAGACTCTCAGAAATAGCACCTCTTATAAAGTTGCCCAATCTTTTTGGTTGCTCTGGAGATGCCTGAGATTGTGAGTTGTCCTATATTTACAATGGGATGTATTGTATACCAACCAGGAGCAGATACCCTTTTAAAAAACATATTAAAATGTGCAATAAGAATACAGACAGCACAGAGATTCCCTCACTCTCATAATTTATGCAACACAAACATGTGGCTCATAAGTGCAATATTTTCGAAGCACAAGTTGAATATTTGTAATAAATGAAGGTGGTCATCCTAATGTTCTAGTAGACAGTACTTTGAAGTGAGATATATATTGTGATGCTGAAACCCGGCAGATGACAGACACAACAACTTCTTGCTTGAATAAATGGTGCATTTATTGCTCATATCACAAATAAGACTCACTTTCGGCAGGATGACACCAGGAGACCCTAGCTTTGGCTAGCCACAGTTCTTCTGCCTAGTCACCAGCCAAAAGTTGGCATCGATCACATCACACAATAGAACAATACAGGTTTAAATGCAATCAAACCCTTCATTTTCTCTAATTACCTCAATAGAACCTGTCCTCCCCCATGTATGTTCAACATAGGATTCTCACTCTGCAAGAATTTAACCCTGTCAGCAGCCTGTACCTGCAGACTCTTTGGGAATTTACCTATCCCTATGCAGGATAGGTATGGCAGATAACCCTCATTGTCACAATATATATAAAGTGTAAGTGGACTTTGACTGATCACAGAACAAGCATATCTGCAGCACATTTCTTTATCTGCAAAAGTACTTAAATACACCTAGCATATAAATATATATTTTTCTTTCGTGGCTGACATGATATAAATAATACTACTGATGATATAATCCTCACTTTATTGAGTTTAAATTGCCTTGGAGTGGACGTTAGTCTGGTAATTTTTAGCAGCAGTAAAACATTAAACTATTGACCATATTCTTATAGAAATAATATATTTTGCCTGTCCTGTATAAGACATCATTCACTATTATCAGTTAGTTCATAAGTTACAGTGAATAGGTTTGCTGTAGATTTCCAAAATATATTTCATTTTAGCATGTTTCCTAACCTGAGAAGGGAATTACGGGGCCAAATTTAGAACATTCCACTATTTTGTACATGGACATAAACTAGGACATTTTTACTGCCTCTACAATAGTACATGTTTCAGTAACATTTTTCTGTGGGATGAATTTTTTTCTGTATGTGTATATATAAAACACAATAGCTAAATTAAAATAATGCTATGATTACAAATATGATCTGAACTATAAGTCATTAAGGGTCATTTATAAAAGTGCAAAACACATTTGACACATGTAATAAAGTCCTGATATCCCTTAAGTCGCATGATGTATTTAGGATAATAAATAAATATAAACAAAAACATAAAAGTTTAAATTAATAAAGGCAATGGTTTTAAAATGGTATTAGACTACACATCCAGTCAGACATGCAATCATACAAAATTACCCACTGACCAATTTTCCAAGGGCAGTTACCAGAACTGGAATGCCAGTACGTATCTGGGTATGTGCAGGTGGATAAATAATGAATTATTGCTACATTTTTTTTTTGCACTTTTGGAAATGTTTTATTATCTGCTTATGTATGAAAATGAAAAATTTACAATATTTATATTTAAATTATACTGTATAATCTTATTTTAGGTATCTGAAAAAATACTGAATATTTAAAATTATTCATGTGAATTTACTTGCTGTAATTTTTATCATTTTAAAGATTATGCAGTTGCAGTTCATCATTACATATTAGGTTACAAAGATATTAGCATGTACACCTCTGGCAAACCTCTGGCAAACATACTTAGCAATAGATACAAAATAACATAATGTGACCATTTTACAAAACAAAACCAATACATGCCCTGAACATTGTGACATTTGTTTTATATGATTGATTCTGTACAACACAAACAAAAATGTATTATGCATGTATGTATACATAATTTACAAATATTGCCTTAAGTTGTTATGGTACAGCAAAAACTGTACAGTATGTGATGGTTTCATGGACGAAATGCTAGCAGTTACCAGTTATAATAATACATATGGATCTAAAAACAATAAAATAACATAGACTTAACATTTATTAGTTACATTTTGTATGAATGTTTAAAGCAAAAAATGATGAATATTGTCACGCACCATAATATCCCGCTTCTCTACTGGAGTTTCCCGCACTTACCTGCCCTCGTCCGCCGATTGTCCAGGCGCTGATGCGCCGCGTCCTCTCCGACAGCGGGTGCCATCTTTTCTTCAGGTCTGCGCAAATGTCTTTCATTATCTTTGGTATTCAACCATAGGCTGATTAGTTATCACTCCCCTTTATTACCCCTAACCATTTAAGGTACCTGGACAATCCAGAGAGTACCTTATGTCCTGTAACCTGTGTAGTTGCTGGATTGTTTGGTTCCCTGTTTTTCTGCTATCCTTGTATCCTGGTATCTTAGCATCCTGATATCCTGGTATTCTGAAATTCTGGTATCCTGTATCCAGATCTCTTATACTGTTTCTGGTGCCCAGCATCATTTGATTCAAAGCTAATCCTGGTATATTGGTATCTGGTGCCTGAATCTGTTCTACTGTTCCTGGTTTCCAGCGTCATATGCTTCTAAACTAATTCTGGTATCTTGGCATCCTGTATCCATATCTCTACTATTGTTCCTGTATCCAGCATTATATGCTTCTAAGCTAATCCTGGTAGCCAAATCTCATCTACTGTTCCTGTATCCAGCATTATATTCTTCTAAGCTAATCCTAGTATCTTTGCATCCTGTATCTAAATATATTCAAATCTCTTATATTGTTCCTGGTATCCAGCATCATATGTTTCTGAACTAATTTGGTATCCTGGTATCCTGTATCTGAATCTCTTCTATTGATACTGGTATCCAGTGCCCAACCTCTATGCTCTTGTTGGTGAATCTTCCTCTCCCGACGGTCTTACTTGGTACCCATACGGAGAACATTGACCTGCAGGTTGAATTAGCAAAGCCCAAACCTCCTTGTGGTGGTCCTTTGCTTGCACCATCACCTTGTTAGACCCTGCGCCTTTGTGGTGGGTGGAGTCAAGCCACGCAGACCGCAAGAAATTCAATAGTCCCAAGTTGTTCTGTTACAAATATTCTGTGAACTAATCTGTAAAAGTAACTTGAAAGATATATTACATTGTATTGAATCTTTAAAAAGATAGTTTATAATATAGTAATAATGATAATATATTCAACAAAATAGGCCAAACAGCTTGGATGCCTGGTTACAAGAAAGGATCAGAAAATAACCTGATATTACCACCTTTCCAAGATGTTTCCTTTTACTCTCCATTTCTAAAAGGATCAAGAAGTAAAGTTTAGTGCAGACACAATGAGTAAACTCATGCATGTACATGAGAGATACACTGCGCTTCAGAAGAATGATACAGAGGAGGCCCTGAGGCAGGATGATAAATATGTCCAGTTTAAGGAACAGCTAAGAGACCTGAGAAAACAAATGGGTGTGTCACTGGCCCCTGCAGACGAAGATCTGGAAGATGGAGACAAGGAGATCACCGTCACCCAGAGCACCCCTATAACACAGCTGGAGATGGTGATCCCAGTGAAAAACAAAGTATGTGGTCACACGTACAAGAGAGAAGCAATTGAAAGGTCAATTGAAAACAAACTTCAGCACTTATAGCACATGTAGGTAACATTGGCACACATCAGTATCTGAAAGGAAAAGTGGTGCAAGATGGAATTGTTCTTGGGACCCTCCCATCCACCCTTATAATGGATCTAAAAAGGCACATGTACACTTTAACAAACCATACACTTCAGCGACAAGGACTGCCACTTTTGTGGCTGAAGTGCTTGATTTGTTTGGGTCCCAAGGTAACAATGTGCTTAAGGCAGCTAAGGTAACAGTGCTGTCAATGAACTCTACCTTGGCAAGATGTTGTTGTCATCATCTTCAACCTCATCGTCACCCTCATCAGTGTGTACATCTTCCTAACACAATATTAATTCACCCCCGCTGGAAACCATCATTACAGAAGTCTCTGTTTCATAAATGTCAAAAACAAAAATGTAAAAAAAAAGCTTTTACCTTTTAAAAGGTAAACACACATATTTAATAAAGGTGAAACTTTACTGTAGAAAACCATAAAATTGCCAACATGTCGTTTTACCCAAATATTAATAAGCATTCCAGCATCAGCTAGCTTCCTTTTCTCAGCTAGATCCCAGCACCTGCAATGTGCATTGTCATCATTCTCATGTTTATCAGTGTCTATATCATCATCACTCAATACAATTAAATCCACACCATTACAGAAGTCTCTGTACTTTCATCTAATTGCCAGTAAAGGCTTTCCTCGTGGAATTCGCAGTTTATTACAGAGCTGTCACGATTTTTGGGCAATTCTTTTAGACCAGACCAAATGTCAAAATATTCTGCTGAATCATCTGCATCAGCCTTGGGTCTCTTAGAAAAGCTTAATTTTTTCCTAGCAGCAGTAGTCTGAGAAACGAAAGGAGGGGACGCCGTTGTGTCAGGTACCACTTCAACTGTCAACTTGTTCACCAGGAGCTCACTGCATTTCTTGTGATCTGGGACAGTGGAAAATAAAGAGAGGACATAGCTCTTAAACCTAGCATCAAGCATAGTCGCCAAAATGTAGTGATACGATTTCCAGAAGTTGATAATTATTCGATCCTGGCGAAGCGAATAAAGTACTTAATCAACAAGTCCGACATATTTAGCGTAATTTCTTTGTTTCATCTCCTCCTTCAGTTTTTCAAGGTTCTTTTCCAAAAATCTAATTAAGGGAATCACTTTGCTTAAGCTTTTAGTGTCTGAACTCAGTTCACAGGTGACTAATTAGAATTGTTTCAACACCTTGCACGACATGGAATGTATTCTCCAATGCGCTGGACTAAAATACATTCCCATTCTTTCCCAATGTCATGGCTTGTGGAGTAAGCGTGGTTGTCTTTTTGCTGTTCCTCCATACTCAGAAGCATATAAAGTGTTACTACTGCTTGCTTCAGTTGGAGGCAGGGCAAATTAAATTGTTCTAGCAACTGATGCAATTTCCTGCATGCTGATGCAGAATGACGAAAATGTCACAATTTTTTTCGGGCCACAGACTACATCTCCTGCACATCCCTGTCATTTGTGTGAACAAAACAAGGAATGTGATGGATTTCACCAAGCTGTAATGCTCGCAAAATATTTGTGGCATTATCATAAATGACATATCCTCAGGAGAGTCCAAAACGGGATAAGCCATGTTGCTATGACATCCTTTAGTTTTTCAAACAGGTTGTCATCATTATGCCTTTTAGTGAAGCCACTAATACACAGAGTAGCCTGCCTAATAATAATCTGGTGTTGTTGGGTACATGCTGCTGCTCTTCCTGCTGCTGAAGGCAATTCACCAACCCAGTGGAATGTCACATTCATATAATCTTTAGTTTGCACAGTTCCATTTGTCCACATATCTGTGGGTAGAATGGTATTTTGTAGCCGGATAATTAAATTTTTTGGAACCTTCTGGTAGAGGTGAGGAATTGCTTTTCTAGTAAAATGGTGTTGTAATGGAATTTGGTAACGGGGACACAGTACCTCAATTAACTGTCTAAAACCAGCTGCATTAATTGTGGATATTGGATGTAGATCTAATATTAGCATAGTTGCCATGGCGTCTGTGAGCCACTTTGAAACTGGATGACAGCTTTCATACATGCTTCCTCTTGATAATGATTGTTTAACAGTCAATTTTTGTAAACTACTAGTAGTCTTCTTCTTGGTCTACTTCTGGGATGAAGATCCAACCGCCAGCAGCAGCAGCAGTGGGACTAATGCTCAGGAATTCTTCAGAGTAATCCTGGAGAAGTCATCTAGTCTTAGCAACTTGGATGCAGGACTAACTTCGATCACTAGTGAGGATATTGATGAGGAAAGTGTTATCGGTGTGGCTTTACAAATGCTATAAATGGCTAGACAACTGTTGTCAGGATTGGGTAAAAATAATTGCACACATAAGAGGTGGATATTTTGGTCTTATGCCCAGGCATGACAATAACCTTCTTCTTATCACTGACAAGAACTGCTTACACTGGTGCAGGACTTACACAAACAACATCATCCTCATCATCATCCTCATCAACATCCTCATTAGCACCATCGTCAGCTACACAAATATCTCCCTCATCATGTTGCAAACACAAAGTGGTATCCTGCATTTGTGTATCACCGGCATACCGATGACAACCTGTTTGAAAAACTAAGGGATGTCATTGCTACATGGCTTATCCCACTTGGACTCTGCTGAGGATATGTCATTTGTGATAACGCCACCAATATTATGAGAGCATTACAACAGGGAGAATTCCATCACACTCCCTGTTTTGTTCACACAATCAACTTGGTGGTACCAAGCTTTTTAAAAAATGACAGTGACATGCAGGAGATGCTGTGTTTAGAAATAATTTAGATCATTTTCGGCATTCTGCAACAGCATGCAGGAGATTACAGCTGCAGCAAGAAGATTTGAATTTGAGGGGGAGTGTACTTTAGTCCAGCACAGTAGAAAATACTTTCCGTGGAGTGCAAGGTGCTGAGACCACTCTAAGTAGTCACCTGTGAACTGAGATCAGACACTTTTAGCTCGAGTCAAGTGAGTCCCCTAATTAGACTTTTGGAAAAGCAGCTAGAGAAATTGAAGGAGGAGATTAAACTAAGAAATTCCTCTAGCTATGTAGGACTTGTAGATCAAGTTCTTTATTTGTTTCACCAGGATCCGAGAGTTATCAACATCTTGAAATCAGATCACTACATTTTGGCAACTGTGCATGATCCTACGTTTAAGAGCTATGTCTTCTCTTTCTTTCCAGTTGACCCAGATCTCGAGAGATGCAATGAGCGCCTGGTCAGCAAGCTGACAGCTCAAGTAGTACATGACATGACGAATCATCCTCCCTCAGTTTCTTTGGCAACTGCTGATAGGATAAAACTTAAATTTCCCAAGACACCCAGTGGTGATGCAGATGCAGATGAGTCAGCACAAAATTTTGACATTTGGTCTGGTGTAAAAGAATTCCATACAAAATCGTGACAGCTGGTGGTTATTCCTTTTCTGGGCATGGCAGTGCAATTTTCTGCAAAATACAGCATGTATTGGCATTTATATTACTAATGATTCAGTTTCCCACTATGCAATAGTTTGTCGAGGTTTTGTCATGCACTGGTGTTTTTTTCCTGTCTCAGTTGGTTCTGTTAAGGTTTTTTTTGCCATAGTAGCACCTCTCCTCAAGTATCAGGCTCAAAGAGAAGCTTTAAAGCATCCTCTAACATCCCCTTCAGCCCTGCAAATGCACTGCTCAGTAGTCAGTCACTGTTGGTCCTTAGATACTGACTGGAGGAAGCAGGCAATGATTGGTCAGTAAATCACAATGCTTTCTCTTGTCAGCCTATGAGAAGGTGCAGTTGAAAGCAGGGATATTGAAGTTCCTATATCCACACACTTCGCATTGCTCTATGCATACACTGGCAGAAAGAAATGTCCAAAAATTGGGTCATTCAGTGAATTAGCACCACCCACTTCTTCCAGACAGTGTCTGCGGAGTGGTGGTAGTAGCAGTACTTTCAGTCGTGGGGTTATTACTTTCTGCTGCATAAAGAGCTGTCCTATTTGCGTCTCTTATGGTCTTGACCATTCTGTCCATATCTGTTGCCTAGTATGTTTTATCATGTTCCGTTATATAAATTTTAATATTTGTTCTGCTACCACATATGTGCCTGAACATAAATGGAGCTTATTCAGGAATAAATGTATTGCAAATGAGGTCTTCACTGAAGGAAAATATTAACAAACATTAAAATCCACTTCAAATATATATGCAAAATTACAAGATCATAAAAATCTCTCAACTGTCCTATGTATTTCATTCTTCAAAGACACTTTATCATAGACCGAATGCATAAAGAAAAAAACACATGTCTAATGTGGCTCTTCAGCCAAACAACATATCCAGATATTATTCAATAAATGTGATGCCAAAACACAGGTACACACTGAAAGCCTGACTACCCATGGCCTCCATATATACAGAGCCGTAACTAGGGTGGTGCGGGCGGTGCCGTCGCCCCGGGCGCAAGCCCGAGGGCGGCGCAGCAGCCGCCCGCTACCTTCCCCTCTGTGTTACATAGTAAAAAAAATAAAAAAAATTGTGGCCCCTCCCCCGACTGGCGGCAGGGAAAGGGGGGGTGCCGCGATTCTGGGGAGGGGGGGGGTGCCGCGAGAGGGGGGAGGGGCTAGTGTGGTGGCTGGTCCATGAAAGGACTATAAAAAAAAACGCCGGCTCCCTGTCACTGCAGCATCACTGATGATGTCACCGTGCTGTCAGTGCAGAAGAGCCAACACTGCGGGGAGCTGAGAACAGACCTTAAGTAAGTGAGGGGGAGGGGGATCTGTCAGCTCCATTAGTTGTTCTCTCCCTAAGCACTGGTCTGTTATATCACATGCTGTGTGTTAGCAGCTCTCTGCTTTCAGGACTGCCCCTCCCAGCATCCCCAGCTCCTCCTGACAGCCCTGCATTCCACCAACACTCTCACCTCTGCTCCTGATAACTATGACTCCAGTGCCCCTCCCAACTCTCGGTACAGTACAGAGCCCCCATCATTGACCTTTCCTTGCCCTGCATATCAGTTCCCTATGTTTCTATCCAGATATGTTTCCCTTCCTTCTGATCCCTGACACCTGTCAATTCTAACTCCTGGACCCCCGAAATACAGCTGTAACCTCTGCACCCTCTCCATCACAGGAATGCTCTCTGTATAGTATGGCGGTCACAGGAATGCTCTCTGTATGGTATGGAGGTCACAGGAATGCTCTCTGTATGGTATGGTGGTCATGGGAATGCTCTCTGTATAGTATGGTGGTCATAGGAATGCTCTCTGTATAGTATGGTGGTCATAGGAATGCTCTATGTATAGTATGGTGGTCATAGGAATGCTCTCTGTATAGTATGGTGGTCACAGGAATGCTCTCTGTATGGTATGGCGGTCACAGGAATGCTCTCTGTATAGTATGGAGGTCATAGGAATGCTCTCTGTATAGTATGAAGGTCACAGGAATGCTCTCTGTATAGTATGGAGGTCACAGGAATGCTCTCTGTATGGTATGGCGGTCACAGGAATGCTCTCTGTATAGTATGGAGGTCACAGGAATGCTCTCTGTATAGTTAAAAAAACAATTCATTTTTTATACAGCTAGCATGTGACAGCTGCATTTAAAGTACTTTGATTCTATGGAGGCTTATTACATAAAGATCCTTACAAAGCCAGACCGTGAAGAATGGGGAGGGAGGGGTTTCAGTGCGGTTTAGAACTTGTAAAGCGCTAGCCACGCCCCCACAGTAGGTTGACCACGCCCACTTAGATGGGGGGTGCCGGTGCCCTGTCTCGCCCAGGGCACTAAAATGTCTAGTTACAGCACTGCATATATAACAGCCCAAATATCCTCCCCAGACTCCTTTACCTATTCCAGACCCTGCCTGTTCGTGTTCCCCCTTACATCTTTAAGTTTCTACAGTTTCATGTCTCTCATTTCATCTGGTCAGGAAAACGTCCTCGAGTCTGCCTCCAGGTTCTTTGGAGGTCCATGTGGGGAGAGGGTCTGGATATCCCTGATATCCGACGCTATTACTTCTCTGCGCAGCTCGCTCAGTGTGTCCTGTGGTGTAATCCTGATGACACCAGAGTCTGAATTCGTATTGAGGCTGAGGTTCTGGGAATGCTTTCCCCTTCTTCTCTCCTCTGGCTTCCAAGGGCTCGGCGCCCAAAACGTTTCCTTCTTCAGTCATTTCATATTTGCTGTCTATCTGGGACTTCTCCTCCCAAAAATTCAGCCTTTCTCCTTACCCCACCCCAATGATGCCGTTATTTATCTCTCCTGACTATCCTCCTGGACTCACTCCCAAATTTTTTCAGACATCTCAATGACCTTACCTCTACCATGATATTTCCTCAATTATCTGATATTCAAACTTGCCTTCACATTCCTTCAAAATATTTCTATCAATACTTACAAATACGACACTACCATTGCACAGTCAAATCACGCCTCTTCTCCTGCTCTTACCACTTTTGAGACCCTCTGTCTACAACATACTTCTACAAAAAGGTCTAATCTCTACAATATATTATGAACATGCCCCGTCCACTTCAGGCCTTAGAGAACCCCACGAATTTGCTTGGGAAAGAGACCTTGGTGAATCTAGATGAAGAATGGTCTGAAATTTATGAAAACGCAGTTCGCTTTGTATCAAAATAAAGGAGAATGTTTACAAAGTTATGTACTGCTGGTACTATGTTCTCATGAATTTTCAAAAGATCCTCCCTGACTCTTCTGATTGCTGTTGGCGGGGTTGCTCCCAGAAAGGCACCTTCCTCCATATATGGTGGGGATGCCCATATATAGCAGCCCGTTTTCCCAGAGAGCTAGCTAAAGGAAGAAATTGAACTAAATGGCGGACTCTAGGAGGTTTATTTACTGAACTGCGGGTTTGAAAATGTTGAAATATTGCCTATAGCAACCAGTCAGGTTTTATTTATCATTTATTACATTCTACAAAATGACAGCTAAAATCTGATTGGTTGCTATAGGCAACATCTCCACTTTTCAAACCCGCAGTTTAGTAAATATACCTCTAGAAGACTTGTTCCTGTCACATAACTTCAAAGTGAGGCTCAATTTATTTATTTATTTATTAACTATTATATAGCGCCTGCATATTATGTAGCACTTTACAGAGAATATTTAATCACTTACATCAGTCCCTGCCGCAATGGAGCTTACATTCCATGTTCTCTACCACACAAACCCACTAAGGTTAATTTTGTCAGAAGCCAATTAAATTGGCAGTATGTTTTTGGAGTAATCTTTGGCTTTCTTCCTAAAGGCAGGCCATCATTCTACAATGAGAATAATTATTGTCTACGGGACATTAATTTAATAGTGTTGAAAACTCCAGGGTAACCCAAAGACCTACATTAATGAATCTCTAAAAGAACTACTAGAAGTGAAAGCATCTCCTCAGAAAATTGTTCTTGACCTTTGCATTTAAGGTAATGCAGCAAGAATGTGGGAGCTGGGAATATTAGGAATAATAGGAAGTCTCGCTGGAGAGCGATTCAGATAATAAGCATAATCAAAATGAGACCTAGCTTAGGGACCAGCCATCAATGCACTGTACCTTCCCCTTACCAGTTTGTCTAGAAAATAAAGTTGTGATATCATTTAATTTGATATACCTGTGGTGGGTTTGAATAATCCAACACAATTCAAAGTAACATTTGTTAGTTAATATATTGCAATGGTGATTTAATTTGATTTGAAACTCCTGTGCTTATGTAATACTAATTATTGTGTTAGTTGTAATGATGAGAAAAGGTAGGAAAAGAGTATACATAGACAGAAATAAAGTCACAAATGGTTATATTGTGGGCCCCATTAAGTGTGGTGCCCAGAAGATAAGTAGGAAAGAGAATAAAAAAAAGCTTGATGTACATCATTTGCATCAGAGGTAGGTCAGCCGTAAGTGTGTTTATTTACGCACTCAGGTTCAGCATGTCTAATTATGTCACAAACATGTAAACATGGCCTTACTGTGCTCACTCTCTGATTGGTTGCCCCTGCTTGCCTCCATTTTCCAGAAGTAATGGGGAGGTAAGTCATTACTACATAAAAATCTACATGCGGATGTATGCGGACACACTTTTGGTGCACATGTGAAACTTATGTCCAACTCTAGATGAGCTCCAGTGTGACTATGCTACACGGTATGACTGCTTCATCAGCAAAGCAGAGTATAAAGTAAGATAAGAAATTGTGTGGGCACAAATAGGAAATCACTTAAATAATTTAAAAAAGCTATAAATAGACTGACTGAGTGTAAATGAATGAAACTGGTATACTTACAAATGTAGGAACAAAATTAGCATACAATTATATAATTTATTAATATTTTTATTATATATCTATTTTTATCAAATTTAAATTGTTGTGTGAAATCCATTATCAAAACCAAATAGCAGTCTGGTTTTGTCTAAATCGAAACCAACACCAAAGCAGGAGGATATATTCAGGAAACAAAAAAAAATCATACCAAAACTGCTTAGCTCTTTAATGTAATAATCTCACTTGCTAATTAAAAGGAAATAACAACACATTCAATAAAGGACATGGAACATTTTAATGATTTTAAAAGCAGCACAATGGTGACACCTTTACTTTCTCTAAAACTAATTTACTTTGCTTCATATTTAGTAGGTAGACTTCATTTCTGATATAAAGAACACACAGATTAAATGGTAAGGTGACCTTTTCACAATAGAACTATTAATATAAAAAACCCAGCACTGTCATTTCTCATTACCAACCTCGCCCCAAAGACATTTGGAAAAGATAATGATCTGAAAACGTGTCAAGGAAATGAAATATAAAAAATCCATACTACACTTTGTCCATACAAAAACACTAACCCTTAATGTGATAACATATTCCACTACATTTTTAGAATATTCTTTACTTATTATTTATGTAAAGTACAGTATGTAATACAGGCCACTAAACCATAAGGTGTTTTTTTTTTCTACTGGTCCACCTCATGACTTCATCATAAACAATGGTCTCTGACCTCATTAGCAACACAGAAAAATACAACCACATTCAAGAACAATAAATTATATTGATGATAAATGGAATAATAATGTATGAATCCATTTTCTGTTCCAAAGATATTCTCAATGACACTTTATTCACTGCCTCTGACATTGCAGCACATATATAATGATAAAGAGTATGCAGTATCTTTGAAAAGAGAAAAAGGAAAAAGGAATATGTTTTACTACTCACGTTATGAGCTTTGATTCTATGGAGAAATATTAAATCTTATGCACATATGCAGTATGAATGGTAGTTGGAGTTAATGAGGTCCCATTTAAGAAAAAATAAGCTTCACTGATGTCAGTGAAATATATTCTTAAGCTGAATGCAATCTAGTACTGGGATTTTAGAGACATCAATCTCTGTTTGAAAAAATGTCAACTGGCTGCTAGTGTTAGATGAAGGTAAAACAACCAATGCAGTTGCAGTGAGGAAATAGAATTATCAATGAGAAAATGATTAAACACAAATAATGTCACTTTATAGATTATTAGATTCCCAACAAGGGAATAAATGATTAATTTAGACTTTTTTAACACTGAGTTTAGCAGTTTTCAATGTTTGTCACAATCTGCCTCTGACTGCATTACAGCATCTCCCATGGGGATGCTGCTTGCCTCCTGCAGCTCATCTCTGGCAAGAACTATGTTTGGACCTTGCCATTATGTGAATCTGACCTACAGTACCTCTCTACCACCAGAGGTGCTGCTGTCTTACCATTGTACATTACACCTCACTGGCAAAAGTTACCTTCTTCCCTAATCAGTACCCATACCTGTTTCACTGCCTTTATATGACTGCCTCTCCCAGTAATCTGTGGCAGTTCATTGTTATCCCGTGCCTTAAGCCTCCTGAGTATACCAGGTATCCTGACACCATGGAACATCCTGTTTCTACAGCCTTCTCTGCTTCTCCAGCCTTTGAGCTAGCTCGGTAATCAGGCTACTCTGTGCTGCCTCTATAAACTGTTACCATTTATGACTTCCAGAGTTATTCAATGCCAGTCCTGCTGTTTGTATCTGCTGCCTTGAACTGAGTTGTCGTTTATTGCACCATCATTTCCTGTATATTTCTGAATTAATAAAAACACTTTGTTCATTCTACAATTCTCTCCATGGTATTAATGCTAGGAATCCTGACAATGTTCCAACAAGTTGCTGTCTCAAACAAATGCTACTTGAGATAACTGGCCGCCAATAAATACTGCTGGTGCTTGGGATGTTCTCCTCTAAGAATTATGAGGAACAAGTAAGACTTAATATGATTAAATTAAATGTAGATGATCATAGATCCTGGTCATATTGGGATGACTTTGAATATGATCAAAATATTAAAGATGTGGTCCACCCCCACTTATGTGAAGGCATATTGCTGCTTTTGACACATATATGAAAAGGGGGAGCTTTGTGTCATATGAATGTCACAACCAATAACGTTTTATGGCATTAAATGCCTTTTGTCATTTTCAAAATTATTCTACCAATCTTTATAAAGAGCAAGAATCTGTGATTTAGAAGATATGGTGTCCAACTTTAGGTATTTTGCTAGCCTCTAGAAAGATGTTACTAAAACGATCACACACCAGGCTCTCAGGTTCTGTCACTGACCTCTTTGCTGCGTTTTCAAGTTGTCCCTCCGGTCATCTGGCTTTTATGATTTTAGACCTCTCTGTAAGATGCTTTCCAGTCTGTCTCCAACCCTCCAGAATCAGAGTATGGGCATGGCCATCTTAGATTCGGTCACATGATTCCTCTCAGGCAATCAGGTGATAACAGCCTCCATTCCAGGTTTCCCTCCAAAACCAGTTCATGGGAGCTGCCATCTTGGATTTGGTCACCTGATCCATCCCAGCAACTCAGAGTGCTGATTTAGCCCAGCTGACCGTAGTCTCCAATCAGGAAACAACTGCCAGTATAAAAATACTTCCTGGAGCCCTTGCCAGTTGCCAGTGCAATGTTGTATTTCAGACGCCAACCTAGGTCCTAGCAGTCTGCAGTCTTGTTTTCTATCTTGCTAACAGTCTTGCTATTAAGCCAGCTCAGACAGTGCAGTCTGCATTCCGACGCCAGTGCGATTCCAGCACTCTGGTTCCATCTACTCTGGTTCCAGTCCAGTTACAGCAATCCTCTTTCAGCATTCTGGTTACAGCATTCCGATTACAGCAGTCCTCTTTAAGCATTCCGGCTACAGTCCAGTTACAGCAATCATCTTTCAGCATTCCGGTTACAGCATTCCGGTTACAGCATTCCAGTTACAGCATTCCAGTTCAGAATTTCAATTCCAGTTTGGTCCAGCAATCCAGTTCCTGTTTGCTAGTGTAATCACCATCTGCACCAGTCCTTTCCCTACATGCAGAGGAATATTATCAGGCCACCCAAATTTGTCCACATAGTCAACAGTCCAGCTCCAGAGACACTAGTCTGGTTACAGATTGATCCTCAGGCATGACAAAAACCACTTGTAGTGTATATTTTACAATTATTTCAATCACATTGTCCCATAATCCCTTAATCTATACCTCAAATATTCCTTTCAATCTTATTTATGAGTGATAATCTTCTCACAGTAACACATTCTGGGGTCTCATCTAGTGCTCGCCCCTATTTCTCCACACATCACATGGACCAGTCTGCAGTTTCTTGTTCGCAAAGACGTCTTTTTATATTCAACTCCTCTGATTTTGACATAAATGTGATCTTAACTGTTTTGATTGTGATGATTTTCCCTTGGTCCCTCTTTCCAAATTTTCCTTTCTGTACCCCCTCCCCTCCCCCATTTATTCTGAAAAATCTTAATACATTTTTTCTTTTTTTAAAAACAACATTCTGGGATCTGCTATAATGACATTTATGAACCTGACAAATTTGGTGTAGTCAAAACTAAAGGTCAGAAAATGGCAGAGACCAGACAAATAGAAGTCAACAATAAACCTATGAGTTTGTCTATGGGCCTGATTCACGCAAGTGGGGGGTCGCCGCGGGGGGGGGGGGGGGGTGGAGGGCTCGATGATCAAAAGCATTGGTGGTCAGTGGTTAGCAACACACAGCCAATCGCCAGGCTGCCTGTTGCTGTGCAGCAGACAGGAAGCAGGACATCTTCACTTCCTATCTGCTGATCTGAGGAGAGGAGCGACGCTGGCACAACTACAGGTAAGTGAAGGGGGGAACTGCCCTGCATATCTATAGGGAGGGGGGGGAACTGCCCTGCATATCTATAGGTGGGGGGGGGAACTGCCCTGCATATCTATAGGGAGGGGGGGGGGAACTGCCCTGCATATCTATAGGGAGGGGGGGGGAACTGCCCTGCATATCTATAGGGAGGGGGGGGGAACTGCCCTGCATATCTATAGGGAGGGGGGGGGACTGCCCTGCATATCTATAGGGAGGGGGGGGAACTGCCCTGCATATCTATAGGGAGGGGGGGGAACTGCCCTGCATATCTATAGGGAGGGGGGGGAACTGCCCTGCATATCTATAGGGAGGGGGGGGGACTGCCCTGCATATCTATAGGGAGGGGGGGAACTGCCCTGCATATCTATAGGGAGGGGGGGGAACTGCCCTGCATATCTATAGGGGGGGGGACTGCCCTGCATATCTATAGGGAGGGGGGGAAACTGCCCTGCATATCTATAGGGAGGGGGGGGACTGCCCTGCATATCTATAGGGAGGGGGGGAACTGCCCTGCATATCTATAGGGAGGGGGGAACTGCCCTGCATATCTATAGGGAGGGGGGGGAACTGCCCTGCATATCTATAGGGAGGGGGGGGGGAACTGCCCTGCATATCTATAGGGAGGGGGGGGAACTGCCCTGCATATCTATAGGGAGGGGGGGAACTGCCCTGCATATCTATAGGGAGGGGGGGGAACTGCACTGCATATCTATAGGAAGGGGGGGGACTACCCTGCATATCTATAGGGAGGGGGGAACTACCCTGCATATCTATAGGGAGGGGGGGAACTATACTGCATATCTATAGGGAGGGGGGGGACTACCCTGCATATCTATAGGGAGGGAGAGGGGGGACTGTCATGCATATGTATAGGGAGGGAGAGGGGGACTGTCATACTAATCTATAGGGTGGGAGGGGGGGTGCTGCCATGAAAATCTATAGGGAGGGAGAGAGGTTGATATGTATGAAGGAGGGAAGAGGAGGGGGGCTGATATATGTGACTGGGGGAGTTTTGATGTGACGGGGGGGATAGCTACAGAGTGGAGGTAAGGAAAATAGCTGCAAGGGGGATGGATGCAGGGTGGGAGGTAAAGAAAATGGCTGCAGCAGGGGTTAAGGAAAATGGCTGTGGGGGGGGGGGGGGGTTGTGGTTAAGGAAAATGGCTGCAGGGGGTATTTAAAAAATAGAGCAGCTTTGGGGGGCAGAATCTCATGATTGTGTGGTGGTCACATGGGTGGTCTCAGCAATCGCTAGAATACTAAATATTAGTGAGATGGGGCTGGTAGAGGTTTGTATTTAATTGACAACAAATATTCAGATATTGCTTATATATGCCTGTCCAATGGGGTACTTTAAGCTGGCCATAATGGAGTGTTTTGTTTTAACTAAAGGGCCTTATCATTCAGGGTTTGCATTATAATACATTTTTGCATTTTCAAAACAGGACGCCAACTTTCCAGAAGCCAGCGAGAGGATAACAAAGTTGCAAGAGAGAAGAGCAAGAACAGGTAAGAGACAATGGCACAATCTGTCTAAATTTTAATGCTGGAGAATACACCTGAACATTCATATTCAGGAGTGTTCCTATACACCTATATATTCGGAGGAGGGGGGGGGAGGGGGCGCTGCGGCTGTATTAGCCTAGGGCGGCCAGAACCCTTAATCAGGCCCTGCTTATGGTAACAGCAATATGATGGAACTAAAGCAATGCATCTCTTAAATGCAACAATCACCAATATACAAATCTTCAAATCATATACAAATGTGCTTGTGGTGGACAGAAAAGTTACAATGATGATGGACAAATATATGCTATGTTAATGAATCAACGCTAGTTTGCTTAGACTTTCTAATGTCTTTATTCACTTAAAGAAATTTCACAGTAGGTATGTGCTTCAGATGATCAAAATTTAGGGCCTGATTCATTAAGGAGAGGAAAGCAAAAATAAAGGAGTGAATTTGCACCTTGGCAAAACCATGTTTCATTGGAGGGGGAGGTAAATTTAAAATGTGAGGACAGATTTATAGTTGTGGTAGGGCATGTCCTAGATAAACTTTATAATTCCATGTAAAAATAAAGCTGGCGCGTATTTGTGTGCTACACGAAAAAGGAGCTAGTAATTTCTTTACGTGCAAGATAATAAACTCATTTGCACCCCTTATATTGTAACATGGTTTATTTGTTATTTGCTTTCCTTCATTAATGAGTCCCATTAGTTTATATCAGCTGCTAGTGAAAAACATACATCACAAGCATCTAATTGAGCTACCACAATATTCGTGGGTTCAAATTATTTTGCTATACTTTATACTTTATATACTTTTACTAGTTATGACAGAATTTTGTCTGCCTTGTAGGAATATTTTTCATTTAATAAATAGTGCACCAGGTGGGGTTGAAATTATTTCAATATACTTTATACTAAATGTGTCCCCAAATATTATCTGTCTTATAATCCACTATTTTTCATTAAAATACATAATACGTGAAGTGTGGTTAAAATGGTTTTAAAATAATCAAAACATTCGTACATCGTACAATTTTATGTATCCATGCAAAACTCCAGCTTTGAAATCAGTTTGAATTTACCTTGACTTTAAAACAGCTTTGTTGACTTAAATTAATGTGGAGTTAGTTAAATGACTATGAAATGAAAATATAGTTTATAAAAACTAGAGATGGTCACTGACCCCCGTGTTTTGGTTTTGGATTCGGTTTTGGATCTGGATTACCGTCGTGTTTTGGTTTTGGTTTTGGTTTTGCAAAACCGCCATTGCGTGTTTTGGTTTTGGTTTTGGTTTTGTTTGGTTTTGTTTTGCTATTTTTTGGGAAAATCCATGTTTTTGGGCCTAAATTAACCCAATTTAGTGCTCCAACTGTTTTAGAGACAAGTAATCTAATTGTTGAGGTAATAAATCATCCAAAAAAACAGTTTAATTCTTCGTTGGTAGGCCTATTCTACACACAAAACAGATTGTCTTCCTCTCCATCTATGCATATTGGCAATGCAGCCATCGTCTTTGAATG
The DNA here is from genome assembly GCF_038048845.1 of Mixophyes fleayi. Taxonomy (NCBI): domain Eukaryota; kingdom Metazoa; phylum Chordata; class Amphibia; order Anura; family Limnodynastidae; genus Mixophyes; species Mixophyes fleayi. The sequence continues at coordinate 324,423,074 of NC_134403.1, read as the reverse complement.
TATATTACACCCTACACTTATAGTTAAATATGTAAAGAAATGGAAAAAGCCAGTTTGCTTTCTGTCTCTCAAGGCCCCCCTCCACTTGTATAAAATAGCAAAAAATTCAGCCATTATAGACTGTACAATATTAATTGACATGGAGAAAGCCAGTTTGGTTTCTGTCTCTCTAGGCCCCCCTCCACTTGTATAAAATACTAAAAAATTCAGCCATTATAGACTGTACAATATTAATTGACATGGAGAAAGACAGTTTGGGGTCACTCTGTCTCTCTAGGCCCCCCTCCACTTGTATAAAATACCAAAAAATTCAGCCATTATAGACTGTACAATATTAATTGACATGGAGAAAGCCAGTTTGGTTTCTGTCTCTCTAGCCCCCCCTCCACTTGTATAAAATACTAAAAAATTCAGCCATTATAGACTGTACAATATAAATTGAAATGGACAAAGGCAGTTTGGTATCTGTCTGCATCAGATCCTCTCTCCACTAGGAGTAAAATAGAAAACTATTCAGCCGTTATATAATCTAGAATATAAATAGAAATTGAGAAAGGCAATTTGGTATCTGTCTGCATCATAATCATCAACATCATCATTAGCGCCCTCGTCGCCTACACAAATCTCCCCCTCATCCTCTTCTAATTCCAAAGTGGCATCCTCAATTTGGGTATCACCGGCTACACTCGGGCTATTAAGGCACACATCAGCAGAATGCTCACGATTAGACATCCCACTGTTGGATGGACTCTCCACAGGGATTGTTGTCATTTGTGAATCAGAGCAAATATTCTCCTGTAATGCCTCACTGGTATCTTGCAGCTCAGCTTTGACGCGTAACAGTAGTTGTGCACCAATTGTAGGCTGGGTAACTTTTTGGGATCTGCCACTAATAGCCAAAGGTGAAGGCCTCATTCTCTCTTTGCCACTGCGTGTGTAGAATGGCATGCTTGCAATTTTTTTTTTATCGTCACTTAACTTTTGCTCAGTTACACTTCGTTTTCGCTTCAATACAGTAAATTTTTTTTTGGTTTTTGTTTTTTGCACTAATTTGAAAACACTCTGTTGTTTGACATCGCCTTGGCCAGATGACGTACTGGGAACACTAACATCAGGACTGGTGACAGAACCTGGTTGCTCATTTAGATCATATGTGGACTGCTTTGAATCCATTGCGTAGATACTGCTGACAGATATGACTTTTGACAGCCAGAAATATTAATGCACAATTAGGGAGGACACCCCAAAAACACTGAGGAGTGCTAAAAATTATTGAGTAGATACTGCTGACAGATATGACTTTTGACAGCCAGAAATATTAATGCACAATTAGGGAGGACACCCCAAAAACACTGAGGAGTGCTAAAAATTATTGAGTAGATACTGCTGACAGATATGACTTTTGACAGCCAGAAATATTAATGCACAATTATGGGGGACACCCCAAAAACACTGAGGTGTGCTAAAATTTATTGAGTAGATACTGCTGACAGATATGACTTTTGACAGCCAGAAATATTAATGCACAATTAGAGAGGACACCCCAAAAACACTGAGGAGTGCTTAAAATTATTGAGTAGATACTGCTGACAGATATGACTTTTGACAGCCAGAAATATTAATGCACAATTAGAGAGGACACCCCAAAAACACTGAGGAGTGCTTAAAATTATTGAGTAGATACTGCTGACAGATATGACTTTTGACAGCCAGAAATATTAATGCACAATTAGAGAGGACACCCCAAAAACACTGAGGAGTGCTAAAAATTATTGAGTAGATACTGCTGACAGATATGACTTTTGACAGCCAGAAATATTAATGCACAATTAGGGAGGACACCCCAAAAACACTGAGGAGTGCTAAAAATTATTGAGTAGATACTGCTGACAGATATGACTTTTGACAGCCAGAAATATTAATGCACAATTATGGGGGACACCCCAAAAACACTGAGGTGTGCTAAAATTTATTGAGTAGATACTGCTGACAGATATGACTTTTGACAGCCAGAAATATTAATGCACAATTAGAGAGGACACCCCAAAAACACTGAGGAGTGCTTAAAATTATTGAGTAGATACTGCTGACAGATATGACTTTTGACAGCCAGAAATATTAATGCACAATTAGAGAGGACACCCCAAAAACACTGAGGAGTGCTTAAAATTATTGAGTAGATACTGCTGACAGATATGACTTTTGACAGCCAGAAATATTAATGCACAATTAGAGAGGACACCCCAAAAACACTGAGGAGTGCTAAAAATTATTGAGTAGATACTGCTGACAGATATGACTTTTGACAGCCAGAAATATTAATGCACAATTAGGGAGGACACCCCAAAAACACTGAGGAGTGCTAAAAATTATTGAGTAGATACTGCTGACAGATATGACTTTTGACAGCCAGAAATATTAATGCACAATTATGGGGGACACCCCAAAAACACTGAGGTGTGCTAAAATTTATTGAGTAGATACTGCTGACAGATATGACTTTTGACAGCCAGAAATATTAATGCACAATTAGAGAGGACACCCCAAAAACACTGAGGAGTGCTTAAAATTATTGAGTAGATACTGCTGACAGATATGACTTTTGACAGCCAGAAATATTAATGCACAATTAGAGAGGACACCCCAAAAACACTGAGGAGTGCTTAAAATTATTGAGTAGATACTGCTGACAGATATGACTTTTGACAGCCAGAAATATTAATGCACAATTAGAGAGGACACCCCAAAAACACTGAGGAGTGCTAAAAATTATTGAGTAGATACTGCTGACAGATATGACTTTTGACAGCCAGAAATATTAATGCACAATTAGGGAGGACACCCCAAAAACACTGAGGAGTGCTAAAAATTATTGAGTAGATACTGCTGACAGATATGACTTTTGACAGCCAGAAATATTAATGCACAATTATGGGGGACACCCCAAAAACACTGAGGTGTGCTAAAATTTATTGAGTAGATACTGCTGACAGATATGACTTTTGACAGCCAGAAATATTAATGCACAATTATGGGGGACAACCCAAAAGCGCTGGGGAGTGCCAAATATGAAGAAAAAATAATAAACCTCTATCCTCCTCTCTGCACTAGCGATTTTGGTTAGAGCAATTGCAAGAACAATATTGTATTCTTTCTCTGTCCCTGCTCTAATTAGCCTATGACTACACCCTGCTCTCTCCCTCTGTCAAATGGCGATGGATTGCTGTGGAGGCGTGTATTTATAAAGTTGAAGTATCGCGAGAACCGAGTCCCGAGATCCGACGACGTCACAATGACGTTCGGCCTCGATTTGGATTCGGAATTGGCGGGAGAGTACCGAGCTGCTCAGCTCGGTACTCGGATACCCAAAGTTCGGGTGGGTTCGGTTCTCGGAGAACCGGACCCGCCCATCTCTAATAAAAACTCTCTCCAAAATGTTATAAATGTATTCATGCCAATTATTTTGAATAGGCGTTGATTCTGACATTATTCTAATTGCGACACTAAAATGTTTGTATTATAAATGCCTATTTTTTAAATAAATACTGCAGTCAAATTTGGTTTATAAACTAGATAAATAACTGTTAAGGATAATATGTAGCATGTAAAAACAACAGAAATTAAAATTTAAAAAGTGTAGTACATTTGTTCTAATTATCCTGGGTTTGACATCATTTCATCCCTGGGTAAGAGTTGGATAGTGTCTCCAACCCCAGCACAAGAAAAGGTGAAGCTCCGTCCACAACAAGACCCCAAAAAACTGTTGAGCAATAGGAATAGTGGCACAGATAGGGAAGAAAAAAGAAACTTGTTTGGGATGGTGGGTTACTTTGATTAGATTCAAGATTAATAAATATTAATCATCACCTTGAATTACTGCAACAATGGTTAAAACACTTATCCTTAGTTTGACATATTGCATTTTCTACACTAAACAGACAATAAAATGCTTATGGTTGATAACATAACCAATAGACCTTAGTCTTAACCTTAAATCTTAAGTAAATATATTAAAAGACACCACACTGACTATCTGGTATGGTGGCAGCAGAACATTTCATTCGACCTTGTCAATCAAAAATGCACACAGCTTGTTCAACTTAATGGGACAGCCATCCCCAGGCAATCTGGAACCCACACCCCTCTGGGCTAATCGTAATGCACTGCAAGTCAGCCCAGATGAGCTGTACTTGCATCGATTCTCCGAAGGGCACGGGCTCCAAAAACCTGACTACCATAAATGTGCGCTTACCCACTTTGGTTATACCGTAGAGCGTTCATCTAACATGCCAGGTTCCCTCCTGAACCTAGGCTCGCCACCATACTACCCCTTTACGAACTCACCTAACGACTTATAAATCACCGCTATAAATGTACCTAACCCTTCATTCGTTAGGTGCTCCCCATCAGGTCTATAGAGGCCCGGGTTTTGAAATCTAATTCCCAGGTGCTCAATTCTCAGTCCATCTATTGACATCATATATTTGGCCACGACCTTCTTATGAGCACAGTCCGCCATTCTTCTATCTGAAGCAGATCTCCATACTAGCGGGGGAATTATGTCAGACCAGCACAGGAACAGTTCAGGCCAGGAAGCATGCACCCATGCTAGGTCAGACGCTATTGTAGGCGTAACTCAATAGATTTGGCATTGCCAAAATAATTTCCACCAGATGTATAAGCAAAATATGGGGAATCCCACTCTCTGCTATTTTTCTGGACAGTAGTCTTTTAAACACGGCCACCTCACTCCCCAAAGACATCGATTGGGACTGCAGCACTAGTCAATTTATTAAGCTTTGAAAAGCTTTCCATTTGGCTGCAAAGTAGCGCCATTTTTACTGTTCTTTTGCAATGGGATGCAGCTGACCGATTTTTCAAGGTTCTCCTCTTTGTGTTTAAACTCACAGGAAACCAATGGAACAAAAGTAGTTATCAGTTCTGAATAGATATATTTTGAATTCCACAAAAAAAACTTCCTTTAGACACAGGCATAGTCTGCTGTTTGGTAAACTTCATTGGGTGTAAAATTCTCCTCATTTAAATCCGGCGGTACTCATGTTTGCAACCAAGATAATCCTGACACCACTGACATTGACACTAAAATTTTGAATGGTGTAATGCAGACCTGCACTGAATTCCTTCTTCCTTCAAAAATGACTGTCAATATTTCTGGCATGAGAACATAGCTTCAGTAACATTCACGTCACTTGAAAGCTTGACTGTTAGATTTATGCTATTAAGGGGGCAATGCAAAATCCTCTAACCGCATAGATGTAGGGCAAAGGGTATAAAGAGAGGTGTGTGTAAATGTAGGTTATGTATGTGCACAGAATAGAGGTCAAAATTACATTTAATAACCAGGGGCCTGATTCATTAAGGATCTTAACTTAAGAAACTTCTTATTTCAGTCTCCTGGACAAAACCATGTTACAATGCAAGGGGTGCAAATTAGTATTCTGTTTTGCACATAAGTTAAATACTGACTGTTATTTCATGTAGCACACAAATACTTGATAGCTTATTTGTACACTGAAGTTTAAAGTTGATATTTGTGTGCTACATGAAACAGTCAGTATTTAACTTATGTGCAAAACAGAATACTAATTTGCACCCCTTGCATTGTAACATGATTTTGTCCAGGAGACTGAAATAAGTTTCTTAAGTTAAGATCCTTAATGAATCAGGGCCCAAATTGTCAATAATAAGTACAATCAACTTAAGAAAAAATATAAATCAAATTAAAGTGCAATTGTTGATAAAAACAGTGTATATCAGTATACTGATTAATAATATGATTAAGGTATAAGGAAATAGAACAATATAAATAGAAAACACTGTAGACCAGCAAAACTCAAACTAGGTGATTTATGCGAGAATCAACCTAGGTCCATAGTTCGAAGTTGTGAAAGACATTATGAAATTACTTGATAATAGCTATCATACAGTTTGCGCAGTTTAGATAGGTAAAGGTCCAGGAGAAAAAGGAAACTTTTCCCGCCCCACAAATAAAACTATTCAATAAGGGCTTGAAATTTGCTCCCAGTGCTACAGTGAACAAGTTTAACACCTATATTGACATACACAAATTTATGCGGCAGTTTACTTTGAAGAAATATTTTCTGTAAGAAATCACTGGTAGAAATCCTATAAAGTCTATGAGCAGTCCTAAACCTTCACAATATTTGTATATAGATTTAAAAAATAAATCCACTTTCTCTCTATGCCGCCTTAAATAGCCCAATGTAGAGGCCTTCCAAAAATGTGTGGAAGAATATTTGGAAAAACTTTCCCTAAGAGAGATAAACAGTATCTTACCAAACATGAAGAAAATGCACTGATGCATTAAAAAGAACAATTTGATAACAATTAAACCAGCCAATAAAAGTGGGGGAATCACAATTCTAAACAGATCTGACATGAACCAAAAATATTAAGACAACTAGAGGATAAGGCCACATATGAACCACTTAAAAACGACCCCACTGTATCATTTAATAATGTTCTAGGCAAGTTCCTTTTAGGAATACTACAATAACAGACAATAATGTGAATTTCTCCATAGAAAGCAACCAAAGTCATGTATTGTCTTCCAAAGATAAATAAAAAACTAAAGAACCCTCGGGGAAAAACAAATGTCTTGGGCATAGGCTCTCTTACATTTGCACTATTGGAGCAAAGTCAATGGCAGCAGCCGCTGTTGCAGGATACTTACTTCCTACGGGCAACATTGCTATATCCAGAACACATCTACATGACTACCTGAACAGCAGCAATTGCTCCAACCTGTCTCATGCCACTTACTGGACAGAAGAGTATTTCTGGGGACCAAAGCAACATCGCTTCTCGTCCTGAGGGGGGAAGTAATTTCATTATGTCTTTCACAACATCGAAGTATGGACTTAGCTTGATTCCCGGCTAAATCATCTTCATCATCTATTTATTTATAAAGTGCCGCTAATTCCACAGTGCTGCACATAGAACTCATTCACATCAGTCCCTGCCCCTTGGAGCTTACAATCTAAATCCCCTAACATACATACACACACAGACCGAGAGAGAGACTAATTTAATAGCAGCCAATTAACGCACTAGTATGCTTTTGGAGTGTAGGAGCAAAGCAAAGCACCCAAAGAAAACTCATGCAAACACGGGGAGAACATACAAACTCCACACAGATAAGGCCACGGTCGGGAATCGAACTTATGACCCCAGCGCTGTGAAGCAGAAGTGCTGACCACTAAGCCACCATGCTGCCCACATCACCCACATCACCTAGTTTGTTTTTTCTTGCTTGTCTACAGTGTTTTCTGTTTATATTGTTCTATTATATCTTATTCAGATTATTGATCAGTATTGGTACACTATGTTTATCAACAATTGTACTTTGATGTGGTTTATATTACTGGCCAGAAAGTTGATTGTACTTATTATTGCTAATTTAATGCAATTTTGTTATTAAATGTGATTTTATTCTGTGTACATACATAGCCTACATTTACACACATACCTCTCTTTATACCCATTCCCCTACATTTTTGCACCTAAGAGATTCTGTTTTATATTTGACTTATAAATAGGATTTGAGGTTTTCCTATTTCACCTCCTATTTGGCTGCATCCATACTCATTATATACACAAGGGAGCGTAGATAAGGTTCCTTTCATTTTTCTTATTTTACATTTTTGTGTGATTCAAATGTTATGACCCTATGGAGTATTTAGGCCTATACGGTCATTTCTATATGAAGTTATAAATTACCTTGAACCATGTTCTCTCACCAAATTAAAATATCTTGCATCGACTAAGGAAAAACATTGATATTTGTTATGTTGTTTTATATTCACCTGGTTTATTTGTTTTTCTCCTAAGCAGATGTGAAGCAGGATACTGTACGCTGACGTTTCAGTGACTCACATCCTAATTTTCACTAGAGATCAGCAGTAAAATCTGAGTTACTTTGAGAACACGGTACTGTGCTGGCATGCACATAGATATCAGATATTCCGTCTTAGCTAGCCACAAATCACTGAATGAATAGGGCTGTCTCCATCTAATGGGCTGTGTTATTTTTAGATCAAATTTGCCACTCAGAAGAACAGCTGGACTTTCCAAAGCAAATCTAATTTTAGGGATGTTTTTACATCCTATATGACTTGATTGACTTGGAAACCAGTGAAGCGATACAAAAATGTATCTGAAATCTAAAAGAATATACAACAGCCAAATTAATTCAATTAAAATACAATAATTCATTTACAGTGTACTAAAACCAGCAACAGATTGAGAAAACTGTTAATATATCTTTATTATCTTTTTCTTAGATTTTTTTTATTTGTGGTTGAGCAAATCATTAGCTGTTATTTTAATTATCTTTGCTTAAGATGATTTTAACTACAGGGTATAGCAAGTTCTAAAAATAATTACTGTGTTTAATGAATCAGTGACAAGTTATTGAATTTCAATCATCTTCAAATCACTGAACATTCATGCACACAGATTACATAAGCAACAAGCATACATTAGATTTGTCAGTCTTCTACCAGAATGTAGACTAAGGTATGTTAACCCTTTAACATGCTGTGCAGAGAGATTACCTGTTTAAGAGTACTAGATGTATCTGTTCATGATTTCCATTGACAATTATTTATTTTAAAGGAATGTGATAATGAAGCATTACCTGCATTATAAATTGAGTGTATTCACAGAAGTAGCTATTAAGTTAACTGAGGCAGCTGTCTCAGGCAACAAGTTTCATGGGCAGTAATTTGTAGGAAATTAATTTTGCTGTAAACATCAAGGAAAGTACTTCATCTTATGCTGTTAGAATATACATTTGTATTATTTATATTTTATAGTGAGCACTAAGTTAATTCAAATATTTATGTTTCTTTATGGAAGGGAAGAGAATAGTGATACTTCATTTGCTACCTCGGGTACTAGAGTATGCCTAGGCACATGCTTAAGTGTTTCTGTAGAGCTAATCGCAAATGATATTGCATAGTAAACTCAAGCAAGTCTTCTATCATTATTCATAATACTTTGGCTAATGTTCAATTGGCTTCTCATATTTTAATTTAGCTTGGCCAAGAAAATTATATGATTCCAGTGATGCTTATAAAACCAAATATTCAGAAAAAATATGGTTCTCATTCCAAAATGTTTTGCCTATATGGGGCAACTTTGAACCACAAGTAAAGCTCTCAAACCATGTATAATGTTCTTACTCTATATTTTATTTATTACTCACACTAAAAATGTTTTAAATACATGACTTGCAGTATCAGAATTCCCCATGGCATTGAGCCTTATATGGGCTATGTCCCCAGGCCAATGTTACAAGAGCCAAACTCGAAACAAAACAAGAAAATATACAAATATATTTTATTATACTGAGCCCAGCACACATTCAAAAACAAACTGACCTCAGCTGCAGATCCCTTACATCACTGACAAACCCATTTGCTTTCAAGCTAACTTACCTTTCTTTGTTTTTCTGTATTAAGCCCCTTCCAATACACATCAGGGACCACTTTGACCAAGACCAATAGTTCACAGGAAACAAAACAGTCTGTGGAGAGACAATGATCCGCAAAATGCTGGACCGTAAACTTGCAGTCCCCCAAAGCTGGGATGAGGATTCAATGTTAACATCTTGAGAAGTGCAATTGTATCAGCCTTGCACTGCTGAGTCTTGATCTAAACAAATATACTGAGCATGACATTGCACTAAACTGGAATAAAATGTTAATTAAGTTAATTCCCTGGTTCCGTTTCTGGTAACCTTCTATGATGTTTAATGGAATTGATGTTTAAAGGAAACTATCCTTTATAAAGAAAAAATAGTTAGGATAAATTCTCATGACCCAGGGGTTTTATCACAACTTCTTTTACCGGTTTCCTGCCCCATTACAATGCTACTAGCACAAGAGCCCCAATATATAAGGCAAATGCCAAGCTAATGTATAAGAACTATTTAGGTCATGTCAGCATAAAACATATAATGAAATATTGATGGCAAAAGCATATATTTGTATTATTTATTTCTCATACAAAAAGGACAAAAAAGAGACAAAAACAACAAAAAAGGAATGTGTATATATAGGGCACTCAGAGAACCAGAATTAGTAAAATCTAAAAATAATAATGATGATATTATTGATTATTAAACACACTTACCTTATACGTGACCAGTAAAGAGATTTTTATTTTTTTTTCCTAATGATTCAATCACACTAATAACTATTCCCGGGACTATGCTAATTGATACAAACTATTGAGATTAAGACTATGTGGAGGCGGCCTCACTGTCACTATATGTTTATAAGTAACCCGGATGCGTTGCCAGGGATGACGCTATTAGGGGAGGTCTCACAGACTATAAATATCCAATGGTAACATGGGTCGGGTTGCCTTGACAAAGCTTATATTAGCGAAATGCGTGTTGGCGGTCACGCGCGCCTCTAGTTCTCTCTTTTAAACATGCTTCTCGATCAGAATAGTGGGGAATAGCTTATTATTATTATTAGATTCCTCTGAGAAAGGCTGAAATTAACTTAAGAGAGAGCCCTTTACGGGTTGCATTTCAGCAGATCCAAGAATAGAGGAGTTATAAATCCGACTGATACTGGTACGCTGATCTGGCCAATTCATTCTATCTCCCACCTGAGATCCGGTCTCCACTAAAACTTACCCATAATAATAGAAACATGTGGTATAGTTTGACCGAGTGAGAAGCACATACTATTATATACACCACGGAATCTGCACTAATATTACATATTCTATTCATCTGATAATATAATTATACTGTTAGATCTTGATGAATATTTACAAGGGTATAGTTATAAAGAAAACCAGTAAGATATTAATAATATTAGGCTGGATCAAGTACATTATATATTGTTTTGTTAGTTGAGTGAACTATGAGGCGCTTCTCTAGCAGTGTTTTTTGCTAGTTTTATCAGTTGTATATTAATGGTTCAATCTTTTCACTTTACCAAGTTTTAAGATTTCGCTAATAAAACTATTTAGTAGCTTTACTATTTTAATGTATACCAATAACATTTGTTATATTTTACTAATTCTGGTTCTCTGAGTGCCCTATATATACACATTCCTTTTTTGTTGTTTTTGTCTCAGTGCTTTTAGTGTATGGGTGCACCACTCTAGACGCAGGATCCATATTATGACTATTATTATGTAACATTAATAATATGTGAACAATTTATAATCATTATATTCAAAACCTTGTGTCTGGACTGTTAGAGAACCTGCCTGGTGCGGTATATATTTTTTTCTTATAAAAATGAAACATAGTTTAAAAACAACTAAAATTACCCCAAACATATAAATAGACCAGTGAATCTCCCTTACTAAATAATTTATTCAAGACATAAAAAACAACTAGCTACATACAGTCAATGTAGAGACTAGGGTTGAAGATCAATTAATAAATGACCTCATACTAACATGCAAAAAACGCCCATGACAGAAAAAATTACACAAAGGGTGTTCAGAAATGGATGGCTACTAAGAGGTGACAGGTGCTCGTGGGGAGTTAATACAGACCCTACTCAAAATTGTGCGCCTCTTATTCCTTTTATAAACTTCCATAGAGTTATGCATATGAATTGCACAATGGGATTGATAGAGTGGGACATACTTAAGTTTGCGCAGCTTATCTTACATGAAATTGCTGTGCGTGCCCAGAATGTGGGTGCATGTATGTGCTCCTATGCAGACTTGCACAATTCTGGCACTTACACAATGGACATATACACTGCTACAATGTTTTGTACTGAGATCAGGATTGTAGGATCAGGTATTTTTCTCTCAAAGGATCAGGGCCAATCTTCCAAGTTTTATCCCCCACCTATTTTGACTGACCCTTTGTGCACATACTACGCACTTGCAGGGGCAAACGCAGGATTCGAGGAGGGGGATTTCCGCGCCATGATACAAGTGGGCGTGTCCAATATGTGTAGGGGCGTGGCTACAAACACACACCGTGTCAAACACACAGATATGTAAACTGTCCCATACACAGACAAGCACAGACACACACACACACACACAGGATCAAACACACAAACATGTAAGCTGTCACATACACACACATACATAAACACACAAACATGTAAGCTGTCACATACACACACATACATAAACACACAGATATGTAAGCTGTCACATACACACACATACATAAATACACACATACATAAACACACAGATATGTAAGCTGTCACATACACACACATACATAAATACACACATACATAAACACACAAATATGTAAGCTGACATATACACTGACAAACACAGGCTCACACACACACAATCTTACCTTCTTCTGCTGCTGCCTCCTGCATAACACCTATGCTGGCCCCGTGGGAGGAAGGGGCGGAGCCAAACTGCCAGCAGAGAGCTGTGCTCACACAGCAGGGGACTGGCTGGGAGAGGATTGCAATCAGTAGTGGCTGGTCCCGGGAGAGGGGCCAGCCACTGCAAGCATACAACACCCCAGGTAGGACAGGGGTTTCTGGGGACTAGGAAACCCCCCCTGGGTGCGCCCCTGGCACTTGGTTATTGCCATGTTATCCATATGAGTCTTTAAAAATTCCAAACTAATAATCCTTGGCTTGCAATTATAGCTGTTCCATTAGCTGATATATGATTTACAGTACTTGCTTTGGAAGCTCTCTTGGAGCTTGTTTGTAAGGTTGTAGGTGATTCAGACTTGATAGCCATGTTATGTTGCATTATCGATTTCACTTCCTGTACGATAAATTTCCCTCCCAGATAAAACAGTATCTAGACATTTTAGTGCCCTGGGCAAGAAAAAACTTAGGTTACTACTCTGTTCTCCATTTTCGTGCAAGATCTCTTTGGAGGGTCCTCCTCCAGGGCCTTTTGAATTCAGCCATGATTTTTTTGTTTACTCTTCCAGCTAACTGACTTCCTAAAACTACTATCAAGGCAGGTGACAACTCAGTACAGAGGTTTTTAAAAGACTGACATCTCCTTCTCCTATTTAGTTAAATTGTCAGCAAAATCAGATATTTTCGCTAGCAATCGGGCTGTTTGCTGAAAACAGCCCGATCACTAGCAAAAAGATCTGATTTTGCTGACTTATTACATCAAATGCTATGCTGTCTTAGTTACGGCCCTATTCTCAGTTTAGTTTGTTTTTTTTGGCGGGGGGCTGGGGGGGCTTGTGTATTGTTCAGACATAATACACAGGAGAGTCAAATCTTTGTGACACTTATCTTGTGTCTGCAGAATGAGAGTTGCATCTAATAGCATGACTGTTTCCTCTTAATTGTTGGCACTTGATGCAACTTTCTGAAAGTTGATGCACCTAATGCACTTTCTGAAAATCAGAGTCAGGAAAAAAGCAGGAAAATTATAGGAAACTATTTAAAATGGTGAACACAGTTTTTAACAAAGAATCTGTCATGGATCAGATGGAATGCTAGGTCGGGCTTAAGATAGACGAATTGTACTGCATAAGTACATTGTTCGAGTTTTGCACCACATTTGAGTTTTCCTGTTATGGGCCACAGCTGTTTGACAAGCTTCTAGAACTAGTCTGGTAGAGATCTTGGTCTATAGCAGCCACCTTTCCCGTATAACTAGTACGTTCTGAGGTACTCGGATGCCCACAGTTCTATAGTAGTAGAAGCTTATCAGAACAAACGGTAGCATCAGATAGATATTAATCGGAATACTGGAGGCAGATACCAGAGACAGTGCAAAGGTCGTGGTTCAGATGCAAGCAGGATGGCCGGGAGACAGGAGAAAGGTCAGGGCAGGCAGCGAACATGAGTAATCCAAAAACAGGCCGAGATCAAACGGCACAGGAGTTCAAGCAGAGTCCAGAGTTAAGCCAGGGGTCACAACAAAGGTCAAACAAAAGTTTAGCAGAGTAACCACAGAGCAGGTCAGCAGCCCACAGCATGAAAGCCATAACCGGAAGGGAGGCTAAGACCTCCCTGCCTTATATAGTCACACTGTCCAATCAGGGGCCAAGTACCTAATAAGCTCTAGAAGACTGCTAATTAGTTTAAACCTATTTGTGCACGTTCCCAGTTGGCCCAGATGCCGGGAGGTGGCGCTGCCTGTAATAACGTCCTGACCGTTGCCCTGGCAATGGCCGGGACAGAGCTCCGGGAAGAGATGTCCTGTCTGTTGCCATGGCAGCCGGGAAACAGGGACAATTGGAATACGGTGCTGACAATTGGTAACTAAATGGCTGACTGTATGCATCTGATGCAAACAACTTACAAAAAAAGTGTTCAACATTACATAGTCTAGTAACATAAAACAGTAAAAGAATGATATAAAACAAATAATCTAGTGTTTAATCAGCATTATTTGCCATATGAAGATACCCAAGACAACCACGTCCAAGAGGCATGTTTTCATATTTTCAGCCAGCATCTTGTGGAATAAACAACAATCAAACTGAGCATCTGTATTTAAGTGATCTAAAAAAAATAATCTACTAGCCAAACTTTAGTGAGTGTTTCTTCTGATCTTTATATGCCAAGTACAAGGTAGCCACCTGGTAAATGAATTCAAGATTAGATTTTGTGTTCCCCTATTTAGGGGAATTTTATTTTCTAGTATTCCAAAATATGGTTATACTGTACAGTGAAACTAATTTCAGAATCAGAGCATCTGCAAATAGTTATATTAAATAAAGGCCACTGGGGCTAAGTGCTTTGTATATTTCACATTTTTAATGCATTCCAGAACTTCTCACCCCTCTATCTCATAAATAAACATGGAGATGTCTACTGACAAGGTGGTTAAATTACTTTCCTTTGGAGGAGAGTAGTTGTTCATTGCCTTTATGTAGACATTTATTGAACTTTTGGAATTCTTGTCCATTTTATCTGGTTTGGAATTGATACGTGACGTCTCTAGCATGTTCTTATGAAAAATATATTATTAATGAAATGTACGTAGTTAGGCGACCTACAGTGTATCTGATTTGTTTGTATAATTAAAACATTTACAATTGGTCCATGTGGTAGTTTTCTTAGCATCTTTGTTTATATTTTACTTTCTTCATTTGTAGCATAAGCAGGTGGCAAGCTCTAGCGCCCAAAAATGAATACAAAAATATATTCCTGATGTATTAATGTAGCTTAGGTTGTCTCTTGTCAGTCAAAAAAGACTCATTTAGTCTCTATGTGCAGCCTTAAAATAAATGGTGTGCACAGACAGTACAACACAATAATATACATTCAGTCAGGATCTATCAACAGCATGGACTACAACATTTAAAATATGAAGCAGGAAAATAGACAGTTTTTTGCTTTCAGTTCTGAAAGTGTAGAGTAAAGAAGTGTTCATATGTAACACAAATCAGTGTTAGTGTGGCACAATCTGATGCATCCTACTCCTTTCAGGGTATACTAAATTGCACCATTAATCTAAAAAAAGTGTGTTCCATCTGTATGTGGCTACACTGGACAGCATTGTGAGTGACAAAGTCTTTTACTGCATATATTTAGTTCATTTGTAGTATGTTTTAGTTAACAGTGTTTAAGTAATAGTGTTCTGTAGACAAAAACTTGTAAACTAGTACTTTATTTCTGGTCTTACTGTAATTTTCTTGTTTGTTAAATTAATCATAGAGACTTCTGAAGGCATTGCTTCTTTGATAATGTGTGCTAAGCTTACGGTTTGTATATGATTTTAATTTTATTTCATACACATTTTAATTTATTTATTGCATCACTTGTTTGTAGTATAATGTTCTTTGAAATGCATGCAGAAAGTGTCAACAGAATAATTAGGGTGATTTTCTTTAACACACTTTAAAACACTTCTTATTTACTAGGATTGTAAAGAATTCTATAAATAAATGGTGATGATGATGATGATGATGATTATGCACAGTATAGCTTAATGAGAATGAATCACCTAAATAAATGTAATTGTTCACATATGATTTTCAAATAAAACTGTTTAATATACACTCTACTTTTGAAAACTTTATGATCAGACCTGTATTTTCTAAGTTATGTTTATATTTTGAAAACTGTCCATAAGACCAAGGGGCACATTTATCATTTATCGGGCAAAACGAGAAATACTTATCAATCCTTATCACATGGATAAGGATTGATGTATTTCTCAAATTTATGAAAAATGGATCACAGAAACAGCAGTTCCGAAAAACTGCTGTTTCTGTGATAAAAAAAAACATACTCACCACTGCCTCTTCGGTCGCGCTGGCTTCGGATCTCCTCCTCTTCGGTGTACTTTCTCTTCTTCATGCTACTGCGCATGTGCCGTCCGGAGAGCTTGAGGCTGTGACAGGGAGGGATCACAAGATCACTCCCTGCCCATGCGCTGTCCAGCTCTCCTGAGCAGAGCTGGACATAACGAAGAACAGAAGTTTTACCAGCCTCAGCTGGCGTACATTAACACAACAAGTTCCCGAAAAAAACATTTTTTTCAGGACTTGTTAGATTGCGGCCAGGAGCAGTCACCATTCTGTTGAATGGTGACTACTCGCAAAAACGATCAGGAGTGCAAAGCAGCAGATATCAATGATATCTGCTGCGATGCACCTTTAATAAATTTGCGGAGAGCACATCGTGGCCTAATTTACACGGTAAGTGCACGATAGTGCACTACCGTGCTTTCTTAAATATACGCCCAAACTTTTTAATGCACTTTAATAGAGACCTGACATGAAATGTCATAAATATTATAAATGAAAGAAATGTAGAATGTTTTGCAAAATTGGTCCCTCGTTTTACATTTGGCACATTCTACATTCAGAATTTGGCCTTAAATGTTCCACTCAAAATTCCTAGTCTTGCAAAAAAAACACAAAAACTGAAAATGACATTAAAAATTGTCCCACTCACACACTAGAAAAAAACCAAATAGAAATGATGACAACAGTAGTACTAAGGACTTCCCTTCACTGCCAGCTAGTCACCAAAGTTTTCCAACACTGGCTACTTAGATTGGTTGTCGGTGAAGGGATGTCCTATAGACTCTTTTTTCCCATTTAGACTACAAGAATTGAATTAAGACAGAGCATTTAAAAAGTGTTATGTCTCCTTCAAAGTAAAAGAAGAAACCCAATCTTGTCCATATCTGAATTGGTGCCAAATGCAAATCCTTTTGCAGTGGGGGAATGTCACTCCTGTCTTTTCCTCTCAATTGCTGTATAAGCTTTTGGTGGCTCCAAATGTTGCCATTTGATTCCACAAACCTATGCACTGGGGATATTTGAGCAAATCGAAGCACACAGCAGGTACAAAACTACTTGGGCGCTGCAGAGTGACTGTTTTGTTCTTCATAAATTCCCTCCCCTGTATACAGTATTGGTAAAAATATAATGAAGACAAGGGTGTCACAAACAATGCAGGAAAAGACGGGTCATTTTTAAATGCATGTTAGGATGTTTTAGCTATGGTGCACCAAATTATAGAAAAATCTGGGCAAACAACTCACAGACATTCCAGATAATAGATTCCATAACTATACGTTCCTGTTCCTTCATACTCAGACTCTGCATATATATATATATATATATATATATATATATATATATATATATATATATATATATATATATATATATATACATATATATTACAATATTTTCTATGGAATGTAATAGCGGGACCAATGCTAATTGAAAATAATTTAAAATATACGATTTTCACAATTTATATTTACAGATCTACTAGATCTAATTGTAGATTTAGGATGACTGAAATCAGAAAAAAATTAGAACAAATAATAAAAATAAAATAAAAATAAATATAATAAATGAATAACAAGCAAAAGACAGGATACGGAATAAAGCATGAAAGAAATGCAGTAAATGGAGTGAAAATAAAAAGACAAACAGTGCATAGATTTGCGATTGAAGAACTCTCTTTTCTTAGAGTTCAACTGTTACCATAGCAATTAACTGCTTCCACTAAGCTACATTTTAGTTTATTGTACAGTGCATAGACATGCAGCCCTTCTTTAGAGGAGGGAATTGCGGATTGCATTTAGTTCATGAAGACAGGGTGAAGGTTTTAGACCATGAAGCAGAAGCAGCATATTAGAATCATTTTCTGATGCTTGTCACCCTTATTGTCTAAGAGGTTCCAGTCTTTAAGCAGAAATAGTATGAGTGCAGCGAAAAGGGCGGCCTTGACAGAGATTTAAGTATACATTCTTTTACCTGACACACATCTCTGTGGAATTCAGACTCCACAAGTGACAGAGGACACAGCTAACATCTATCTCCCATGCTGAATATATTAAGATGCATTGTAGACTGCTTGGCACATATTACAAGGCTTTTCTAAGTTGTGCAGTGTATAACTCGCCTCTCTCTGCCTCTAAAAGCATTCGCTAAATTACAAAATTTCTTCACTAGCGTTCATGTAGACTAGTAACTAGAGATGGTCACTGACCCCCGTGTTTTGGTTTTGGATTCGGTTTTGGATCTGGATTACCGTCGTGTTTTGGTTTTGGTTTTGGTTTTGCAAAACCGCCATTGCGTGTTTTGGTTTTGGTTTTGGTTTTGTTTGGTTTTGTTTTGCTATTTTTTGGGAAAATCCATGTTTTTGGGCCTAAATTAACCCAATTTAGTGCTCCAACTGTTTTAGAGACAAGTAATCTAATTGTTGAGGTAATAAATCATCCAAAAAAACAGTTTAATTCTTCGTTGGTAGGCCTATTCTACACACAAAACAGATTGTCTTCCTCTCCATCTATGCATATTGGCAATGCAGCCATCGTCTTTGAATGTATATTACACCCTACACTTATAGTTAAATATGTAAAGAAATGGAAAAAGCCAGTTTGCTTTCTGTCTCTCAAGGCCCCCCTCCACTTGTATAAAATAGCAAAAAATTCAGCCATTATAGACTGTACAATATTAATTGACATGGAGAAAGCCAGTTTGGTTTCTGTCTCTCTAGGCCCCCCTCCACTTGTATAAAATACTAAAAAATTCAGCCATTATAGACTGTACAATATTAATTGACATGGAGAAAGACAGTTTGGGGTCACTCTGTCTCTCTAGGCCCCCCTCCACTTGTATAAAATACCAAAAAATTCAGCCATTATAGACTGTACAATATTAATTGACATGGAGAAAGCCAGTTTGGTTTCTGTCTCTCTAGCCCCCCCTCCACTTGTATAAAATACTAAAAAATTCAGCCATTATAGACTGTACAATATAAATTGAAATGGACAAAGGCAGTTTGGTATCTGTC
The DNA here is from genome assembly GCF_038048845.1 of Mixophyes fleayi. Lineage (NCBI taxonomy): Eukaryota > Metazoa > Chordata > Amphibia > Anura > Limnodynastidae > Mixophyes > Mixophyes fleayi. The sequence continues at coordinate 324,403,815 of NC_134403.1, read as the reverse complement.
TGCATCAGATCCTCTCTCCACTAGGAGTAAAATAGAAAACTATTCAGCCGTTATATAATCTAGAATATAAATAGAAATTGAGAAAGGCAATTTGGTATCTGTCTGCATCATAATCATCAACATCATCATTAGCGCCCTCGTCGCCTACACAAATCTCCCCCTCATCCTCTTCTAATTCCAAAGTGGCATCCTCAATTTGGGTATCACCGGCTACACTCGGGCTATTAAGGCACACATCAGCAGAATGCTCACGATTAGACATCCCACTGTTGGATGGACTCTCCACAGGGATTGTTGTCATTTGTGAATCAGAGCAAATATTCTCCTGTAATGCCTCACTGGTATCTTGCAGCTCAGCTTTGACGCGTAACAGTAGTTGTGCACCAATTGTAGGCTGGGTAACTTTTTGGGATCTGCCACTAATAGCCAAAGGTGAAGGCCTCATTCTCTCTTTGCCACTGCGTGTGTAGAATGGCATGCTTGCAATTTTTTTTTTATCGTCACTTAACTTTTGCTCAGTTACACTTCGTTTTCGCTTCAATACAGTAAATTTTTTTTTGGTTTTTGTTTTTTGCACTAATTTGAAAACACTCTGTTGTTTGACATCGCCTTGGCCAGATGACGTACTGGGAACACTAACATCAGGACTGGTGACAGAACCTGGTTGCTCATTTAGATCATATGTGGACTGCTTTGAATCCATTGCGTAGATACTGCTGACAGATATGACTTTTGACAGCCAGAAATATTAATGCACAATTAGGGAGGACACCCCAAAAACACTGAGGAGTGCTAAAAATTATTGAGTAGATACTGCTGACAGATATGACTTTTGACAGCCAGAAATATTAATGCACAATTAGGGAGGACACCCCAAAAACACTGAGGAGTGCTTAAAATTATTGAGTAGATACTGCTGACAGATATGACTTTTGACAGCCAGAAATATTAATGCACAATTAGAGAGGACACCCCAAAAACACTGAGGAGTGCTAAAAATTATTGAGTAGATACTGCTGACAGATATGACTTTTGACAGCCAGAAATATTAATGCACAATTAGGGAGGACACCCCAAAAACACTGAGGAGTGCTAAAAATTATTGAGTAGATACTGCTGACAGATATGACTTTTGACAGCCAGAAATATTAATGCACAATTAGAGAGGACACCCCAAAAACACTGAGGAGTGCTTAAAATTATTGAGTAGATACTGCTGACAGATATGACTTTTGACAGCCAGAAATATTAATGCACAATTAGAGAGGACACCCCAAAAACACTGAGGAGTGCTAAAAATTATTGAGTAGATACTGCTGACAGATATGACTTTTGACAGCCAGAAATATTAATGCACAATTAGGGAGGACACCCCAAAAACACTGAGGAGTGCTAAAAATTATTGAGTAGATACTGCTGACAGATATGACTTTTGACAGCCAGAAATATTAATGCACAATTATGGGGGACACCCCAAAAACACTGAGGTGTGCTAAAATTTATTGAGTAGATACTGCTGACAGATATGACTTTTGACAGCCAGAAATATTAATGCACAATTATGGGGGACAACCCAAAAGCGCTGGGGAGTGCCAAATATGAAGAAAAAATAATAAACCTCTATCCTCCTCTCTGCACTAGCGATTTTGGTTAGAGCAATTGCAAGAACAATATTGTATTCTTTCTCTGTCCCTGCTCTAATTAGCCTATGACTACACCCTGCTCTCTCCCTCTGTCAAATGGCGATGGATTGCTGTGGAGGCGTGTATTTATAAAGTTGAAGTATCGCGAAAACCGAGTCCCGAGATCCGACGACGTCACAATGACGTTCGGCCTCGATTTGGATTCGGAATTGGCGGGAGAGTACCGAGCTGCTCAGCTCGGTACTCGGATACCCAAAGTTCGGGTGGGTTCGGTTCTCGGAGAACCGGACCCGCCCATCTCTACTAGTAACTGAGACGAAATGTGTATGCAACATGAATTTTTCATTAACTGCTACTGTGTTTTCTTTGCAGTAATGAATTGTTATTATACATATATATATATATATATATATATATATATATATATATATATACCAGTACCACAGCGTATGGTGACATATCAACAATATGGCATTCAACAATACACATAACATAATACTTTGAGTGCAAAATAAAAAGAGAGCTTTGACCCAGACAAAGGTAAAACCCACCAAAAACACCGGAGGCACACAAGTAATCAGGCCTTGTTCCGGGGAAAAGATGGGAAAAATCCCTTCGTGCCACCGCTAAAAGCGGCAAGCGGAGTAGCCCTAGGTCTCCATCGAGAGGAGACGAGAAAGAAAGGAACGGCAGGAGTATGAGACAAAGGAAGAGTAAACAACATTTTAAGTGTTAGGCATAATGAATTTCTTGTAATTATTGGACTTCCTCCTTCCCAGAGACTATGCGGGCCAAGGAACATTTTAAAAGAGCATTAAATTGGATTTTTGTTAGGGGGGGCCATGTTTTGTTTATAAGCCACATATCTGAACCTGTGGTCCGAGTGATAAAAAAAATCATGTATCAGGGAAACCGGGCATATGCTTTGTTCAGATTGTGCCATTAGGGTAATCCACTGACCCCTACCCAATTGATCTGTTTTGGACTGGGCTATTTTACATTGTACTAATGAGGGTTGCATTATTACATGCTTTGCTAGCAGCCCCAAGCCCATCTACGCATCAGATTGGGCCACCAATTCACTAATTCTAAAGGCCCCGTGGTATGCCATCAAAGAAGCGACTCTAAAAGCAAGGTTTCGTTAGGGTTCTTGGTTGTTTCGGCTAGTACAATCATTGGCTCTCCACTACAACAGGGTGAAGTCTAGCCCAACATTTGAGAGCCTTATTAATTATGAATGACTTAGTGGGATCTGGGAAACCCTGAAAGAAATGCCTGCTAAGGTGATAGTACCTTGATAGTGCCATCTTTGTAACGTTGAAATCCATCATATCAGATAGGTTGGAGCGGTCACAGGGACAAACTGACTTGAAATGTACCCATCACTACCAGGCCAAAGTGTATGCTTTCTTAGTGGATGGGGCCAGGGACACTATGCCAGCTCTACCATCTGCCAAACATAATGGGGGCAGGTTATACATTTGGGTTGTGCCTGCGGTGCTAGAGTTCTGAAACCCTGCCAGTTAAAACGGGAAAGGGCATCGGCAATGCTATTATCCATGACAGGAACATGGTGGGCGCGAAAATTAATATCGTAATTTAGGCAAAGCAGCATCAGGACCTTAAGCAGATTGACTGCCGGCCATGAGGAAGTACTCTGACAGTTGATTGCCTATACCACGCCAAGGTTATCGCACCAAAAAACAACGTTCCTGCCGCTGAGCCGAGGAACCTCTCAATTCTATGGCCACAGTGAGGGGAAATAATTCTAAAACCAAAAGTTTCCGAACCAGTCTACTGCACCGCCAAGATTGAAGCCAAGGTGCAGCGCATCATTCTCCTTGAAAGAAAGCTCCAAAACCTTTGGAACCCAAAGCATACATATGCAAGTCAAGGGCCTTTTGGTGGAGATCTGCAGGTTCGGCCAAATTCTAACCCTGCTAAAGTGGCGGAGACAAAGTAGCCATATTCTTAAGTCCCCTCTGATTTTGTTGCCTAGGTGAATGTGCACGTGTGAACGTTGGAATCCCGCAGTGGCTAGTTGTAGTTTCCTGCAAAATACTCTGTCATAGGTATAACTCGACAGGAGAAATTGAAGGACAGGGATTGAATTCGTTGCAGCTAATTAGAAGAGGAGGACAATACTTCCAAGATTAAAGACTCAAGCTTTCCAATTTTATCCCGAGTTAGCCTACAACATCCAGCGACAGTATCAATCTCGATACCCAGGCAAGATAACCGATCATAGGCCCTTCTGTTTTATCACACACCATTTTGACCCCATCAAGCGAAATAGAGCTTGGGCCGCAAACAGTGTATCTGAGCAAATAGTGGAAGCGGGAGGGAAAATAAATAGGAAATCATGTAGATAGTGTGCTATCCCATGGTGACCTGTACCGGCATGAACGCACCAGTGAAGGAAAGAGCTGAAGGTCTCAAAGTAGGCACATGAAACTAAGCAGCCCTTGGGAAGGCAGCTATCTACATAATAATTACCATAAATTTTAAATCCCATAAATGTAAATGAGGTGAATTGCAAAGGGAGTAGCCGGAAAGCGGACTATATATCTCATTTTGCCATGAGAGCGACTGACCCGAACTCTCGAATAAGTGCTAAGACCTCGTCGAAAGATTGATAGTTTATCGAGCAAACTATGGGGTCTATAGCATCGTAATCATGCTTCCTGTCAGATGGGATAGGTGTTGTATTTACCTAAATTTGCCTAATGTTTTCTTGGGCACTACTCCTACTGGTGATATGACTAAGTCCGGGAGAGGAGGGGGGGAGGCGCTATCATGTGTCCAAGGCTCACCTCCTTGCGGACTTTATCAGCTACGATGTCTTGGTGGTTGTCTACGGAGCTTAGGTTTCTGCTGGTACCCAAAACCACCCTGCCTTGATGGGGAGATGGAAGCCGTGACAAAAGCCATCGCGAAGAAAGGAAGCCTGAGAAACATGAGGGTAGAACGGCAAGCATCTATTGAGAACCGTGAGGACGATAGGGTAATTAGCTTTACTGTTTGCCTCCTGTGGGACCCCGCCCTACACCCATACTACTGGCCTTTTTGGGGCAATCTTTGAGAGGGTGATTTCCTCGGCAGTGGGAGCATTTGTAGTGATAGCAACAAACTTCACCTCTGCTGCATGATGAATTGTTGAAAGCGAAACATTGATTCTTAAAGAATTGGGGAGCGCTACATCTCTCTGTGAAAGGAATATCCGTGCCTTGCCCCCCTTGCCCCAGGTTAAAACTTGCATGATTTACCGCCATTCAAGCTTCTACATCTTTATAACCTTGTGGAATGTAGCATTACCTGCTGTTTTCTAAATTTTTCATCGTAGACTAACCACATGCCTGGGCTGTCACAGATAAACATTTTGCTCATTAGGTGTAGGTACTTCCAAACTTCAATCAGTGCCTCGGGCCTGGTTTCTAAATAACAGTCTGTAAAAACGCAGTAGCCATTGGGCCAGTTTTGGAAATTATTGTGGGCCTCGATCCCAATGCCTCCCTTTGCCTCAGCTGCAGCTAACTCTTTTTGAGCCGTAGTTGTCAACTTATTTACGTAAAATCCTCTCTTTATTTTATCCCTCATACTAGGGCGTATGCCAGATAGTAGGACTGTATTTTCGCCTTTTACTAAAGGGGCCCTGATTGTTGAGAATTTTTATTAACTTGCGAGGATGAGGAGTTGTCGCTGGTTGTGGAAATAGGTTAGGCTGGGGGGAGTTTAATTCTATGCTGGGGGACTTCTCATGCTCACCGGCTGGGTCCTGCCCTGTCCGGATAGCCGCCCCAGCTCCTGATCTGCATTGGATGAATACGAAGGTGCTGCTCTGAGGGAAGCTGGCAGCTGCTGTGTTTCCACCGTTGGGCTTTCTTGCTCTCCAGAGGTGGGAGGGGGGGTAACTGCACCTGTGACACTGGATGAGAAAAATCGTTATAATTCCTGCAAAGTGGAGAAACAGGGAGGTGATGGGGGTTGACGGGTCGCTATGGGGAAGGATGAGGCCAGACATGAAACCTGGGGCTGGCGTCCATCTGTATTGCTGGTGTGGTGCCAGGGAGGGTGGGAGTCTATTGTCTGGAATGGTGTATTTTCCCGGGACTGGCAAAGGATGGGGTGGGATAGTAATGGGTGTATCGGCCATAGGAAGTTGGATAAGGAGCAGTCCAAGCCCTATCAACTCATGTTGGGAAACTCGACTCGGGGGAGGGGTAAGGTTTGGACCAGTTATCGCTGCGCAATGAGTCACCTAGTCAGTGCTACCCGTGAGGTCAGGCAAGGGGTGTGATGTAAAAACAGGGGAATCAGGCGCTCTTATTGTGTATATGTTGCACCTCACCAAATAACATATGATAAAACTGCACTAAGAGGGCGCAATAATAGAGTGAATAAAAAGTGTATTACTGATGACTTCAGATAAAATGTATTTGAAAGGTGGAATCGTGTTGCAGCAGTAGGTAAAAACAGAAAGGAGGTAGACAGGAGTTTAAGTACAAGTGAACCCAAACTCAAATCATGGGCATAATGATTATAGCTTTTTCATGAAGAAATAGCGTTGTTCCCGGTGAGATGAATAAAGTTTGCACAGGACATAAACTCTTGCACTAGAAGTCCCTACAGATAAGGTTCTGGACTCAGCTCCTTTTGTTTTTCTGTAGCCAGCATCCATGCTTAGTGTAGTCGGAGTTTTCACCGCGTTTGTAATGCGAAAGTGAAGCTGGATTGCAGTATCATTGCTCACACACAGAAACATGAGGGGTAGCAGTGTTCTTGTCACTCTCCAGTCTCCAGTGCCATTGTACAGTGCCATTGCTCACACAAATACAGAAGGAGTAGCAGTGTTCTTGTCACTCTCCAGTCTCAGGTGCCATTGCTCTGTGCCATTGCTCACACAGAAACAGAAAGGGTAGCAGTCTTCTTTCATTCTCCTGTCTCCAGTACCATTGCTCTGTGCCATTGCTCACACACAAACAGGAGGGGTGGCAGTGTTCTTGCCAGTCTCCAGTGCCATTGCACTGAGCCATTGATCCCACACAAACAGCAGGGGTGGCAGTGTTCTTGTCACTCTCCAGTCTCCAGTGCCATTGCTGAGTGCCATCGCTCAAACAGAAACAGAAGGGGTTGCAGTGTTCTTGTCCTTGAAAAATTTTATGTGTAAAAGCTGAGCTGGAAGAAACAGTAAGGCAGTAGAAGAAACTGTATGTTCGAAAATGACACAAATCCCTGAGGAGAGTCTATCCACGACTGCTATATCTAAGCTTGACCTTTCTGATTCTGTCTCATAAAGAAGCCACCTTTCACCGTTTCTGCAAATGTGTGGATAAGCAGCCCAAGTGTAGCTGGTGATATAGAAACTGAGGATGCCACTTTGGATTTGCAACAGGATGAGGGGGATATTTGTGTAGCTGACGACGACGCTAATGAGGATGATGATGATGTTGACTGTGTAAGTCCTGCACCAGTGGAAGCAGTTCTTGCCAGTGATAAGAAGAAGGTCATTGTCATGTCTGGGCATACGACCTAAAAATCCACCTCTTATGTGTGTAATTATTTTTACCCAAATTTGTAGCATTTGTAGAGCTACAGTCAGTAGACGTAGTGACCTTAACCATCTAGGAACTTCATCCATGTAACGTTATTTAAAGAGAGTTCTTGGGAAGCTTTTGGGAACATCAGATACTTATGCTAACAAATTAACAACAATCAGTCCAGCATCATCTTGCTCCATTCTCTCAGCTAGATCCCAGCACCTGAAATCTACACCGACAACACCTTCCTCATCAATATCCTCACTAGTGATCGGAGTTAGTCCTGCATCCAAGTTGCTATGGCTAGATGACTTCTCCTCTATCCAGGATTCCTCTGAACAATTCATGAGCGTTAGGCCCGCTGCTATTGCTGCTGAGAGTGGATCTTCATTCCAGAAGCAGACCAAGAATAAGACTACTAGTAGTTTACAGCTATTGAATGTTAAACAATCCTTTTCAAGAGGAAGCAAGTATTACAGCTGTTACTTATCGCACAGCAGATCACAGGCGCCATGGTGACTATGGTAGTACTAAATCTGTGTCCAATATCCACAATTAATGCAGCTGGTTTTAGACAGTTAATTGAGTTCCTGTGTCCCAGTTACCAAATTCCATCTCAACACAGATTACTAGACAAGCAATTCCACACCTGCACCAGATGGTTAGAAAAAATGTAATTATTGGGCTACAAAATGCTATTCTACCCACTGTGCACTTAACCACAGATCTGGGGACAAGCAGAACTGGGCAAACTAAAGATTATATGACTGTGACAGCCCACTGGGTTCATGAATCGCCTTCATCAGCAGGAACAGCTGCAGCATCTACCAAACAGAGACAGATTTTTCAGAGGCAGGATACTTTGTGTATCACCGGCTTCACTAAGAGTCATACCTCTGACAACCTAAAAAATGAAGGGATGTCTTTGCAACATGACTTTCTTCAGTATATGTGACCAGACAGGCTATGTCTGGAATACTTTATTTTGGTAAAATATACCTAAAATAAGATTTGTATTACCATGAGAAATATGTAAATATGACTTGATTTATAAAGCTCTTTCAAAATAAAAAGGGCCTAAATTATCTGTAATGGCTTCATTGTCATAGATAAAAGGAGTGTATTAAGTTGTGGGGCCATTTTATCCTACAACTGTCGGTGATAAACATACTTATAGACACAACATATTGCTTGCTCATACTGCATGAAGTGTGCTGTTGAGTTAGGGTATAGATCTGTTGTACTCTGCTACATAAGACACTGCACAATATGTCCAAAGCCTATGTGGATTATAAATTCTTAAAACAATGCACAAGAAAACAAATTATATCTAAATTGAATGCCAGCAGTTAATAATGAAGTCATTAAGGATCAAACAGTAAAAAAAGTTGTTGTTTTTTCCCCCATGAAATACATTCATTAGGATGCTGTTAATGTCTATTCAACAAAAAAATGTGTTTTTATAGTTGCTCCTGATTGCAAACACATGTTATAGCATGCATACGAGATTTTCATCACTAGTACTCAGGATTTAGACAAGCCCTGTAGCAAGAGATACTGCAGAAAAACAAATAACTTTGCGATGACCAGAACTTGATTTGGACGTGGCTGCATGCTCTTGAGTTTGGCACGCCCTTACTGTACATTGACTAAGGCCATACACCCCTTGCAGCTCTGTTCCTTCCCCAAAATCGTAGGCTGTAGTAAGTGTCCTTTGCGTTCAAAGATGGAGTGGACAGGGCTGCATTTACTGGCATATGTCCGGGTTCTGGGCATGAGCAGAGTGATTTTGCCTAAGATATGCTCAATATCATCGGATATATAATCCGTGATGAATCAGGCTAATAGAACCCATCTGGTAGTGTTGAGAAAACTGTGATTAATATAAATAAAACCTTTTTTGTAAATGTCAGCTATCAGCAGATTTTATGCTGGATAGATTTTATTAAGTTTAACACTTTACTAATTTGGGTATATTTAGATAAGTAATATACAGTCTTAGATATAGTGAATTTAAATGCTTTTAAAAATGTTCACAGATGGCAGATGGACTATATTACTATCACTTCAATCATGTTATATTAAAAAGTCAAATACAAAAACCATATCCAATACTAATGTCATTTAATGACATGTGGACTTTTAAAAGCTGCTGTCTTTGATAGTTGTCTTTCAGATCTATGCAGGTGATCATACAGAAGTACAGTAGATTGACTGGAAGCAAAGAGACTCCAGCTGGGAGGGCAGAATGTTAATGACTTCAGTCCCAAAAAACAAAGAACATTACAGTAGCTTATGACCGTTCTACTCTGTTGAGTTCATCAGTAACATCAAAGTGTAAACATAAAATCTATCTAAATTCCCATACATACCTAAAGCAGAGAATGACTCACAGCTACAAAACTGCTCTCATGGTTATATTTTAATACATTTACTTATATGTACAGTAGTATTTAATGTTGTAATGTTCAATGCTGCTTTTGTGTATTTATGGCATACATGCCAACTCTCCCGGAAAGTCCAGGAGACTCCCAATATTCGGGTCAGTCTGCTCCCGGGAAAGCTGGCATTTCTCCCGTATCCCAATCTCACTGAGAATCGCGTCATTTCACGCGATTCTTGGTGAATCACGCCATTTTGGAGGGTGGGAGGGGGCGGGACGAGGCCAATCGCGTCATTTTGGCCCCACCCCCGCGACGTGAATTAGTTTTCGCGGGGCCAAAATGCTGCGATTTGCCTCGTCACGCCCCCTCCCGCCCTCCAGTCACGCCCCCTCTCCCGGAAACAAGTTTCCGGGAGTTGGTAAGTATGATTTATGGTCCTAGTTATTGAAGTTTTATTCACTATGTGCTACATGAGAAACAACTCACCTCATTTCAGCTATTTAAGAAACACTGAATGTGCCTCCAGTGAAGTCAAATGAAAACATAAAAACCCTAAGTATAGTTCTAAGCAAACAGGCATTTCCCCACCTTTTCGTCTGAATAGTACATTCACTTTCACTCAGGCACTATGATACCTGTTGCAATGATTACATTGCAATCAGCATCCTCTCAACTTCCAGCATTTTTTGGGGTATTTGAGTGTATTGAAAAAACTTCCATTTGTGAGCCTCTAATGGCACGGTATTGTCTCCTCACTGTCGATGACGGAAATAACAGGAATGTGAAGGGTACATTTCCTATGTAAAATATTTCCCATGAATTGTTCAAAAATGAGCAGTTCAGATTAGGGTTAATCTGACAAATCTAAATTTTACATATGTGATTTGTATTGATTCAAAATTACCAGCATTCCTCAGATAGTGAAGCAAAAGTCCTTTTTTACTTGACAAGATTTTGCAAGATTTGGTTGTCAACAGCAGTAACGTTACCTATATAATGCAGTACATTGTGACTGCAGATTTAGAGGACTAAGCCTGCTATTATTTCTATTTCAGCAGTGACAATTAGCATTGGAGCACCTGAATGTCACTGGAGACTTTGAAGAACACTGCAACCCCTCCTCTTTCTTTTCTACCTATGATGCTGCCCAACTGCACTAGAGAGACTGCCAAGAACTGTGCTACCCCTTCTGTGTCCCTCTATGATATGTCGCTGGATCGCTGTTGAGGGCTGTACTTATAGAATCCAAAACTCGAGAGATCTGATGACGTAACTATGACATTTTGCCTCGTTTTCAATTCCGAGGGCGAGTGAAAGTACCGAGCCGGCTCAGTACCCTGATCTGCTAAGTTTGGGTGTCTTCGGTTCTTGGGGAACTGAGCCTGAGCATCTCTAGTACGAATGCAGCTCTGGTCACCAGCCCCAACTTCGGGTTATAAAAGAGGCATTAAAGACACATGAATTACTTATAAGTGGATGTTCAGGGGGGTGTGGTGTGCAGGCGCGTGATGAGCGTGCCTGCACAAGTACAGGGACTAACTGCACATGCGCAGACTGCTCAATACCTACAGTGCACATGCCGTGACACTCTAACTGCAAATGCCCCTGGACAACGAGCATACACTACACTACAGAAAATATACACTAAAATACAGAAAAGATATACTACACTACAGAAAAGATACACTACACTATACTATAGGAATACACTATTCTATAGGGATACACTACACTAGAGAAAATATATACTGAGGCAGTATACTATAGGAATATACTATTCTATAGGGATACACGACACACACAGGAAATATACACTACACTACAGGAAATATACACTATGCTACAGAAAAGGATTGTGAGTATTGGTTATTTATAACGAATATATATTCTGAAGTACTGTTGAGATTCAGTGGTTATTGGATAAATAATTCTGTAAAGCTTAAGGGCTAGATTTACTAAACTGTGGGTTTGAAAAAGTGGAGATGTTGCCTATAGCAACCAATCAGATTCTAGCTATTATTTATTTAGTGCACTCTGCAAAATGACAGCTAGAATCTGATTGGTTGCTATAGGCAACATCTCCACTTTTTCAAACCCACAGTTTAGTAAATATACCCCTAAGTGTTATTTATTGTGGTTAAAAGACTGAGTAAGTCAATATTGTTTAAGGAAAAGCATAGAAGTGTGAGTTTTATAATGACTGTATCTAACAACAGAATAAGAGGATAGCTTGCGCAACGAAGACGTAAATACGGGTCCTTTAACAGTGGGTTAAAAAAGTATTACAGTAGTAATTGTTTCAGTGAAAACGAAAAGTCTGGTTCTGGTTTGCAGAGTATACAGAAATATGCTTTGTTAAATATGCGAGCATTGAAAATTTGCTTTATTGTGGCAAAAACTTTGATCTCTAATACATAGGCCCCTTAATGTGTGTATAGGAATGTATATAATCATGTCACTATAAATTAGCATCTTCCGATCTGATAGTACAGCAAATTCTTACGCTTAATTGTAGCCATTTGTTTCAGGGCACTTATTTGCAGTGACTTATCTTTATATCTGCCACATCTATCTCCTTTTCTGTCAGCTTTAACTTAATTGCATTACCATATCACACTTTAGGAACTAGCTAAAGTCACTCCATCATGTTAGAAAGTCACTGATTTTCCTGCACACTTCAGGGTACTGTAATTGTTTAGTAAATCTGTAGCAAATACAGTGTAGTTGGAAGATGCCATGACAAGGGATGGGCCAAAACGGTTGCAGAGGGGAGAAAGTTTGTGCCTTTGCTTACAGGGAGAAGAATGCGGCATGAGATCAAAGTTTGAATCAGTCTGCCTTAGGAATGTAATCCATTTTAAAACAAAGTTTGGAAAGAAAGTAGTATAACGGTTATAACAAGTTGTAAGAAGCTTGTATATTAAAGTATTTGTGTGGTAAGACTCGGTAGATGGAAAATCAGCTGGATAAACTATTAGACTGAATTTGTGTTTCATACAGATGTATAAGGTGAAACTTGGCTACTGCAGTACCTTGCAGACTTCCCATGCTAGGTCTCTGAGATCTTGAAGGACCCGAAACCCAGATTATTTAAGTCCCTCAACTATATCTTAGAGGCTGTATATGAGAGATACCAGTTTGGAGCTGTTTTGCCAGCAGGTACATTACAAGATTGAGAAGGATTCATGATGGTCAGTATTTTTTTCACTCTTAGGGGGGTATTCAATTGTTAGTGTTAACGCTCTCAAACAAGCGCTCAAAAAATCTTAGCGTTAATATGGTAATTACTCGCGGAATTTCAGCTCGCCGCTCCCTGAGCGACGAGCTGAAATTCCGTGAGTAAACTACCGTATTAACGCTTTTCTCACGCAATATTACCGTATAAACGGTTATATCTTTTGAGCGCTCATTTTTTTCCGTTAACGCTAACAATAGAATACCCCCTTTATTGTCTGATTTTCTGACTTGGTTATAAAATAATCTGTTTTGTTCAAACCTGGGATACTACGACACTTTTACAATCTATCTTATAGAGATCTTTAAAAAAAATGCAAACTGATGTCAATTTTCTTAAAGACATAATTGGTGGATCCCTCTTACCAAATTGTTTGCAAAATAACCAACATCTCTAGCAACAAATAAAATGTCATCCTTGACTCTTCGCTTTCTTTAAACTAATTCAGTAAATTTTTTTAATGCGTCACATCTATCCTTGTGCCATCTAAAAGAAGCATTCCACAAGTCTTACACAATTGTAATCCAATCTCATATTTTTTTAGACTATTGCATCTCCTTAATTGTCTTCTTCCATACCACTCTAAATATTGCATCCTAGTTTATATATCACACTAATTGTTCATCTTCTGTCACCCATTTCCTATCAATCCTTTTAGTGGTTCCATTGAACTGCTTAAAATATTGAAAGTCGTAAACTGATTTACAAAGCATTATACCATCCTTTCACCATTATTGTACATGGATACAGAATACATATATTAAAATAGTTATAAAAATGTAAACAACATTAAAAACATTTTTTTAATTGAACTGGAGGGAACTCATCAAATACACACACAATATTGTACTTACAATTATTTCTATATGCTTGTCATTACAAATACTGTACTGCTGCAATAAAATCAAAATTACCTCAACAATTTGTATAGGCAAATGTAAGGCCCTTATCAATGCTCGTCAAATATATTGCATAATAAGGTTCATTTATATGAGATACTGGAATGGAAATGACAGGTTTGGGAGGGAGTTTATTGCTCTGTGGGACAACACACAGGGGTATATTTACTAAATGGCGGGTTTGAAAAAGTGGAGATGTTGCCTATAGCAACCAATCATATTCTAGCTATCATTTATTTAGTGCATTCTACAAAATGAAAGCTAGAATCTGATTGGTTGCTATAGGCAACATCTCCACTTCTTCAAACCCGCAGTTTAGTAAATCTAGCCCACAGTCTCTTACTTTTAGCAAAATGGACTTGATTTTTCTACCAATTCTGAGATAGTCACACTTCTATGGAACATAGAAATTAAGGTAAACTAAGCAGGATGTTGGGCAATATAATGACATTTCACACTTTCCAACTTGCACTTTTCAGGTGGATCCACAAACTGGCAAAGTTTTGCATAAGTGGATTCTGAGGGCAGCTCAAAGTACTGGAAATTGGGTCTGCACCCTAGAAAATTACATGTGGACAAGTAGTCACACTTGAACAAATGCAGGTACATATTTAATGCAGTTCATAAATGGACTCGGGTGCACAGGCATGATCTCTACTGTATTTCTCTGTAATACAGAATTCTTCCACATGAAAGATGTGCAGCTGTCAGCGTCTGTGCCTCTTTCGACGTGGGTGAAAATCCTACAGCAGGCAGGAATTGATCAAGAAAGACACATCACTTCTGTGACAGCAAAACAGTATCAAGTTCAAAATAACAAGATGTTGGTAGGAAAACTGCTCATTTTACAATATTACTAAGAGACAAATTTAATCTCAACCTCTATTGACAAAGGAAGGAAACTTTCTTCAGTTGCTGCTCCACATAGTTTCCATAAATTTCTGGACATAGTTTTTCCTGTTTACATATAAAAGTTCATGATCAAGTTGTTGCTGAGTATCTCAGTGAGAATATAAATTAAAACTGAAAAATTGAAGGGTCAGACTGTACTGAAATAAATTGTATTTACTCTCTGCTACAATGCTGATACAAGTAAGAGTTGTGGTAACTAATAATGGTGAGGTACCATTCAGTCAAGTACGGCATGTTGTTTTCTAAGATCACTCTTTCTTCAAACCAGATTTTGCCACTTTTAAATCCAACAATTTAAGGCTTTCTGACTGCACAATGCTCTCCAGAATAATATTCCTATCCAGCAATCTGAAATTATATTGAGGTGCAGCCATGACAGACACACTAATGATGATGGTGTTTTTCTTAGAGTGGACACTACAGGTATTTTCCACAATATCTTTATATCCCGATGAAATTCCTTTTTTGGTTCCTTCTTTAATTGGTTTGGCCACTGACTTCCCTTTTAACTTGTTCTTTACAGTTTACCATCTTTGATTTGCTAGTTAGTAAGGAGATCCAAAGACCCGCATGAGCAGCTGTATGTGCAACAGATAGTCAACTACTGCTTGTGTGGATGTGGATGTATCACTAAAAAATTAAGGATGAAACAGGTTGCTTGGATAAGTGTAATGAAGTCATGAACATCATCTAATTAAATTATTATGAGACTTTGTATTGTTTTTGCAGGTGGTGAGAGGATAGGAAGGTAATGCCTTGTTACCTAACTTCCAAGAGCCCATTTGGTAATGTTGTATTGAGGTGCAACTTTTGCAGTAAACCATAACAGTTAATAAAGTACTTGATTTCATTGACTAACTCCCCTCCCCTCCTCTGACTCCCTCTGTGCCAATTGTCTGTTGCCCTCCCTTTAGGATGTAAGCTCTATGAGCAGGGCCCTTCTCCCTCCTGTCTCTCTACCTTCTCTTCTGCTCCAACCTCAATATTCTTGATTTTCCTGGAGCATCTGAAGTCTCGGTATTACTCGTTTATTGTTCTGTACTGTTATTCCCTGTACTGTCCATTGTTTGTACTGTGTTCGGCGCTGCGGAAACCTTGTGGCGCCTTATAAATAAATAATAATAAAATAATAATAATAATAACAAGACAGATAAATGCTACTTGCTGAATGATTACTATGTTTAGTGAAAATTGTGCACCAAAATACATTCTTAGTAAATGAGCCTTATAGTTAGGACTGATAATATTATTACTGCATATGCTTATTAACCCTTTATGAGTTTTCATTTATTTTGCACAGTTTATTTCCTGTGCCAGAAAATTAATGAAGAAGACAAATTATGGTTTTTGCCTTTACTCAGTCACATGGGCCTGACTCTCCATAGCTTGCACTGTTCTACTTTTTAATACTGTAGTTTACTCCCAGAAACTTTCATAATGAAATAATTCTGGATATTTATGTTGTCCTAAGTTACCCTAAGTCCTAAATTAGAACCTAGCTCAAATCTAACCCGAGACCTAGCCAACATCCCAATTCAAGTCAAACCAGAAGCTCAGCTCAAGCTCTAATACAATCATGAGTCCTAAAAGTTCTAAGTTTTCACGGTCACATTCTATGGGGAAATTCAATTCAGTGCTATGTGTCTCTGGAACAGTCCACGGAGGCACATTGTGCCGATGTTAAGGATGAAATCTTCACTCATTTGTCCTCACACCCCATAGAGAAAAATGAACGGATATTCTTTACTGTAATGGTTGGCATAGCGGTGATGTTGGGTGGCACATCACAGGCAATTAAAACTCCCCCTAAAAATTTAATAGCCCCTCACTCACCCTAATTTGTATCAGTGGAATCGTTTTTACTCTTAAGAAGACTATGTACATCCTAATTTTAGGACGCAAATTAAAATTGTGCCTCCTGTTTTACAGAAGGTATTGGAGGCTTAGTAATATAATATTTACCCTGACCCCACAGCACCCAAGGCAGCTCTGCTGTCCACTGAGGAAAATCTGGGAAAAATTATTTATTCAATGTATATAAATTGAAAGATTGGAATGATTCAGCATTCTAACATGTAACTTTTCAGTTTCATAGAGCTAAACAAATAGATAAATAAGTTTTATGATTTGTATAGGCATTAATTGGGGCTGCTTTTTTTAAATGTCAATCAACTAAACCTTAACATAGCGGGAGTAGAATAAGCAGAAAGAACAAGAGAGACATTTAGAGTATAGGTGAAGTATATTGGAGTTATTTATTAATTTTGCATTCAATTAGTAAAATGCTAATTTAAACATTACATTGTTTCATTTTGCATTCATATAAATTTAAATAATCCACCTGTAGTATTTTATGTTCTTTGGCTTTCATTATATACAGTATTTTAGATGGTAATTGCATTCAGCTGAATAAGTAACCTCTGCAGAATTACAATTAAATTGACCTTTATCTGAAAACTTTGTGAGGAAGAAGTATAATTAATAGATGTCCAGTGTATAATAAATTTGCAGCCTTTACAAGGTGGTTTATTGCTACTAGCTTTGCAGCCATCAATTTTTAACAAACTAGGTGCTGCCACTACAGGTTTTAGCATTTGTATCTTTTTTAAAAGTTATAAGGAAAAGAAAAAAATAGTTTACTGTAAAATAAGTGTTGGTTCTTTACAATCTGCATTAACTGAAATTATAACTTCATTTTACAGTAAATAAGAAAATTGGATTTTACAATAGCACACATTTGTATAGCCTGCATCGAAAGGTATATGCAACTTTAAATCTAGTGTATAGATAAGTCTTATGCAATAATTTGTCAACTGTCATCATCAATTTAGAAACTTAGACCTGGCCTATGGGACGCGCGAAAATACACCTTCTAAAAGATGCATCTAAGATTCATGTTAGTCAAAACTATTATTTGTAAACAACCTTGGACCATTTCTCCAAGTACATATGGATGCAAGAATAAGATATGCTGAACTCAGAATATGGGTGAAATTTGTGTGCAAATGCAATGGGACAAATTTTGCGTAAATCACACATTTAAATATCAGACCCTGTATGCTTCATCTAGATGTGCAGTTTCCGTAGCCCTGCAATTTTTGTGAAATATATTAGCTACAATACGGTAATGTTGCACCCATATAAACTTAGTGCAAGTTTTGTTGAGTTGATGATGATGATTGTTACATCTTTGCTCCAGACACATTTTTATGCTAGAGTAAGGTTGCACGTATCTTAAGACACATGCAAGCTTATGTTCAACTCTACATCCGACCCTTTTTGTTTGACTAGTGCTTTTTTCAGACTTACAAACTTGTACATGTTCTTATAGGAAGAACAAATGGAGAAGTTATAAATATAAAACATTTTAGCTATAATTTATTACAATGCTGATACATTGGATGTAATCCCTTACCGTACCTTTAGCAGTATAATGTTAACTTAAAAAAATTATCTGGTTAGTTGCTATGAGTTACAGCATGTGTTCTGCTTATACTGTTTTATTAAATAAGATCTAGGGGTATATTTATTAAACTGCAGGTTTGAAAAAGTAGAGCTAATGTCTATAGCAACCAATCATATTCCAGTATTCTAGTTATTTAGTTCTACAAAATGACAGCTAGAATCTGATTGGTTGCTATAGGAAATATCTTCACTTTTTCAAACCCGCAGTTTAGTAAAATATACCCTCTAATGTCTGTAGTTTGTGACATACTTTAGACAGTCACATGGAGCAGCAGGTCCAGTATTTCATATCTATGCATCAGAGACAGACTGGAGACAAATGAGTACCATTTGCAGATGACATATTTGAGAGGGAGCTAGGGAGATGTTTATTTCTCTTCACACATTGTGCCTCCTTTTGTTTCTTTAAGTCCTTCATTATTTTTCCAACATGTCTGGAAGAGACACAAGCTGTGGAAGAAGAATAAAGCTGAGCAGAGGCATGCATAAAGCAGTTCTAGGAGCTCCAGTATTAGACCTTATTAGAGCTTCAAAGAGGCGATTCAGCTGTTTGTAGCAGGTGCTGTCACAGGCTGCACATAAAGCTCCTCTATACAAATTTTAATAGAAAGATATTTATTCATAACTGTATTCAAAATATCACATGGGAACACTTTTAAAACTGGAAAACAAGGCGGGCAAACAACCCCCCCTAGCTTCCATTAACATTAGCTACACCAGTGTGAAATGTATGAGTTTCTAGGGCTGGAAGGAACTGGACAGGAACTTTTTGTAGGAAATACAGGTCTATTATTGTCATTAAATTTGACAAATTAGTCACAAATTAAATTTTGAAAGGCTTCATCATCTTGCTCATCTCTTTTATGCATGAAATATAACATGCCACAGAATTGTTTTATAAAATATCTATTTATTTAATTTGCCATCTGGCATGGTACACATTTAAAAATGTTAATGCGAACAAGGTGGCGGTTGTGGAGATGGCACATTTAGAGAGACATCCCCCACTTTATGGGCAACGACCCGAATTTTCTATGGCTGATCAAAAACCCAACTTCATCCTTATACTTAAAAATCGGATGTATTTTGTATCTTTTAGTTGCACTTTTGCAGTCAACTGCATTTCAAGATGCACTTCCACCAATGTAATAAAAACAATAAAAACTCATTCACCTCAAATGTATCATGTCCCCATTAGCTCTTAACATCTTTCCCCTTGCCAATGTCTCCTCCCGACATCTCCCTCACAGTCAACAACATCACTTTACCCCTGTTCCCCATGTGTATTGCTTCAGTATCATCCTTCACTCCGCCTTTAGTGTACTTCTTACATATAGTCCCTCTTGCAGTCCTGTCACCTCTACCTCCACAACATTGCCAAAATATGCCCCTTCATAAGGAAGTATCTAAAAGTCTCTAGTCCATACCAGTGGCTACCTTACTCATGCATTATGTCTGGCAGGCATAGTGTTGTGTGTTTCATCCCTCAACATTCCGTGCAATCATCCAGAGCTGTTGGGCAATCTGCAACATCATCATTAATCCCATGATAAGGAATTTTAAGGTGTATTAGCCTTTCTTCTCCAGGAAATACAGTGTTGATGTAAACATGTATTTTTTTTTGACAGGATTTCACATTTTCTCACTCTTGATGACATTCAAAGTTCAGATCCTTTGCCCTGTGACTGTTATCAGTGTATACCTTGCATTTGCATTGCTTTGGTCATGTGTGCTGTCTTCTGTGGAGATGGTGAATTGGAATTAAAAGTCTGCAAAACTTTGCATACATTATTCTACTATGCAGTAATTCAGCAGACGAGACCTGGGTAGTGGCATGGCGAGTAGTTCAATATGTTTGCAGAAACTCTGCAGTAAAGGTTTCTGATGATTGTCCTTCCAGGTTAGCTGTGTGAAGACTCTCAGACTTCTAATGAAATGTGTAAGCAAAGTTTGACAAGTAGACAGATTCAGGTAATATGGAAAATGCTGAGCTGGTGTTACATTAATTCAATAGACTGTGGCTGTCCTCCTGATGTAGCATTAAACTCAACTGTTCAAATTACTCGCAATGTGTGATGGTATTGGCATTCTGACACAAACTGCCCATCTGACAAAACAGGAAGTCAGCAACGTCTCAAGTCCCTGCCCACATCACAAATGCTTTTCATCAACTGGGATCAGGAGGTTCTTTATACCACTATTGTTATCCCCTGAACTTTGCCAGACAGTGAGGCACTAGCACATCAGGGAAAAACTGTATGTGGAAAGGATCCAGCTCCATGTCCATCTCCAGCCAATGAACACCTTTTGGCCTATCACAGCATTGCTGACCTGCAAATAACCCTGCAGGATGGGCTTTCCGGCATGGAAAATTTGGTCCCTTTAAAAGGCCTGCAGGAGAGATTTCAGGGTGTGTTTTTTTAATCTGTTGAATCTGTTGAGCTTAGTTTTAGGGTCATTTCACATACCAGCTGCAATGTGGTTACTGACCCAATTGTTTAAGCTCATTTGTTGCTGCTACATCATGCTTCCAGGAATCGATGCTCCTTCAGGAGTTGCTTGTGGATCTGTTCACCCGGTAAGCCTGTTGGAGAAGGGAGACTGAGATTCAGGATCCTACCAACTTGGTAGAGAGCTTTGACCAAGCGACCGAGATCAACAAGTCCAGGGATTCTACAACTTAGGCTTGGACATCATAATGTTATTACAAATTGGGCTGGTAAAGAAAACCTTCTGGGTTAATTGAACACTGGGGTATTATTGGATAATGGTTAAATGTTGGTGAGAACTTGGGTGTTTTGCAACTTATCTATGCCTGTGTGACCCTGAAACCCTAGATACCTGGCATATCCTGACATAATGCATGTCTTTGTGTTTTTAATACTCAAAATAGTGACATCTGGCCTAGCAACTTCATATACTTTAGACTGAGTACTCCAACAAACTTTAGCAAATGTCCTTACACTGAGCTTCCCCAAGTTCCAGCATGCCATTACAGTCATGGGCATGCTGATACTTGTAGTAACACAAGCACCAGCATGTCCAAACACTTAATGGCAGCATGGGTATGCTGAGACCTGTAATGCACCAGGGACAAAATGGATTTATACATTTAAACAATTAATAAACAATTAATATTACCGCACACCCACTGCCCCAGAGGTGTGGGAAGAGCCCTAGTTTTATCAGCACAGGTTTGGTTTAAATTGGGGGGAGGGTGGTTCTTTTGCAGACCCATTCTCCCTATGAAATTCCACATTTTTTGTCCCCCATGAGTTTGCTAGTACCAGCCTAGGCTGGCAGCACTAGGGTTGGTTAAGCTGTTGTTTTGGGGGGCAGCATGAAAGCATGCAACTTTTTTTTACTTTACATTTATTGCCTTTTTTTAATGTTCATTTATTTATATATACATTTTGAAAGTCAACATTACAACCCTGTAGACATTATGGCAGTGTGTCAAACGTGTACGCATTTTACATGTCGACATTTTGAATGTGTAGACATTATGTATGTTGACAATTTAAATGTGTAGAAATTATGAACTTGTAGACATTTCATTATTCGGCATTATAACTGTGTAGACATTATCACTGTCGACATCATGGTGTAGACATTCCAATGTGTTTTATGTAATACATTTTTCTTTCTTTTAAAAAAAAGCATGTACCTCCATTCCGAAAGTGCTACCAACACTAGCACTCATACCCTTATCTGGCAGCAACAATTTCAAGGATGATGGGTAGTTTGGGTTCCCCGCAGAAACTGCTACCTGTACCAGTCCATGACAGGCTCCATTAAAACATTTTGTTACATTGTGGCAAGTGGTGAGATCCCCACATTAGGGCTCAGCACTAACCACCAATACAGAGTGACTTTCCCATGCTCTGTTCAATCAGAGTGAAGCTGCTATGTATTGTTCAGTAATAACATTCAGCTGCCTATCATTCGTGCTGCGACTTCCTCCAGCATTTAGGTAACAAATAAGTTGAACAAGGGTGTGTGGGGTGTTTTCATGGTAATAAAATACTTTTCTCACAGTATCTGTGTGTTTATTTCAGTGTTTACAGGTTACCTACTGATCCCAGTGGGCCCTAGATGACAGAAGATGCTGATACTTGGAGTTGTTCAAGTGCCAGCATGCTCTGTCTCATCAATAACCACAATGTAATACAATGCATAAATGGAGTCTTGCATAGCGGAGTGCTGGTAGCAGCTTTTTTGGAATTGCCACTCCAAACCTAGGCTATGGGGTCGATTCAATTGGTAGCATATCACAGCGGAATCGCTATTTAGTGTGATTTCGGAGCACGATAATGCTCCCCGCAATTTAATTGTCCATCAAAGTTTTTGGTTTTTTTTCTTGGAAACAGGGTAACGCTGCGAGTTAGAGCCTCATATAAAAGTATAGGCTAAAGCTTGTGTGAGCAATTCAATTATATGTTAAAGAGGCAGTTTTATCTCGCACCACTCCTGGCCGGGTAAAAAGTTGTAAACCCCCTAAAATTAATGAAATAACAAAGTATATATTAAAAATGTGATAATTGATTGTTTTTTCTTTAATAAAATTACAAATAACTGAACAAATATTTTTTACAAAAAATGCAAATCTACCCTATTATATATATATGTTTGTAGTAATGTATCTTGCGATACTTTGGTATGAATATAACTGTAAATTAGTGTAGTGTAATTAAAATATAATAAAAAAATGGGTAGTGTAATGTAATGTAATTTAAATTGTCATTGCAAAACATTGCTAGATCCTATGGAACCACCAGAAATCTCAGAGATGACAGTGAGATTGCTGGAGATTTTTGTTATGACTTCAACATGGAAGCGTTAAACCCTCCCCTCTCCTCCAATAACTTTCGCATTGACCTATGTTTAACTCTGGTTTATTATCATCAATACCAACAAACCTGTTGTCTCTCAATGAAGACACAGCCACAGGTTCACTTAAAGTGGTATGTTCCAGAATGGAAGTGAAGACATTCTTTATTTTAGGGCTATGTGTGCTAGCTCTGCAACTTTCACTGCATCTTCTTGTAAGGTCAGTCATGACCAAGCAAGATTTTTTCATTCTGACTCAAAAGTGGTGCCCAAATACTTTTACGTGTAAAAGTAAAGCTGGAAGAAAAGAGTAAGGCATTAGAAGAAACAGTATGTTCAGATTCAGAAATGACACAAATCCCTGAGGAGAATCTATCCACGAGTGCTATGTGTAAGGCTGACCTTTCTGATACTGTATCCATAATGAAACCTCCTTTCAGAATTTCTGCAGATGTGTGGATGAGCAGCCCAAGTGTAGCCAGTGATACACAAATTGAGGATGCCAATTTGGAATTGCAACAGGATGAGGGGGATATTTGTGTAGCTGACGACGGCGCTAATAAGGATATTGATGAGGATCATGTTGTTTGTGTATGTCCCGCACCAGTGGAAGCAGTTCTTGCACGTGAAAAGAAGAAGGCCACTGTCATGCTTGGGCATAAGACCAAAAAATCCACCTCTTATGTGTGGAATTATTTTTACCCAAATCCAGACAACAGTTGTCTAGCCATTTGTAAAGCCACAGTCAGTAGAGGTAGTGACCTTAACCATCTAGGAACCTCATCCATGTTACGCCATTTGAAGCGAGTTCATGGCAAGCTGATGGGAAAAATCTAAGACTTATGCCAAAAAAATAAGAACAAGCAGTCCAGTATCAGCTAGGTCCCTTCTCTAAGCTAGATCCCGGCACCTACAATCTACACCCACAACACCTTCCTCATCAATATCCTCAGTAGCGATCGAAGTTAGTCGTGCATCCAAGTTGCTAAGGCTAGATGACTCCTCCACTATTCCTCAGAAGAATTCTTGAGCGCTTGTCCCACTGCTGCTGCTGGTGCTTCTGGGAGTAGATCTTCATCCCAGCAGCAGACCAAGAAGAAGAAAACTAGTAGTTTACAACAATTGACTGTTAAACAATCCTTTGCAAGAGGAAGCAAGTATGAAAGCTGTCACCCAGTCGCTAAGCGGATAACAGACACCATGGCGACTATGCTAGTATTAGATCTGCTTCCAATATTCACTATTAATGCAGCTGGCTTTAGACAGTTAATTGAGGTCTTGTGTCCCCATTACCAAATTCCATCCTAACACTATTTTGCTAAAAAAGCTATTTCTCACCTGTTCAAAAACGTTTGTAAAAACAGCATGTAAGAGATTGCAGCAGCTACAAAAATAATTTAACTTTTCCTGCCACCAACTGAAGCAAGAGGTGGTAACAAGGTGGAATTCTACCATGTATATGCTTCTGAGGATGAAGGAACAGCGAAAAGCCATCCACCCTTACTCCACAAGCCATGACATTGGGAAAGGAGGGGGAATGTATTTTAGTCCAACGCAGTGGAGAATACTATCCGTGTTGTGCAAGGTGCTGAAACCATTCAAAGTAGTCAACTGTGAAGTGAGTTCAGACACTGCTAGCTTGAGCTAAGTGATTCTCTTAATTAGACACAACATTTTGACGACTGTGCTTGATCCTAGGTTTAAGAGCTATGTCTTCTCTTTTTTTCCAACTGACCCAGATCTCAAGAGATGCAAGGAGCTCCTGTTGAGCAAGATGACAGCTCAAGTATTAAGTGACAGGATGGTGTCTCCTCCTTCAGTTTCTCACTCAACTATTGCTAGGAAAAACTTTGCTTTCCCAAAAGACCCAGGGATGATGCAGATGACTCTGCACAACATTTTGACATCTGGCCTGGTCTAAATGAATTGAACAAAAAACGTGACACCTCTGCGGTAACTCCACCTGATCCTACTATCAACATCCAAAGGATAGTGGAGGATTATTTTAATGACAGCATAGAAATGGACACGTCAGACAGTACCTTTACATATTGGGAGGAAAAAAAAGGAATTTGGAGACCCATTTACCAACTTGCTTTGCACTACCTAAGCTGCCCACCCTTCAGTGTGTACTTGGAAAGTTTTCAGCACAGCCATTTGTTTTCTCAGGTCTCTTAGCTGTTCTTTAAACTGGACAGATTTATCATCCTGCCTCAGGGCCTGCTCTGTATTATTCTTCTGAAGCACATTATATCTCTCGTGTACAAGCTTTCTTAAATCCGGGATCTCATCTGGCAGGTCACATTTTCACTTAAGTATGGTCTCCTCAACTGCATCTATATATTAGTTTTAATCTCTGTTCAGTGCCACCTATTCCAACATGATGGATTCCATGCTGCCCACATATTCTGTGTCAAAGTCTGTCTGAAGCAGATGTAATGCCACTACAGTTGTAATATCCATTCCTGTGTCTACATAAGTTTAGTAGCTGTTCAGGGATGAGAGGGAGGTATCCAGAGACAAGAAGGAGATTAAAGATGCAGCATGAGCAGACATGGTTTAATAATGTAGAGTTCATTGACAGCACTGTTAGGCTTAAGGCAGCTAAGCTATTGGTAGCTTGTAATGTGGGGGCCCAAACAAACCAAGCACTTCAGTCACAAAAGTTGCACTCCTTGTCGCTGGAGTGCTTGCTTTGTTAACCTGTACATGTCCTTTTGAATATCTTATATAAGGGTGGGTGGGAGGTCCCAAGGTCAATTCTATCTTGAACCATTTATTTTTTTTTCCGGCCACTGCTGTGTGGCAATGTTTCATAGATGTGCTATGAACTGACGTGTGTTTGTGTTGTTGCTCTGTCACTTAGCATCCAGCCAGCTCACTGCAGTTTTTGTCCGAAAGTGGATGAAAATATTATTGTGACCTGTGAGGTAGTCAAAATTGACTGGAAATGACTGGAAATTAGTGTTATTGAGGTTAATAATGGCATAGTAACAAAAAAAAAAAAGCAAAATTATGTGATTTTAGCTATTTTTCTAAAAAATACAGATCGAAAACCAAAACACATGAGGGCAGTTTTGCCAAAACCAAAACCAAAACATAAAATGTGTGCCTCCACATCAAAGTGATCTAAACACCAACATTCATAGCCTGGGCTCATTACTGTAAATATGACAGGACGAACATCATTGAATCCCTCTACAAAACAGGCTGAAATTCCTATTGGGTTTGGGCGTGCAAAAAAAGCTCCCCCAATTAGGAAAAATAGCCCCGTGCACTGGAGCTCTTTCTAACACCCATGGCCAGTGGTTATTGAGGTAATAAAGTTTGTAACAAAAGAATATAACTGTAAGTAGAACTACTGGTTCCAGCAAGTAGCCATAAACTGCTTGGGTATGCTGGCACTTGTAAAATTAAAAGTGCCTGCATACACATGGCTGCCGGAGCATACCAACACTTGCAGAACTATATGCTCAAGCATGCACGTGCATCAAGGCACTGGTGGGACCTGTACTACCACAGACACTGTTAGAACGTCCTTTAATTAAAATAAATACTCCCCCAATTCCAAGCTCACCACTTTATTACACGTCTAATTCCAAAGGGAGCCTTATCTTTCTTTCTGTTTTTCTAATAATTGCATTGTAAAGGAAAAAAACATGTTAATGACAGAGTGCCCATATGTGAATGACAGGCCAGGAGTTCTTCCACAAATAACCAATCCAGAGTGACGATACTCTGGATTGTTTAGTTGCAGCTAGACCCCACATGGGGACTCAATGTTTAATTTTATTGTATTAACCTTTGCATTACTACAGATGTACGCATGCACATTTTTGGTGCACATACACGGCTGCACCTTGGGTTTTGGCGAAGCAAATAAAGAGCTCTATTTATAATATCAAGACACTTTGTACAATCAATTGTTTATATATAGTCCTTCTAAATTATTTTCCACTAGTTTGGTAAGTACTATGACTTTCCTCAAGCTGGCACTCTAGACTCACTTTCTTCATTGTCCATCTAATTTTTCTTTCTCACAGCTCTACATCTGCCTCCCCTTTCTGTCAACCTCTTCATGGGCTCCCTCTCTGCTACAGAATACAGTTCATACCTTTCACACTCACTATAAGTCCATAACCAAAACCTCTCCCACCCCACGTCTCCAACGTCATCTACCTCCACACTCCCTCCTGCCCACTTTGGTCTGACAATGATTGTCAAATTCTCCTCCTCACTCATTACCTCCTTACAATCTGGTCTCCAAGTCTTCTCCCATTCTGTTCTCCTTCTCTGGAACTCACTCCCTCCCATTCAGGCTCTCTACCTGCCTCCAAAGCTTAAATCAGCCTCTTAAAATCCACTTCTTCATCAAAGTCTATTGGTTCTCATCCTAACTCACCCCAACTCCCCTTGTTTCACTCTCTCTGTTTTACCTCAGTTCTTTTTGCCCTCCCTTCATATTGTAAGCTCTCATGAGCAGGACGATCTTTCCTCATGTCCTCCTTCCTCTACTTTCATTAATACCAGTATGGCTATGCCTTCTCTCCTTTTCTCAATCAAGGATTCTGATCCTGTTTGCTACACCCACTTTACTGGGTACAGGCCCAACTAGTGCAGTCTTATTCCCTTTTAGTTTCCCCTCTTCTCATGCATTAGGTTTTAGGAAGGTCTATCCTCCTCTTACCTCTTCAATGCTGGTTATATTGTTCTGTTTTTATTGTAGTGGTTGGCTTATATTGTCATTGCACTGTTTTGCCAATGTAATGTCAAAGTGTATTTGCACTTTACAGTGCTGTGGACTCTTTGTGGTGCCTTATAAATTAAGGGTAATAATAATAATAATAGTATTTCAAAATCATGTTGAACGGTAATTAGCATACACCAGTCAGTAATGAAAGTGATTGGGATTAACCCCAAATAAAGATTAATAGGATCTTCTTGCAGTTTTCATGGCTGTATCCTACTGGTGTAGTCTTGGTCCGCAAGCACCTTTCAAAACATCTAGGGGATCTCATAGTTGAAACATGCCATTCAGGAGAGGGATATAATAAAATTTCAGAGGCATTACATGTACCATTTAACTATGTGAAAATTAGAATGAATAAGTGATGAACATTAGGCACAAAAGGGACATTAGTAAGATGAGGATGTCCCTTCAAAGTTAGAGACAGGACAAGAAGAACATTCATCAGGGAAACTAACAAGAGTCCTTAGGGAACATTAAAAGGGCTGGAGGAATTTCTGGCAGCAACTTGTCACTCCTTGCATGTGACAACAATCTCACTTTAAAAAGGTCAGACATGATTTATCTTGATTTCAGGGTTTATATCACAAACATATGCAATTTCAATAAGGGTATGTCGACTTTTGATTTTCAGTATATATGCTATGGTGGTATTACAGCTCTTACTACCTTCATTGTAAAACTTACATTTTCCATAATGCCACTTCTAAATGTCCACACCACCACTTCTGAATTTGCACTTTCACAACTATCAAAGTAGTTCTGACCTATCGAGGCATGGACTTGACAGGACCTTGAAGGTGACCTGTGGTATCTGGCACCAAGACATTAGCAGCAGATCCTTTAAGTCCCGTAAATTGCTAGATGGGGCCTTCATGGCTCTGCCCTGTTTTTCCAACACATCCCACAGATGTATGTTCGGATTGAGATCTGAAGAATTTGGAGGCCAAGTCAACACCTTGAACTGTTTGTCATGTTCCTGAAACCATTCCTGAACATTTTTTTTTACAGTGTGGTATTGCACATTTTCTTTCTGAAAGAGGCCACTGCCATCAGGAAATACCACTGCCATGAAGGGGTGTAACAGTGTTTAGGTAGGTGGTATGTGTCAAAGTACCAACTACAGGTATGTCAGGACCTAAGGTTTCCCAGCAGAACATTGTCCTGAGTATTTTATTTTTAAGAAGCCTTCTTCCCATAGTGCATCCTTATGATATTTCTTCCCCAGGTAAAGGAAGCACACACAGCTGGGCATCCATATAAGAAAACATGATTCATCTGACCAGGCTACCTTCTTCCATTGGTCCAGTTCTGGTGCTCACATGCCCTTTGTAGGTGCTTTCAGTGGTGGACAGGGATCAGCATTGGCACATTGACCAGTCATTGTGTGGCTACACAGTTCAATACACATCAGGCTACGCACCACTGTGTGTTCTGACCCCTTTCTCTTATAGCCAGCGTTAAATTTTCAGCAATTTGTGCTACGGTAGCTCTTCTATGATGGGTTTACCTTCACTCCCCATGTGCATCAATTACCCTGTCACCGGTTCACCGGTTGTGCTTCCTTGAACCTATTTTTTTAGGTACTAACCACTGCTTACCAGGAACACCCCATAATACCTGTCATTTTGGAGAAGCTCTGACCCAATTGCTTAGCCATTACAGTTTGATCCTTGACAAGTCGCTCAGATCCCCACTTTTCCTGCTTTCAATACATCAACTTCAAGAACTGACTGTTCACTTGCTGCGTAATATATCCTACCCCTTGACAGGTGCCATTATAACAAGATAATATGTGTTATTCACTATATATATATATATATATATATATATATATATATATATATAGTGACAATGGTGAGGTGTATGATAACAGATACATTGTACCTAGATTTCTAATATGCTGTTTTTTAAACCCCAGGAGGCTGTCTGTTAGTAGTATCTGTGAGCTGCTGTAATACTAAAGGCCTTTAAAAAAGAGACAGATAAGGTACCTGGGGTTTATGGATGGAGAGAGTAGGCTGGGCTCCATCCATTAGGCCTATATCCTGATCATTCAGGTTACCTGTTAACCTGCTGCTAATCTACAGGTGCACCTGAATGTTGCAGGTAAAAGGCTGCTTCTCAGCACAGTCTCTCTGCCTGGGGACTGAGGCAGGTGAGTCTCTGGGAAAGGAAACCGTGCTATTTACCTGTGAATCGAACTGTTTATGTTTTATTTTAGTCTATTAGTCAGTATTGACAAATGTTTAGTTAGAGCCAGACGGCAAGGTGTTGATTTTGAAGTTATTTTATTTTTTGCTGCTTAATAAAACTGGCTGAGGCCAGTTGTACCAACAACCCTGGAATTGTGTGACATCATTGCTGCTGTTTATTGCCGTCTTAACCAGGAGATGGTACCTGGTTCTCCCACACGGTCGCAAAATAAATATATATATATATATATATATATATATATATATATATATAAATATATAGATATAGATATAGAGATATAGATATATATATACATTCATATATATATATATATATATATATATATATATATATATATATATATATATTTGTATCTAATATCTTTTGAATAACCCATGACTTGTTTGATGCTATATTATATTTAAAAAAATGCTACATTAGAACGGTGATCTCAAGTGTTGTAGTTTTATATTTACCTTCTTTTACAGCATTTAGAGTATATTAAACCATCCTCATTGTATTGTGTCTGCTATTTTGAGTGCCTTTCCTCTTATTATTATATCTACATCATATCTGTTCTGCCAGAATGGAAAAAAGGAAACAAATGATTGAAACAGAGCATTACCATTACCTTTTTATCATTTCATTCACAAATCCCTGAAGAGCCTGACATTGTGACATATCAATAGGTAAAAGAATCGTTGTGAAGCCTCGATTCATTCTAGCCACATTAGACATTCTAATTAAGGCAGCAGAGAAGTAATGTAAATCCGTAGAATCTAGGTGCCCTCTGTTTCTGAAAGAGAAACAAGCAGGCAACACAGGGAGATAGAGGAAACTGATGCCAGATTTTGTCTTCGAGGTTATTAAAGTGGGAAGGAAATGGCTCCTCATAGAGTTGAATGACAGACGCAGTATTATGAAAAGTTGAAAGCACATTTCCAACAGAGATTTTGAAGTTTCAGGAAATAAACAAGTAAATGCTATGGAAAAATAGAATTGCCAGAAAAAATATTTTTTAAAGCTATTTTATTAACAGATTAAAATACAAGATACCCATTAAAAAAGCACCATTGTTTAAAACCATATACTTACTGATGAAATGTTCTTAATATTGAAACCATGTTCATTAATTTATGTAGCTAGAAAGCTTTCCAGAAAGAAAATTGGTTCTTATGTACATCAGTTAACTCCTGGTTGGCTGTCTATTATAGTACAGTACTCTGACGTTAAACTCACTTATAAAACATTTAATTCTAAAAAAGGAGGACAGTGCAATTTTTCAATGATATCTTTAGAATATGTGACTTTTTATTTGTTCTGTTTATTCAAAATAGTTCTGGTGAAAGAAGCAAACAAGCACTTCCCAGCCATCTTCTCTGTAACCTATCATGATAGCACCTGGATCATCCTTTACAAAACCTGAAATAGTCCTATCCTAGTGTTATTTTCATCTATGTTAGCAGTCTATTAAGCCACAAACATCCACTGGTGCACATTTTACTCCAAGACTTAAGCACACAGTACCAGATGTTTCCTAGAGAGCCAGCAGAGAGAGTAAAGCAGACTGTCCAGAAATTCCATTAGACAAGTGACTGTGGCAAATTCCTGCACCCTGTTTTCCAGCCTATTGTATGTCCCTCTTCTCTTCAGTCCTTGTGTCTGTTATATTAGTTCCTTGCTCGGTGTTAACTTGTTATTAACATTAATGATTATTATTGCTTGCAACCATTCACTATTTTCATCTTAGCTGTCTCAGGCTTATTAAACATGTCTTAATTTTATTCACACTGGCCTATTTGAGACTTGTCTGTAATGTGGGAGTGATAATGCCTTGTAGACTATAATATGGTAGTAAGAATGTATTTAAGTAATATGTGAATATGAGTAAAATGCAATATATAGATAAGATTAATAATGCCAAGCAGAGTGTACTATATAAATAATAATGCGTCTAAGTATTGAATACAAGCAATATTGGCAGCACAGTGGCTACGTGGTTAGCACTTCTGCCTCACAGCGCTGAGGTCATGAGTTCAATTCCCGATCATGACCTTATCTGTGTGGAGTTTGTATGTTCTCCCCGTGCTTGCGTGGGTTTCCTCCGGGTGCTCCGGTTTCCTCCCACACTCCAAAAACATACTAGTAGATTAATTGGCTGCTGTTAAAATTGACCATAATCTCTGTCTGTCTGTCTGTCTGTCCATGTGTGTATGTTAGGGAACTTAGACTGTAAGCTCCAATGGGGCAGGGACTGATGTGAATGAGTTCTCTGTACAGCGCTGCGGAATCAGTGGCGCTATATAAATAAATGGTGATGATGATGATGATGATGATGAATATTGGACTTTTCAGTGTGATATGCCAGTTGTGGGTTGTTATGTACCATTTTGGGATGATGCCCAATGCACTGGAATATACCAGTTGCAATGCCCAATTACATAAGCTATGACAGTGGCAATCCCAGTATAATGTAATATTGCCACTAATACCCTTTGGTGCAAGATGTGAAGATGCCAGCGTTGATATCTTCTAATAGGTGCCTTGACACACTCGGGCAAATGGTAATGGTGAAAACAATTGTAATTTATTGCAGCAATTCACAGGCTCGCAACAATACAGCAGTAATTTTCCAGCCAGGTGAGTGCCCAGCAACTCAGCAAAAATGCCCACAATATATCTTTAAGGTTCTGGTTAAATGATGATGATGATATCATCTGAGGACAATTGTGTACAACCTTTTCAAGAGAAGGTATTTGCAGGCAAGAATAGTTATGTGTCTCCTTGTGTAGGGTACAAGTTCACACGCCCAACTATTCAAAGATCTTGGCCCAGGCTGTTGGAACCGCAGCTCCTATCCAGTTTTACATAAGCAAATTGCTACTGCACTCCTCTTTTTATTACCCATATTGCAAAAATTGTCAATGAGGGAGGTTAGTTGGTGCTACTAAGTCTGACTTGTAGAGCAGAGCCAAGATGTCCCTGTCCTTGCATAACAAGAGCTCTTAAGCTCATTAAGTATGTCCTACGTGTAATATAAAATCACAAAAGAATGCACAGTAAAAAAATAAATAAATAATGTCACTTGTTAATAATAAAGACATTAATGATAAAACATTAAAAAATAAAAAGTGTGGTTGTTTTCCATGAAATACATTTATTAGGATGTTATGAATGTCTGCACATAAAATAATTTTTAACAGTTGTTCCTGATTATAAACCCATGTAATGACATACACAGCTGTCATCACTAGTGATCAGCACTTAGACCACACCCAGAACTTGGATTGGACAATGCTGCATGTGCTCGAGATTGACACACCCTTATTATACATTGACTACAAGCAAATGTTCCTGCTCCTCCCGTTTACCTCCCTGAAATCTTAGGCTGTAGTAAGTGCGCTTTGCACTCAAAGATTTATTGAATGTTGCTACGTTCTATAAGCTGGTTCTGGGCAAGCGCAGAGTAATTTTGCAGATTGTTTGCACAAAGTTGATGTTTACATTCCTTGTTGAATCAGACTCCAAGGGCTAGATTTACTAAGCTGCAGGTTTGAAAAAGTGGAGATGTTGCCTATAGCAACCAATCAGATTCTAGCTGTCATTTTGTAGAATGTACTAAATAAATGAAAGCTAGAATCTGATTGGTTGCTATAGGCAACATCCCCACTTTTTCAAACCCGCAGCTTAGTAAATCTAGCCCCAAGAGTGCTTCCTAAATTACCTTCACAATACCAACCAATATAAAACATAATTGTATGTCACTTTCCAGTATGATAGAGAACTTCTAGAAATGAACACATTTAAAGGAACACTTTACAACCAATTTTAAAATAAGAATATTCATCTAAGAAAAAATATAATAAGCTCATGTTTATATAATTCACTTACCCTACTTTATTTATGAAATAGTTTTATGATCCATTTTCCTCATGTTTTTCTACAGTCTTCCTTGTTGGATGTGCTTCAGTAAAAACAACATCTTACATCCTAGGAAGTTTTGTGCTTGTTCAGCAAAAGCGCTTATTTAGAATAATCTTGTACTGCTGACACTGCTACTTTCACGAGAACATATCTGTT
Source organism: Mixophyes fleayi (assembly GCF_038048845.1). NCBI lineage: Eukaryota > Metazoa > Chordata > Amphibia > Anura > Limnodynastidae > Mixophyes > Mixophyes fleayi. The sequence goes on along the minus strand of NC_134403.1, from coordinate 324,369,887 downwards.
TATTAGTGGCTTACATTTTGCCCAGTTCACCATGCAAGTGTATAAAAATAGTCATAGTTTTTATATGTTCTCTTTTCTCTGGAAAGACTATTGAAAAACATAGCCCAGCCCCAACAAAGTCCTTGGGTTGGGGTCTTCTCTTAGAATTGACATCCTTTACCGATATATTGCTCCTCTGACAACTTGCAGAAGAGAGAGACGTCAGTGAAGCTGCATGCGAATGTCAGACATACAGATCACATACGACAGACATCCCATCCTAGATACTTAAATAGTTACAATGGGATTAGTCAACCTTAGCTTTCTCTTATGCATGCTGTCAGACATGTTGGATAGAGAGTCAAATGAAGGTAATGTGCACCTCAGAAAAGGATGGGACTTTGGGCTACCATTCATGAAATACATGGGTAGGGGACTACCTAAATTGAAAGGGTAGTCCAAAAATAATCAACCCCTTAAAATCAGATTGAAGAATGTTTTTTTGCTGTCTTTGCTTTACAGTTAAACGTGACTTTCTGGGTGAAAATTACACTTACACTTCTACATTTAAATGTTAATATGAGTAGTGATAGGAGGTAAGTGCATGTTTTTTTGGAATTATATCATTATTTTTCATTTAAAATATATTTTTCAGAAAATCTTGCCTCTAGATGACTTCTTTACATCCATTTGTTAGTAATCATTAATTTATCCAATTTCATCATAATACTGACAGATCTTCTTTTCAATATCTTGTATGCATACTGCTTTATTATGGATCACTCATCCCATATAAAGCACATATATTTGTGGAATACTGCAGAAAGTCAAGACCAATCAACATTTTATCAGAACACGGGCAATGTTGTTCAATGTAAGCTAAATCATAGTGTTAAGTGATGCAAATCCATTCTGTAATATTACAGAAAGTGAAGCTCATTTAGAGGTGGACGTATATAATCCCCCCTCCCCACACACAAAATACACATTTCTGTGTTGCGCATGCATACCAAAAACGCCTATGCACACGTCTGTATAAAGTATTTTGCATATCGTTGATATATGTCTATTCACACCTGGAGAGGCAGAATGGGGGCCATCAAGGGCGGGTAAGCATAGGCAAGCATAGGCCAAGCACAGTAAGAGCTTTTTCACACAGTTGCAACACAATTAGACGTGGATGTATTCTCAGATACGCTTTTTAGGTGGTGTATCTTGAGAGTTCTAGAGGGCTGGTACAATTATAACAAATGATGATGATATCAATCAGTAATACTATCTATACTATACAGCTGCTTATGAGCAGCTGTGATTGACCATCTCCAGCTGATAGTACTTAAATCACAGCTATATTATATCTAGCAGCATCCGTCTATTTGCATTGCTTAATTTTGCATTTACATTTTGACAACTGCAGAAAAAAATATCCCCATTCAATTTTTAAAGAGGGAATCAACAGAGATTTGTATTTTATTTGTAATTTGTATTTGCATTTATATATATTTTAGATTGAAAATGCAACTGTATTGTAACCAATTTATTAATAATTGTCCAAACAATTTTTTCTGTGTAAATGATGCAAATGCATTCACTTTTAAATGTGTCACATTGTCTCCTGCCGATACTACTCACACTAATGCACCCTCACAAATGTCCCTATCTCCACCCTGACCCATACTCACTCTTCTTGTCTCAGCTGTACCCTCTTCCAATTAGAATGTTATCTCTCTCAGCAGCAGGGCACTCATTACCCTTTGTTTTCATGTCTTCATTAATTTTTTTTACCTTGTTACATCCCTGTTTTATGTATGCCTTGCTCTTCCTATTGTTTGGAGCACTGTGGCATCTTACAAATCTATAATAATAATAATAATAATAATAATAATAATTGACAACTACAATGCAGGTAATCATAGTGAAGTTAACTACAATTAACAAATAATTAATAAAAGCATGATTCATTAAGGAACAAAAATGCCGATATGTACCGTATTTTGTGTAAAATTGTCCAAAACCGGACTATACACCAGTGAATGCAGCAACATGCAATTTATCTTCTAGTGCAAAGGACCCTTGCTGCAGCTACGATTTCATGAGCGGAACAGGGATGGCCCTGGGCGTATGCACATTTGGGCATCTCAAAGGGACGTGCTTTTCATTCGTATCACTTGCACCAGCTACAGGTCACGTGTAAGTGCCAATTACTAGTGATGACAATTATGTATTCGTGCTAGCACTTTTTATTTGCAATCAGAAGCAACTATAAAAATGCATGTTATGTACAGTAGATATTATCCTAATAAATGTATTTTAATGAGAAATTTTTATTTTTTATTTTTTAATGTTGTATTAATAACAGGCGACATCTATTGAATTTTTAAGTGCGTTGTTTTGTGACTTTATATTCTACATATGTGTTGGACGTATTCTGCATATCTTGTCTGTTAAACCAGAGTGTACCTAGACTGGTAGTCAAGAAGTGATGTATGTCTGCTCCTTGTCAAATACAGATGTGTGCACCACATACGTGCGTTTTTAAAACACAATTTACATTTGTTTTGCATACCTTAATGAAGGTGTAAATCAGCAGGTAATCTCAGCAATGAATTACTATTCATTAGCATTGGTCCTTCATAATCCGGGGGAGGGGGGGCATTTAAGTGCAGTTTTTTTAGCAATTATTTTTGGCTGTTTGAAAAATATCAGATTTATTAGAGGCCAAACCACAAAAAATTACTGCTATTCAAATCGCCATATTAGATATTGTTGTCCTGATTTTTTTTTACATGGTAAGAATACAAATCATGAAATATATCAAGATGCAGTTTGACAAATCGCAGGGAAAACACCTGCAATCCCATCAGAAAAAAAGAGGTGATTGTGAGAGACAAGATTGCTCAATTCGCGGGCGATAGGCATATGAGGGGCCCCAAACCTATTTACAACAGTATGTAGTAGTATGGCTTTTGTTGGAAATTTGTTAATGAAATTGTGGAGGTGTTTGTCTAGAGAATATGATAGGAGTGAGGAAGAACACTGGCACCAATGTTCATGGTGGCCCCAATGAAAGACTGTTGCATATATATCTGCTTCCGTGGTGAGGAGATACAGCAGCATGAGATTAAAAAATAGCTTTCTATAGGCTCTTAGAAATACCGAATGTCTTGGGAACTATGCATTGCACATATATTGGTCTGAGACCACCTCACCACAGGTATTGGTCTGTCATGCTAACATGCATATAATGTGTGTTGTATCAGGATTTTCTAGTTCATGCCATGATTTATGTATGTCCTGAGCCACTCGCTCCTCTATACAAAGTTTGAGAAAGAGGAAATGCCAGGGCTGAGGTGGCTACTGGGTATATAAAATAATCAATAATTTGAATATGAGTGTTCTTTGATATGCTCAACATGTACTCATTGCAATATATGTATCCTAAATGTAAGATGTATTCTGTGTGTCATTTCAGGTGATTCAGGAAATGGCTGTCAATCATGGCTAATGACACCTCTTCCACAGATTCTTGCACAGCACAAATATAATAATGTGTATTTAACACTAGGGGTGTGATAGAACATACCTTTGGACAATTGAAGCCCAGGCTCAGGTGTCTGAAAATCTGGTGGTGTGCTTCTCTATTCTCTATACCTTTCAAAGATGGCTGATATAATGATTGCTTTGCTGTTTACTGCCCAATCTGGCTTTATACCAACATAGAAATTTGTCTATCACAGAAATATAAGCCGGGGTGCTTGTACATCAGCTGATAGAGAGAATACAGAGGGGGAGGCAGGTCAGTCAGAGAATAATTGAAAAGTACTTAACACATAGGTGTTTTTTTTTTAAAGTGTACTTATTTACAGACACCATTTTGGTGCCCTAGTTGCCCCCACTTTTCCTGCTTCTACACCGCATAGTTCTGCCCACCCTGTCACTTCTAACCAGCACTACCTCTCTCCCCTATTGTGGATGTTGCCCACCACCCATTGCCCATCACTCTGCTCAGGTTGCTCCTTCATCCCAACTGTGCCCAGGTTGGCTCATTAATCCCACCTTAAGTGCCGTATTGTCCCACTTTTTTCCTTCTCCCTGGCCAGAGTATTTATGATCCTTCAATGTTTCAGCCTCCGCTGCTGAATACGAAGGAGGCTTGCAGCTTGGGTAGCATGGTTTATATTTCCAAAATTCCATGGTCGAGTGTGCAGGTTACTGGTATGGAGCCTGGTCGATAGAGACAAGTGGACGGTTTAGCAACTTCATCAGCAAAAAACTCATGCCAGGTGTGGAATGATAGGATATGGAGGAACCTCATGTCTCTGTTGAGTTGGTGCGCTGAGTTGGCCAAATGATGCTTAGATACATTAAGAAAAAGAGGCGTGGGCAAGGAGGCCTATGGATGTGATGTTAATTTGTTTATAGTATGTGAATGTCATAAAGTTTATGTTACATGATTCAGGGCATGTACATGAAATCCAGTAAGAAGATGTGGATGAGGAATGAGGAGGGCTTTCATTGAAGCTAGTTGAGATGAATGTTATTGCTTTTGGAGCATGACTGAAGGTTATTATACTATACTCTTATTTACAGTATGCTAATATGGTAAAGAAGTTCCTATTAAACATTGTCTACCTTGGGATAAAGAAAGGACATAAACCAACATTATTATAATTGTTGGGATCCAAATCTCACTTTTGACCTTTCTCATTGTTCTTTAAACCTATAGGTAAATAAGAGTATCCTTCTGCACTAAGAATACATCTATTCAAATCATGTCAACCTTTGACCCCTTTCAGCCGAATTCTGAAAAGAACAGAATTGGACACATAAAACATAAGAATATTGTATTGCTTAATTGAAACAATATTAACCATAAAGAGTCAATATTGTGTCAATCAGGTTGGCTTCCACATCAACAAATATATAACATTAGAAGAGGGCTGGAAACCCACTCTTTATCACATCACTTCAAGACTCAACATGTATGCAAAGCAGAACATATAAGATTTTTTGGGGTGATCAAGAAAATAGATAATAACTGGAGAAATACAGATGTGGTTAGCCTCTTACCCAAAAGCAGAAATTAAGTGTATATTTACATTCAACACCATGATGCCAAATGGACTTAATGCAGAGTTTGAAATAAAGTGGTTTTGTGAAAGATCATGGGTTGAGGTTGTAGAACATATATCCATAAAGACGATATTATGTCGTATGTAGTGTTAATACAGTGACACCGCATAGAGAAGTCAATATAATTTTTCTGTGTGGTGCAAGCACCCTCCCTTTAAAGAGGTTTGAGGCATATTAACATGTTTTGTTCTATAATGAGATCGAATGGCACTTATTTTTGTTTCTTTTTCCAACCGAGATAATCGTCTATTAGGAAATAGGGGACACTATATATACATTTTTTAGTGTGCCCTCTGAGTTGGGTTTAGAAAGGACTATGGCGAACTGGGACTTGAAATTATTTGACCCGCTCGGGCTTTTGGCAAGTGATGTGCGTTCCAAGGATGTCGGTATTCACTTCCTGGTTGGTGGATTAAATTACAGATAGACATCAGGACATAAGATCACTGTCATGTGACGTCTAATCCACGCCTCACTCTCAGACCGAGAACTGCAGAAATTAGAGGTTTGGAAATACTATTTTAACCGGGAGAGCCACTTATATCACTTTACTGCCTTGAGAAATACTGACATACATTTGAAACGCGTTGGCTTATTTGGAGACATCGTGGTGTGGAACCATCAGGTGCCTGTTGGAAAAACAAACAACGGAGAACAAAGTAGGACTGGTTCAAGTTTTCAATGCTGTTCCAAATGATCCTTTTGGTATGAGTCCACCTTCACATGAACCTGCATTGTTTTATCATTGTTTTATTGTAATTGTCTCAACAGGTGAGACATATGTTTTTATTTTTCATTTTTGATGCATGCAGTTGGGATTAAAAAGGCGTAATGCACTAGATTAGATTATTTCTGTTTTTTGGAATCTGTTGAAATCTGTCCATCTTTATGATTTTGACCGCCACAATTGATGTTTTGAAGGCCTGAATATATCAACAATCTTGTAAGCATATACCCAAGAGGGTTGGTCGTGTATGATGGTCACGGGTGACATATTGGATAAATCCTACACTCTTTTTGATGGTGGAAAGGACGTTTACATTGGACATTGTGTCTTAACTGTATTATATTATGTTATGATGCATGTAATTATAGGTTATATCCTGTGACATATTCCATCAGGAGACCTTTTTAAATTGGAGAGGACTCCACACATATGTGTTTGGAGGGAGCACTTGATGTATGTATATTTCTTTCACTATTTGCTTGCGTTTTTAGAGGGTTGGTGGCCCTTTCATTAGGGGTGTGCACCGGCCACGTTTAGTGTTTTGGGTTCTGATTAGCTTGAGGTTTTGGGTTCTGATTTGTTTTGCCAAAACACCCGACGAAAGGTTTTGGTTCTGATTTAGGGTTTTGGGTTCTGATTTATTTTTAAAAAAGCATAAAAAGTTCTAAAATCCAGTTTTGTTTTGTTTTTTCACTCCTATGCTATTATTAACCTCAATAACATTCAATAACAATCATTTCCACTAATTTCCAGTCTATTCTGAACATCTCACACCTCACAATATTGTTTTTAGGCCAAAAGGTTGCACCGAGGTAGCTGGATGTCTAAGCTAAGCGACACAAGTGGGCAGCACAAACACGTGGCCAATCGTAGGTGGCTGTGTAGGCTTGAATGGCCTTTTTCTGCTCCTCCATCCTCTGCAGCATATAGAGGGTGGAGTTCAAACGCGTCACTACCTCTTGTTTTTGTTGATGGCAGGGCATGTTCATGCTTTTTTGATGTAGCAGGAACAGTGAACGTAATTTAATATCTGATACTAATATTTCTGCACTGCAAGAACAGTGAACAATTTTTTATAGATTACAGTATTAATGTTTCTGGACTGCAAGAACAGTGAACAATTTTTTATAGATTGCAGTATTAATGTTTCTGAACTGCAAGAACAGTGAACAATTTTTTATAGATTGCAGTACTAATGTTTCTGGACTGCAAGAACAGTGAACAATTTTTTATAGATTGCAGTACTAATGTTTCTGGACTGCAAGAACAGTGAACAATTTTTTATAGATTGCAGTATTAATGTTTCTGGACTGCAAGAACAGTGAACAATTTTTTATAGATTGCAGTATTAATGTTTCTGGACTGCAAGAACAGTGAACAATTTTTTATAGATTGCAGTATTAATGTTTCTGGACTGCAAGAACAGTGAACAATTTTTTATAGATTGCAGTACTAATGTTTCTGTACTGCAAGAATATATAGCACTAGAATTTTTTTTATACTTTTTAAATTATTTTTTTATATATTTTTTAAATTATTTTTGTACAATTTTTTTTTTTTTTTTTAAGATTTTTTTAATACTTTTAAAATAACTATGCACTTAGCAGAACAAAGCACAGGACAAAAGCACCACTGTACTCAGTAGCACAGAGCACAGGACAAAAGCACCACTGGACTCAGCAAAGACAGAGCACTGGACACAAGCATAAAGCACCACTGGACTCAGCAAGGACAGAGCACTGGACTGATGCACCACTGGACTCAGCAAGGACAGAGCACTGGACACAAGCATAAAGCACCACTGGACTTAGCAAGGACAGAGCACCACTACCCTACACACCCTTCCTCTTCCCTGATGTCAGGCGAAATGAAGATGGCGGCCGCAAGGTGAGAATTTATGACATCCAAGTCTCGCGAGATCCGACGCGAGACTTGGATGTCATAGACTCGTTTCGGATTCCTTTGGCGGCCAGAAGTACCCGAACAGTGCTCGGATCCCGTCGGATCCGCACTGTTCGGGTGGGCTCGGATTAGCAGAATCCGAGCCCGCTCATCCTTACCTTTCATATACCTACTCGGCAGCATGCCAAGGGAAGAGCTACAGTGACAATTACATATTTTGTATTATACTGCTCACTTTTGCTCGCGCTCAAGGATCTCAGGATCATCACGGTCAAATGAATCTGCCCCTATGAGTAGGTTTCAGCCAGAAGATTTAGGCATGCAGAAAATCCAGTTAAGGCGCATCTGCAGCCTCTTTTTTAGTCACCCTCTCTTATGTTTGGTACTGTCACCTGGTGGGGTTAGTGCAAAAATAAATACATAAAGAAAATAAAACTAGAGAATTTTGGTTGATTTAATACCCATCACTCCCAGCCGAGAGGTCAATTAATGTGATTATCAAACAGGAATGCCAGTTAGTGTATTTGAGGATACCTTGGAGATTGTTATAAGCTATGAGGAGGGAGCTTTGATGATCAAGCTGGATGTGATATCATGTTCATTGAGCCAGGAGGTTCAGACATTAATGGTGTTATTTTGTTCTTAGTGCTTTCAGGTCCATAGCAGTTGCTTAAACTGAAGGTCTGATTATATATTTTTCAGATTTAGGAATTGGAATCAATAAGATGGCAGATTGTTGTGGATTGCAGTTAGCCATGGTTATTCACTTGAAGGGTTTTGTTGGTTATGTTTGCGGACACTAGCCAGGTTACATTGCATCAGGTTCAGTCACTCCTGAGTCTACCAAATGTTTGATGCAGAGTTATTTCAGCACACAGGATTTTGGTAGAAAGCTTGAGAGGGCTACAGCAGGGTCTTTTGTAAGTACACCATTACATTTGCCCATGGGTATTTTTGGTGGCTTTGAAGGATTGCAGTGTTTTCATTCAACATTTGACCAGGGTCCGCTTGTCGGTTCCTCCTTCCATGGATAACTGTGACCGACAACTAGTACCGGGCCGCTGGCTTTGAGGATTACCTCCAACAAGATTTGTGTGCGGAGCCTTTGCCTTCTGGTTGACATGAGATGGGACTCTAAATGAGCTTGTTTCATTGGACTTATTCCCCATATTGGTAGCTATAGACTGGTGGGGTGCAGGGCCGGTGCAAGGTTTCTCTGCGCTCTAGGCAAAAGCTTCAGCCTACCACCCCTCCTACCCCCAATTCCCACTTCCTAGCCCTTTACACACTTGACATTTGTAAAATAAAAATAGTAACTCTTACCTCCTCCTAGCTGGCTGGTAAGGCTGCAGTCCAGATGCAATGATGTCCAGATGTACTGATGTCTGACGCAGAATGCTGTCCAGGCTTCACTGCTGCCCAGGAGCAAATGCAGAGTATCTAAAGGGGAAACTCTAAATGTTAGATTTTAGAACAAAACAAAACAAAATAATCACTCATCTGTTATAAACTGACATGTCCTCCGCTGCCCACCAGATTTTCTCATGCATTACCCCTGCACCCATATATTCTTACACATGTCACCCATACCCATCAGCTCTTGTCACATATGCCACCTCCATTTGACCAGCATTTCTCTCATGCCCCCTACCTACTAGCTTTTCTTTCATATGCACTCCTCGCCTAAATTTTCTGGTCAGCTTATTTCACACATGTTCCCCAGCCAAACAGCTTTTTTCTCTCCTCTTTCCCTAAAAAAAATAAATAAACAGCTTAATGCTGTATGTATCACATTTAGATTACCTTTTCTTATGTGTTAAAGTATTTTGCAGATTTAAATAAATTATACTAGATAGCAACAGGAGAGAAACAAATACTGTGCAAATACTAATAAAATAAATGGTTGCTCTAAGTTCCTTTAAATTAATATTTTTATATTAATTATATTAATATTTTCTGCTGCAACCCCTCGTTGGTCAAACTTTATACCTCAAATCAAAATCAGCGTTGTTTTTCTTTAATCTTAGATTCTCTGCTCTCACAGGTCCATTAGGGATAAGTGATTGTGGCAGGGGCCTTTAATGTTGTTGTCTATGGAACAATTGATAAGTCATCCTCGCTTGCTTCGTCCGCCAAATGCTCTGAGTTCTATAAGTCTAAAGCCTTGGCATCCCTTCTGGGACACTATCTTCTTTTTGACTCCTGGAGGGATATTCTAGGATAGACATAAATTTCCTCAGCCACAATTAAACCCTTAAGCTCCTTGTATCCATCCAATGGTGTGGTCTGATCCTTCCCCTATCTCAGCTGACATATTGGATATAGTCTCCCATCCTCGTCCTTCTATGTGGTGTCTAAATGACTCTATACTTCATGACTCACAATTCACCCAATAGCTACAAACTCTCCTAGAAGAGTATTTCCTCATGAATGATCTCCCTGACATCTCCCCTGTGACCCTCTGAGAAGTTCATAAGGTGCTGATATGGGGACACCTCATAGGCATGGCCTCACGACATAAGAAGTTGTCCTCCTCTAAATGCCTGTAGTTACCTATCTAACGTCAGACTCTAAAATGGCAACACAAGCTGTCATCAGATGAGGCCACCTTAGCTAAACTCCTCAAGGTACAATCTGACTTTTATATCCTGCTCTTGGACACAAAAGCCAAAGCCCTGGAATGGGTGAAACTGACGTTCCATGAGAAAGGGGACAAGACAGATAAAATCCTGGCAGCTCAGCTCAAGCAAAAGGGTCCCAAAATAATGTATTGGCACTGAGATCAGCTTCGGGCCTACCTGTCTATAGCTCTGAATTGATAGAACGTGAGTTCCAAACATTTTACTCCAAACTTTATCACCTTAAAAGTCAGGAGCACAGAAGTGCCCCCCCACAGTTGATGTTATAGCGGATTTCCTGAAATGTACAAAGCTCCCCAAACTTACCTGTTCGTTAGCCCAACGATTGAATGAGGAAATCTCGACGGAGAAAAAGCAAAGAAAGGCTACTATAAAAAATTCTCTCAGGTCCTAGTACTCCACCTCCACACCTTGTTCAATATTATACTGCAAAGGGGATCCCTTCCCTAGGTCTATGCTTGAAGACCCCTGCCCCGATCCATATTCCAGGTGCGACAGCCTCCCACGCTTCTTATGTTCTGAGCCGCCGCTGGATCCTCCAGACTGGGTGCTGCAACTCCTGGGTAAACGCTGGCAAATCAGTGATCTCTTTGTTTATATGTTTTTACTGTTTAATCTCTTGGATTTTAGTGCCTGTTCCACCAACCCCACCCCCCATCATCCACCTCTCGTACCCTTTTGCTCTCATCTCCTCTATGTTTCTCCCTTCCATTGACTTTCTCCTCCCTCTTCTGTCCCTCTCACTATGACATATAACAAAATTTTGTTTTATTGTTTATTGTACCAGTTTTTTCTTGTTCCCTCTCAAAATAAAGAGTTTAAAAAAAATAACAGTTAACATTTAGTAAAGCATTAGTATTTGTATATTCGGTTTACGGTATGGATTTGTTTGACTGAAAACTGTTCACAAAAGAATTGATAATAGTGGTAGGTTTAGAACAATCAAATGCCTCCCATCAACATGGGAAGCATACAACTCCCAAAGCTAGCAGGCAGCATTATGAAACAGAAAACTATTCCACAGAAATGGTATAGATGAGAAAACTGTAAAAAAATTGTCCATGAAATATTTTCACTCATCATTTTGCCATGAAAGTTTTCACGTTTCACCAACAGTTTGACTTAGTGTTCCTAGGCTACAGAGCCTCCCTATCCAACTTATGTCAGGTGATTCCCTAGGTGTCTTATAGCTTCTATTGCTTGGGGAGTACTTGCCTTTTAAAGCTGTGCGTAGGTAAGACTCAACACAGTAAAAAGCATATAAATGATCATGTTAAAACTCTGATTGAATTTATGTTCATATTTAGTGTAGTGAAGTCTTTGGCATGAGTTGGTCTGCTAATCATTCATTGCAATATGTGTAATTAGCATCTGACATTCCCTATTTTTAATACAGATTACAGCTTGAATTAGCTAGAATACTATTAATATTGTCACTAAGCAGCCAAATCTAGTGTTCCATCTTGTTATCCACACAGCAGTGTTTCAGTCTTACAAGAGGTGATGAGAGGGCATTTTATGATTACAGTATTGTTAAGGGTCTCAGCAGAGAACAGATATGAGCTTATTTGTGTGCTGGGTCAAATGTTTGTTTGTTTGTTTGTAAGTTTTGCTTTTCTGTCTGCAGTTCCATTTTCCCTGGGAAAAAAGATGCAGAGCAAGCTGACAGCATTTGCGGAGGAACGAAGGTATGCACAGGCCAAAGGGAATGAATTAAGAGGAGTGACAGCATTCCTTGCAAAGTACTGCATAGACACACAGGTACACCCAGTATGGCTAAGCATTGTGGAAAGAAGATTTCCTTTGCAGAGCAAAATTATTGAAATAAGATAAAGTGGCTTTTTTAGTACTTGCCCTTGCTGTGTGAAATTATGCACAGACATCTCCACTCTGCAAAAGGACTTGTGTTTTGCCCCAGCTCAGATCTGGTGGGCTATGAAACATTCTTCAAAGGAAGAGAAGTATTAGAACACGAGTTCATGCACTTAAACTGGAGGGAAGTAGGTTCTGAGGAAATTTGAGGAAAAATTACTTCACAGAAAGGGTGGATAAGTGGAATAGTCTCCCATTAGAGGTGGTAGAGGCTAATACAGTAGAGCAACTAAAATATGCTTGAGATAGACATTATTATTATTATTATTATTTATTTATAAGGCGCCACAAGGTTGCCGTAGCGCCGAACACAGTACAAACAATGGACAGTACAGGGAATAACAGTACAGAACAATAAACAACTAGTACCAAAACTTCAGAGGCTCCAGGCAAAGCAGATGTAATGGAGTAGGAGCAGAAGAGAAGGTAGAGAGACAGGAGGGAGAAGGGTCCTGCTCATAATAGCTTACATCCTGAAGGGAGGGGAAACAGACAGCCGGCACAAAGGGAGTCAGAGGGGGAGGAGCAAGCGTGCACCCCAACAGAGGAGGAGCAAGAGATGGGAGCGAGCATGGAGAGAGGGTTAGGTGGAAGGCTGGTAGGCTTTAAGGAAGAGATGGGTTTTGAGTGCCCGTTTGAAGGAGCACAAGTTAGGGGACAAACGGATGGAGCGTGGGAGGTCATTCCAGGGGAGGGGGGCAGCTCGGGAGAAGTCTTGAATTCTAGAGTGGGATGAGGTGATCAGAGTGGACGAGAGGCGACGGTCATTGGCCGAACGCAGGGACCGGGCGGCAGTGTGGACGTAGAGAAGGTTGGAGATATAGGGGGCAGTAGAGTGGGAGAGGGCCTTGTAGGTGAGGGTAAGAAGTTTGAAAAGGATACGGAAGGGGAAGGGGAGCCAGTGAAGGGCAAGGCAGAGAGGTGAGGCAGAAGAGGGGCGAGAAAGGAAGATGAGCCTCGCAGCTGCATTGAGTATAGAACGGAGGGGGGCGAGGCGAGAGCGGGGGAGGCCGGTGAGGAAAAGGTTGCAGTAGTCCAGCCTGGAGATGATAAGAGCATGGATAATGGTTTTGGTTGCTTCATGAGAAAGGAAGGGCCAGATGCGGGCAATATTGCGAAGTTGGAAGCGACAGGATTGGGCAAGGGATTGAATGTGGGGGCAAAAGAGAGCGAGGAGTCGAGGGTGACGCCCAGGCAGCGGAGTTGGGGAACAGAGGAGATGGTGGAGTTATTAACAGTTATGGAGAGATCCAGATGGGATGAGGATTTAGATGGAGGGAAAACAATGAGTTCGGTTTTAGCGATGTTAATTTTAAGAAAGCGTGAGGACATTCAAGAAGAGATGGCAGAGAGGCAGTCAGATACACGAGAGAGGAGGGGGGGGGAAAGATCAGGAGAAGAGATGTAAAGTTGAATATCATCGGCATATAGGTGATACTGAAGGCCGAATGAGGTGATGAGAGCACCGAGGGAGGAAGTGTAAAGTGAGAAGAGTAGAGGGCCAAGAACAGAGCCCTGAGGGACTCCAATTGGGAGGGCAGAGGGGGGGGAGGATGAGCCGGAAATGGATACAGAAAAAGAACGGTTGGCGAGGTATGAGGTGAACCATGTAAGGACAGAACCAGAGAGGCCGAGAGAGTGAAGGGTCTGCAAGAGGAGGGGGTGGTCTACAGTGTCAAAGACTGCAGATAGGTCTAGGAGGATGAGCAGGGAGAAGTGACCCCTGGATTTAGCAGAGAGGAGATCATTAGTTACAGTGGTCAGGGCGGTTTCAGTAGAGTGGATGGGGCGGAAACCAGTTTGGAGGGGGTCAAGGAGGGAATAGTCAGATAGGTGACGGGAGAGGCGACTGCAAACAATTCGCTCGAGAAGTTTGGAGGCGTAGGGGAGAAGAGAAATGGGGCGGTAGTTGGCGAGTGAGGTGGGGTCAAGATTAGGTTTTTTGAGAATAGGAGAGATAAGGGCATGTTTGAAGGAGGAGGGGACAGTTCCAGTGGAGAGAGACAGGTTGAAGAGGTGAGCTAAGTAGTCGCAGACAGTGGGGGAGAGGGAGCGAAGAAGGTGAGATGGGATGGGATCGAGTTGGCAGGTAGAAGGGGGAGAGGAAAGAATGAGGGAGTGTACTTCTTCACCTGTAGTGGGGTGGAAGGAGCACCAGGGAGGAAAGCGGGGGGAGGGAGGAGCGGAGAGGGGGGCAAGAGAGGAAAGGTAGGAGGAGATATTAAGGCGGATGGCCTCAATTTTGGAGGAGAAAAAGGAGGCAAAATCCTTAGAATACTTAGAAACAACTAAGGATCAAATAGAGTTTGAGGTTACCATAGGTTAAAAAATGGGCAGACTAGATGGGCCAAGTGCTTCTTATTTGTCATCAAATTCTATGTTTATATGATTTTTTTAATTTAATGTTTACTTGACTCAAGGCTGAAACCCATCTAGAAAATATTTTTCTCACCAACAAAGTTCAAACACCAGGGGGTAAATGTATTAAGCTAAGAGTTTGCCGGTGGGTTGGAAAAACCAATCAGATTCTAGCTATCATTTATTTAGTACATTCTACAAAATGATAGCTAGAATCTGATTGGTTGCTATAGGCAACATCTCCACTTTTCAAACCCGCCGGTAAACTCTCAGCTGGATACTAAGTTTAATGCAATGGACATTGTGAATCAAACACTTATAACACAACTTGCACGTTACAATTGTATTGCAATATGTGGATCTAACATTCCTTGTTTTTAATACAGAGTACAGCTTGAATTAGCTAGAACAGCATTAATTAAGTAAGCAAGCCATAAATGAGGTAAATCTACTTAGCCAAGGTGTCTGCTGACAGCAGAGAGTAGGTTTGCACCTTGATGTTGCTCTTGGCAGACAAATTAATGCCTTCTGGTTCAAAACCAAGGGTGTCCCAAGTACTCTTTATACTGTAAATGAGACCCATTGCCAACTTTAGCTGTGCCTCCTCTGGGAGATCCTGGAGGGGAGAGTAGGGCAGCAGGCAAGTGTGGGAAGGGGTATACTTGTGGCCACGATTCATGGTTTTGCACGGTGAGGCTTACCAACGGGAATTGCTCCATTAAGCACCGTCTCCAAGAGTGCCTGCTTCTCCGGGAGGATTCATCGAAATTCAGGCCTTCTGGACATTATGGAAGAGTAGGCAAGTATGACCTAGACATGCACCAATCAGCAAGACGCACCAATATTTTACCAAGTCCACAACAGCAACTAACTAAGTTTCTCTTTTGGATGCCACAATTGGGTGATATGTAAAACATGGGGATCTGTATGTATGTATCAACTGCTGATTATCTAACCCCTGTCAACTGTCTTTTTTCATTGTTTTCAGTTATATCTTCCTCATCATTTATCCTGGCCTGACATTTCCGTGAGGCAATACAACCTAAACCATTCATACCAGCTCTATTCATAAATTATAAATTTTGCAAAATGCAAATTTACAAATGCATTTCTCAACAGCATTCTCATTGTATTAAATAGGCTCTAACTTCTAACCTGGTTAAGAGATTCCCACTGTTATGTAGAAGAAATTTGGGAGCAGTTCAGGTAGTGAAAGAAGGCATATTTACAAGTAACAAAACAAACAAATATGTAATTGGATTAAAAAGTATATGATATACTACCAAAAATATTACACTTAATAATAAAATAATATATAGTGTGCCCCCAATGAATAGGTATAAGTAACAATTTAATTGTTGCTGTATTTGCTATTTTTTAACTAAACATTTCAGGATGATGCTTTATCACAAGGTTGAGCTCATGTAACTGCTAGAGACCCAATCAATTAATGAATCAGGGCTGACAAAAAAACCCATCTCCCACAGAATCAGACCCATAACTGTAAAGTTAACGGAAATGAGCCAATAGCAACACAACAGTTATCGTTGCATGACTAAAACCCTGTAGCTGGTTTCTGACTCACTCTTCCTGCTTTTGTGAGAAAAGAAATGCTGTCAGCGACAGCCCTACACAGCTATTCCATTTGTTTAGTAAAAAGTGGCCATGTTAGAAATACCTTTTGAATAATTCTTCAAAAATGTACCAAATATGGGGGGAGGGAAGAAGGAGTTTTTTTAAAAAAAATGATGTTTTGTAAATGCCTTTTTTTCATCAAATAACACAGTATGAGAGTTGCAAAATATTGGGATATTATATCTTACTCCAAATGTGTCAGCAAAATAGACAATTTAGAAATTTGCTTGTAAGTGCCATTGGCTTAGAAGATGAACTGAAATTCCATAATCAGCAGTGATGATGATGGCAATGAAACTAAAAGGTGCATTGAAGCAGGTACATCTTAAATACAATGTCAGCACCAATAACTGTATTAATGGTGATTACAATCAAAATAAAAAAAATCATTATACCATTGCTGACAATTACTGAAATTAACACTACAATGAATGAAAGTGTTATTACTGCAGGTTCTTCGTCACATGCATCCTTTGTAGCATAAGAAAAGCTTCCATTACAGTGATGGCATTGTCTGGTTGGAATTTCTTATGCATTGATGTCCATGTGCATAGTGGGCCCTGATTAATTAAGGAACGCACACTGAATGCAACATGCATTTTATTGAAAAAACCCTGTAAATTGGTTATATATGACATCTGAATTCAACAAGGAGCGGATGGGAAGATATGTGCGGTGATGAATACGGGTGTAGGTATGCTCTGCTCTACTAGACTGGACACTGCAGGACACGTCCAATACCGATGTGGAATATAAAATCCCAAAAGAATGCACAGAAAAAAAAATATTAAAAAAATCGATTCAGTTACTTTCACCTGTTAATAATATACACATGATAAAACATAAAAAAATTGAAAAAGTTTTTTTTCATGAAATACATTTATTTAGATGTTGTGCCATGCAGCAGGCCTCATTATCTTCATGGAAACCGGTGCATGGCTGCTGCACCAATGGTAGTTCTGCCACTGTTTACAGTTGCTTCTGATTGCTAACACATGTCCTAGAATACATTATCAGCCATCATCACTAGTAATTGGCACTTAGAGTAGAGATGTAGCTGGAGCAAGAGATACGGCTGAAAAACAAATACCTGAGAGATGCCCAGAACCTGAATTTGATGCTACTGCTTGTGCTTGAGCGTGACACGCCCTTACTGTAAATTGACAACGTGCATACGCCCCTTCCCTGTCCCTTTCCCTCCCTGAAATCATAGGCTGTAGTAATTGTTCTTTGCGTTTGAAGATCAACTGAACGTTTCTGAGTTCTGTGGACTATGGCTCGGTACTGGGCATGCGCAGAGTAATTGTGAGGATTATACGCACAAAATCGCCATTTACGTCACTTAATTAATCAGGCCTAGTGTGTGCACATATAGTGTTCAAGGCCATCAAGGAACAAACCTAGGATCAACAGCCTTATAGTGTCAGAGTGTGTATTCTAAAATGCTGAAACAAATTGTCGCCATGTAAAAACAATTCTCAAACACGGACAATATTCAGTGTTTAAATTGTGTATGTTGAACAAAAAAATATATTTTGGGTACAATAACTGCTGTAATCATGTACCCCTCATGTTGTAGTGTTACCTGCTAAATAAGTGTTGATTGTGTAGAATTTGTATTTTTCTTTAAATGTTTTTTGAAGAAAAGACAATTTTTCACTCAAAACAATCAAGTTTGACTATCAAAGAAGTGGTAAGTAGAACTCTAGTGCTAACCCTGATTGACACTGGCAGACCAGAGGTGCGGAGTCTAATTTGTTCCCCAATGTTCACCAAGAATGCTGAAGGCAGGATGGAGTTTACTGCCGCAAACTCACAGGTTGCGGTCCACTGGACTGCCTCAGGGTGTAACACTGTGGACAGATGAGATGGCTGCAGGAGAGGGTGTACACAGGAATCTACAGCCAAGTAAGACAAGCCAAGTTCGGTACACGAGCAGTAATGGCATAACAATGGAGGAATCAGAAGCGCAGTCACAGGAAAGCCAGGTTCGTTGCACTGGATATCAGACAGAGAATGGTCAGGCAGGCTGAAGTTTGGTACACTGGATATCAAGCAAGGAATGGTCCGGCAGGCTGAGGTTCAATACACTGGATATCAATCAGAGAGTAGTCAGACTGGTTGAGGTACTGTACACTGGATAACAGGCAGAGAAATTCACAAGGAGGGAAGCCTAGAGCGCACACACAATGAGTAGCACCAGGAGTCAGACGCACAGCAACAAAGTTGCTCTGACATTGAATGAGTGTCAGGGAGCAGTTTATGAAGCCGACTAGATTTGAAAAGACCGTCCAACAGCAAGTCATTTGAGCCAACACCCGGAAGTGCCAGACAGCAGCGCGAGCGAGGACGGCACTGGAGCCAGGATGGGTAAGATCCTGACAGCATCTGAAAACAATGCTGGTAAACTTCCTTTCCAGCATATATGGTTAATGGGGCGGAAAAACATGCTGGACCGAAACCTTCTATCGGAAGTGCTTTTGTAATTGGGCAATTGACAAATCAATTTGCAGATTTCCAAATTAAATCATAATATTTGATAAATTACTCATCAACTAATTCTAAAACCTACAATCATTTCTAGCTATTGCTGGCAACAACCAGAAGAAACAGAAGCAAACAAAATGATGAAATCCTGCACAGAAGTAGATTTACAGATAAGTGTTCAGCTCTCTTTGCAATTCTATATGTCTCTTCAAAACTGCCTGTAGCAGTCAGAGATTCCTGTGATGTTAGAAGATTGACATAGTGCAGAGACAAGTTCAGGATTTTGGATGAGAATACAAGATGTAAAGTAGAATGGGAATATTCACAAAGTAAATATAATTTTCATGGATGATGTTCAACCAACTTTGCCCCATGTATTTTACTCCTAAGAATGACATATATGCATCTACAAACTACAATGTACAAATATATATTGCTTGCATGGAAGAGCTGTGTAGAATCACCTGATGGTTATAAATGGTACTGCAGATTTTCTTTGTCGTTCTTTCTTGGCATGTTTTGGGAAATGATTGATTACAAGCCCCCATATCCCTTGGCCCCCACTACCATAAACTCCAGCATGTTAGGAAGAGGGATAATAATGCTACACAACTACCATTATAGTAACAGTGTCTTTCAGCAGTCAACAATATTGCACAACCAGTAGTCATAAGAAATAGGAGCGCTCATTTTTATTTTGAAAGTTGATACTTACTACTGAGCCACATATCATTTTGGCACTTTAGAAGTCCCTTTAAATTATATTAGACAATATCAAACAGTGTAAAAATATTATTATTCTTAAGTCAACACTGAATTGTCCAGCTGAGATTTTGTTTTTCAATTAATGCTTAATGACAGTGACATTTTGAGCTATTATTTGTCCTTAGCAGCAAGCCATTAGAAATATAAGAAAGAGTTTCAAAATAACTTTGTAACAATAGAAAAAAGTAATATAGCTTTCTACATCAATTGTTGCTTACATCTCAGTTCTCTGCTCGTTGCTACTTAAAACATAGCAGGAAGTCACGACATTTGCTGTACCACAAACTTTTTGATTTAGGTGTCAGCATTTGCTTGTCTCCTAATTAAAAAAAAATAAATCTTCACAATATCTATTATCAAGCAGTGTTATTCACATTGCACCGATGTCTACTGTTTTCATGCTGTGAAATTTTATCATTAAAATTACAATCTAAAAACTCGAAGAAATCTCTGGTTCATAGCCTCTCACACACCTAATTCATCTATTCATTAAAAAACATTTTAAAATAATTATCTGACATTTCCCAGTAATATCTGAAGTTATAAAGGTGTTGTGTGCCACAGAGATGAATGCTGAAGAATGATCAAGGAAAATCTTTATCAGCACTTATTGGTGCCAAATGTTACCACTATGTTTCATTAGAAGAAATAAAAGGGAGCATTTAAATTAGGGTGAACTCACATAACTATTGATAGTCCTCTGCGTTTTTCAAGAAAAACCCCTTTTTCATGCAAAATCTTTAAATTACAGTGTTATTTTGCCATTACTGCACCAAGATAGGCTAATCAGAGATATATTCCTATGATTATTTTGCCTCATAGCACATCCACAAGGAATTATTTGGTGGATGATTTGACCAGAGGTAACTTCAGGTCACATATGTGTTATAATTAGAGATGAGCGCACTCGGATTTATGAAATCCGAGCCCACCCGAACGTTGCCGATCCGAGTCGGATCCGAGACAGATCCGGGTATTGGCGCCAAATTCAAATCTGAAACTGAGGCTCTGACTCATAATCCCGTTGTCGGATCTCGCGATACTCGGATCCTATAAATTCCCCGCTAGTCGCCGCCATCTTCACTCGGGCATTGATCAGGGTAGAGGGAGGGTGTGTTAGGTGGTCCTCTGTCCTGCTATATCTCGTGCTGTTCAGTTCAGTTCAGTGCTGTGCTGTGCTCAGTCTAGTGGTGCTGTGTCCTGTCCTTCTGAGGTCAGTGGTGCTGCTGGGTCCTGTGCTGTGTCCTGTTCAGTCCAGTGGTGCTGTGTCCTGTGCTCTGTGCTTCTAAGGGCATAGTTATTTCCCCAATATTCCCCTGTGTTTAAAAAAATAAAAAAAATACCAAAAACTAATTTAATTTTTTTTTAATTACCACAAAATTTGCACAACCAATCCAGCAGTATAAGTCCATTGGTACTGCAATATTACCAAGTTCACACATTCAGCAGTAAAAGTCCAGTGGTACTGCAATATTACAAAGTTCACACATTCTGCAGTATCAGTCCAGTGGTGCTGTGTCCTGTGCTCTGTCCTGCTGAGTTCCGTAGTGCTGCTGGGTCCTGTGCTGTGTCCTGTTCAGTCCAGTGGTGCTGTGTCCTGTGCTCTGTGCTTCTAAGGGCATAGTTATTTCCCCATTATTCCCAAGTTTTTAAAAAATAAAAAAAAAAAGCTATAAGAAATATTAAAATAAAAATTTTTAAAAAAAAAATAATTATAACCAAATTTGCAAAACCAATCCAGCAGTATAAGTCCATTGGTACTGCAATATTACCAAGTTCACACATTCTGCAGTATCTTGTGCTACATATAATGGAGACCAAAAATTTGGAGGATAAAGTTGGGAAAGATCAAGACCCACTTCCTCCTAATGCTGAAGCTGCTGCCACTAGTCATGACATAGACGATGAAATGCCATCAACGTCGTCTTCCAAGCCCGAAGCCCAATCTCGTAGTACCGGGCATGTAAAATCCAAAAAGCCCAAGTTAAGAAAAAGTAGCAAAAAGAGAAACTTAAAATCATCTGAGGAGAAACGTAAAGTTGCCAATATGCCATTTACGACACGGAGTGGCAAGGAACGGCTTAGGCCCTGGCCCGTGTTCATGACTAGTGGTTCAGCTTCACCCACGGATCTTATCCCTCCTCCTCCTCCCCCCCCTACAAAAAATTGAAGAGAGTTATGCTGTCAGCAACAAAACAGCAAACAACTCTGCCTTCTAAAGAGAAATTATCACAAATCCTCAAGGCGAGTCCAAGGGTGTTGGTGGTTGTCAAGCCTGACCTTCCCATCACTGTACGGGAAGAGGTGGCTCGGGAGGAGCCTATTGATGATGTAGCTGGCGCTGTGGAGGAACTTGATGATGAGGATGGTGATGTGGTTATTGTAAATGAGGCACCAGGGGGGGAAACAGCTGATGTCCATGGGATGAAAAAGCCCATCGTCATGCCTGGTCAGAAGACCAAAAAATGCACCTCTTCGGTCTGGAGTTATTTTTATCCAAATCCAGACAACCAATGTATTGCCATATGTAGCTTATGTAAAGCTCAAATAAGCAGGGGTAAGGATCTTGCCCACCTAGGAACATCCTCCCTTATACGTCACCTGAATAACCTTCATAGTTCAGTGGTTAGTTCAGGAACTGGGGCTAGGACCCTCATCGGTACAGGGACACCTAAATCCCGTGGTCCAGTTGGATACACACCAGCAACACCCTCCTCGTCAACTTCCTCCACAATCTCCATCAGATTCAGTCCTGCAGCCCAAGTCAGCAGCCAGACTGAGTCCTCCTCAATACGGGATTCATCCGAGGAATCCTGCAGCGGTACGCCTACTACTGCCACTGCTGCTGTTGCTGCTGTTAGTCGGTCATCTTCCCAGAGGGGAAGTCGTAAGACCGCTAAGTCTTTCACAAAACAATTGACCGTCCAACAGTCGTTTGCCATGACCACAAAATACGATAGTAGTCACCCTATTGCAAAGCGTATAACTGCGGCTGTAACTGCAATGTTGGTGTTAGATGTGCGCCCGGTGTCCGCCATCAGTGGAGTGGGATTTAGAGGGTTGATGGAGGTATTGTGTCCCCGGTACCAGATCCCGTCGAGATTCCACTTCACTAGGCAGGCGATACCAAAAATGTACAGAGAAGTACGATCAAGTGTCCTCAGTGCTCTAAAAAATGCGGTTGTACCCACTGTCCACGTAACCACGGACATGTGGACAAGTGGTTCTGGGCAAACGAAGGACTATATGACTGTGACAGCCCACTGGGTAGATGCATCCCCTTCCGCAGCAACAGCAACAGCTGCATCAGTAGCAGCATCTACAAAATGGCTGCTCGTGCAAAGGCAGGCAACATTGTGTATTACAGGCTTTAATAAGAAGCACAACGCTGACAACATATTAGAGAAACTGAGGGAAATTATCTCCCACAAGCTTACCCCACTTAGACTCTCATGGGGATTTGTGGTGTCAGACAATGCCAGTAACATTGTGCGGGCATTAAATATGGGCAATTTCCAGCACGTCCCATGTTTTGCCCACACCATTAATTTGGTGGTGCAGCATTACCTCAAGAGTGATAGGGGTGTGCAGGAGATGCTTACGGTGGCGCGCAAAACTGCTGGACACTTTCGGCATTCAGCCAGTGCCTACCGCAGACTAGAGGCACATCAAAAAAGCATGAACCTGCCCTGCCATCACCTCAAACAAGAGGTTGTGACGCGCTGGAACTCCACCCTCTATATGCTGCAGAGGATGGAGGAGCAGCAAAAGGCCATTCAGGCCTACACAGCCACCTACGACATAGGCAAAGGAGTGGGGATGCGCCTCAGTCAAGCGCAGTGGAGACTGATTTCCGTGTTGTGCAAGGTTCTGCAGCCATTTGAACTTGCCACACGAGAAGTCAGTTCCGACACTGCCAGCTTGAGTCAGGTCATTCCCCTGATCAGGCTGTTGCAGAAGCAGCTGGAGAAAGTGAGGGAGGAGCTGGTAAGCCATTGCGATTACACCAAGCATGTAGCTCTTGTGGATGTAGCCCTTCGTACGCTTTGCCAGGATCAGAGGATGGTCACTCTTTTAAAGTCAGAGGAATACATTCTGGCCACCGTGCTCGATCCTCGGTTTAAAGCGTATGTTGTGTCTCTGTTTCCGGCGGACACAAGTCTACAGCGGTGCAAAGACCTGCTGGTCAGGAGATTGTCCTCTGAAGAGGACCGTGACATGCCAACAGCTCCACCCTCATTTTCTTCCACATCTATGGCTGCGAGGAAAAAGCTCAGTTTTCCCAAAAAAGGCACTGGCGGGGATGCTGATAACATCTAGTCCGGACTGAAGGACCTGCCAACCATTGCAGACATGTCTACTCTCGCTGCATTGGATGCTGTCACAATAGAAAAAATTGTGGATGATTACTTTGCTGACACCATCCAAGTAGACATGTCAGACAGTCCATATTGTTACTGGCAGGAAAAAAAAGGCAGTTTGGAAGCCCCTGTACAAACTGGCTCTATTTTACCTGAGTTGTCCCCCCTCCAGTGTGTACTCGGAAAGAGTTTTTAGTGCAGCGGGGAACCTGGTCAGTGAGCGGCGAAGGAGGTTGCTTCCTCATAACGTTGAAAAAATGATGTTTATAAAAATGAATAATCAATTCCTCAATGAAGTACAGCACTGCCCTCCAGATAGTACAGAGGGACCTGTGGTTGTGGAGTCCAGCGGGGACGAATTGATAATGTGTGATGAGGAGGAAGTACACACTGTAGGGGGAGAGGAATCAGAGGTTGAGGATGAGGACGACATCTTGCCTCAGTAGAGCCTGTTTAGTCTGTACAGGGAGAGATGAATAGCTTTTTTGGTGTGGGGGCCCAAACAAACCAATCATTTCAGCCAAAGTTGTTTGGTAGGCCCTGTCGCTGAAATGATTGGTTTGTTAAAGTGTGCATGTCCTATTTCAACAACATAAGGGTGGGTGTGAGGGCCCAAGGACAATTCCATCTTGGAACTTTTTTTTTTGCATTATATGACCAATCAACAGTCGTTTGCCATGTTCAAAAAGTAAAACCAAATTTAAACAAATTCAAGAAATTAAACCAAAAGTAAAATGCCCTGTCATAATTTAAAACAAGAGGTATTGACGTGCTCTAAAACTACTGTATTGTTGTTTATATTTTATAAACACTACACTTGAAAGCTTGAGTCTTTCAATAAAAAAGTAACTGTCCATTACACGAATATTTGCAACAGGGACAATTTTAGGGTTAAGAAAGTCAACTAATAACACTTCGACGCTGTCTGTCTTTATAAACACTACACTTGGAAGTTGGAGGAGGTATTGTGGCCCCAGCACCAAATTTACTACCGGGGCCACTCCACTGTGCAGTCCATATTTAGGTGTATCAGATATTAAACAACGGTGACAGTTGATGCCCAATTTTTTAATTATATTGTCGGCGCTGTAAAAAATTGTGTTCCGGGCACACCACACTACGCAGTCCATACCCTTTTTTGGTGGAATTCTGACCCGTGGAGGGTTTTTTAATTATATTGTGGCATCGGTACCAAATTGTGTACCGGGGCCACCACACTACGCAGTCAAGATAGATAGATGCGTATCATAGATAAAGTACATTCAGTGGTGTGGGGCAAATTGAAAAATATTCAAAATGCACTGACATTATCAAAAACAAGAGGTTTTCACACGCTGAAACTCCAACATGTATATGATGGAGAGGATGGAGGAGCAGCCGTATGTGCAGTGTCATGCAGACCTGTTGAAGGTTTTTTTTATATATTTTATTGTGGTGCCCAGTGCCCACTACTCTACGCAGTCCAGATACTATTTTTGGGTGTAATTCTGACCTGTTGAAGGTTTTCTATATATTATATTGTGGTGGCCAGTGGCCAGTCCTCTATGCAGTCCAGATACTATTTTTGGGTGTAATTCAGACCTGTTGAAGGTTTTCTATATATTTTTTATTGTGGTGCCCAGTGCCCACTACTCTACGCAGTCCAGATACTATTTTTGGGTGTAATTCTGACCTGTTGAAGGTTTTCTATATAGTATATTGTGGTGGCCAGTGGCCAGTCCTCTACGCAGTCCAGATACTATTTTTGGGTGTAATTCTGACCTCTTGAAGGTTTTCTATATATTATATTGTGATGGCCAGTGGCCAGTCCTCTACGCAGTCCAGATACTATTTTTGGGTGTAATTCAGACCTGTTGAAGGTTTTCTATATATTTTTTATTGTGGTGCCCAGTGCCCACTACTCTACGCAGTCCAGATACTATTTTTGGGTGTAATTCAGACCTGTTGAAGGTTTTCTATATATTATATTGTGGTGGCCAGTGGCCAGTTCTCTATGCAGTCCAGATACTATTTTTGGGTGTAATTCAGACCAGTTGATGGGTTTTTAATTGTATTGTGGGGAACACTCCTCTACGCAGTCCAGAAAGATACCTCGTTGCAATGTTTTGTACTAAAAAAAAATAATTATTGTGAGGTGTTAGGTGTTCAGAATAGCCTTTAAATTAGTGGAAATTTTTGTTATTGAATGTTATTGAGGTTAATAATAGCGTAGGAGTGAAAATAAGCCCAAAAACTTGATTTTTACATTTTTTAGGTTTTTTTCAAAAAAAATCCGAAACCAAAACCTTAAATCCGAACCAAAACCTTTCGGCAGGTGTTTTGCAAAACAAATCTGAACCCAAAACATCGAGAAAATCCGGATCCAAAACACAAAACACGAGACCTCAAAAGTCGCCGGTGCACATCCCTAGTTAAAATATTTAATTTCAAAATTATGTGAGCCCTAAAAATTACCCTTGTTGAAATAATGGTATGAATTACTGTATCATGTTAAAACAGCAAATTGACATTTAATGGTAATTGAGTTTTCTATGGTTCAGAGGTAAGCATACCTGTGCCATTTAGTTATTTGTAAAATATAATGTGCAAACACCATTATACAACATTCTTTGAATTTCAATCGTTTAAATTTCTTATGGCGATTTTGATTTTAATGACAGGGAGAGAGTAAGGGTGGAAGTTTTGTAATTGTTATAAAAGATAGCAAGGTTTCCATAAAATATGAACCCTATATGAGTGTCAGGATTCCCAATATAAAACCACAGATAGCGCGTAGTGAACAAAGTGGTTTTTATTAAACACCAGTTACACAGTTTTCAGGATGCAGTATGGTAGGGTATGCAGAAATAGCAAGAGAACTCAGTAAACAACAGATGCAGAATGCGATGGTCTGCAGGACTTTACCATGAAGTAGTGGAGATGACACACAGGGTGCGACAGTCTGCAGAGCAAGACACTGCAGGTAACAGACACAGGATGTGAAGGTCTGCAGGACTTTACCACGAGGTAGTGGAGACTGCTAGTAACAAACTGCAACAGGTTAGTCCTCTGTAACACTGGAGAGCTGAAAGCAGCTATTGGTAGTAATACTCTGCAGCAGGATGATGCTGAAACACTGAAGAGCTGAAAGCAGGTACAGAGTCACAAGAAAGCCGAGTCAGGGGTCACAGGAAGAGGTGCAAAAACAGAGCAGAGGTCAGTACCAGGAGATCACTCAGGATAGGTCACAAGAACAGCAATACACGTAATGGCAACAGATGATCTGGCCAACACTCCTGGGACAAGCAGGCTTTTAAGTAAGAGAGCAGACTGAGTATCACATTGGCCCCTTTGGTGGAACAGTGGTACAATGAGTATGGCTATTTCAGCTCCTTCTTTAACCTCTTCCCTGTTGTCCATGTATGATACACGTGGGGGCCTACGTACACTTTTGAGGCTATCCATGTAAATCCTAAAATATTGTACTCACCTCACATTCAGTAGCAATAGAGAACCCTGCAGGACACTTGATTGCTAATCAGACAAACGGAAGCATCAATATGATAAAAAAATAAAGAATAAAGAACAATAAAATGGAGCTGTTAAAGTAAAAAATAAGTTTAACAAAAAAATAAAAAACACTGTCATTGTCACACAAACATTTTACAAATACAATGTATTATGAGCCAAAACAAAATCTCAGCCTCCAATAAAGTGTTCATGTTTAGAGTTCCTGTAAACATTACACAGAATGAAATAAGGATTTGAAGAAAATAGGGAAGAATTGCGAAAAATAGCATTTTAATAATTTATTAGCTTTTCCCCACATAATTCTATAAAAAAACACAAATGGTAGTTTCTATAGTTATTCTTAGCCCCACAAATTATTTTATGAATTACAATTCCTTGATCCAGGAGGCAATTTCTATAGGCCCCAAGACATACCAGTGGTACACTTGATATAAGTAATATATGTTATGACTTTACCACAGGCTTCTAAAAAAGAACTTCAACAAACATCCTTCCATTTTTCAAAAGAATCAGTCTCAGCGGTACAAAATGTAGTATCATAAATTTTCTCATACATAAAAACATATTGAAAAGCACTGAATCACTCGAAGTCTCTTTTTGTCTGCAGAGCGTTGTCTTTATTCATTATTCATGCTCTTGACAACTGAACCTCACATATATCTTATACAATGGAAGGTTTGGTTCTTGTTAGGAATGCCGGACACCCTATATTAAAATTTAAAGCATCCTTTCTGGTTACAGCATAGTAACTAATTATATTTTATCAAGAAAAAACAGAAAATATATAACAAAATATTAGTGAGATATCATAATAGACTGACAAAAACACTGGTGAGTTTGAGTGCTATTAAAATATTACAATATTTTAGCTACACATATCCTACAAAGCATGTGTCAGGATCTGCCTGCAGCCTTCTGCATTGCTTGCTGTTTTGCATTGGCAGCGCCTGCCTTCTGGAACTTGGACTTGTTTTGTTAATTTACCTGACATTACCTCTGTTCACCAGAAGTGTTGCTATTGTGTCTTTTTCCTTTGCTATTACTAGGGGTTAACCTGTGTCACTAATTCTGTCCTGCACCTGGGTGTTCCCTACTTATACCTGCCTCTCTTCCTCTCCTGTGCTGGTCATTGTTGTTTTGTTGCCTTCCCCTTTGGGTTGTCTCCTGGTTCTCCTGTGCTCTCGAACTTTACATCACTACTCTGGATCTCTCTTCATCTAACCATTCCACCTGCATCCACAGTATTCCTTGCAACCAGTGTCCAGTCATCTCAGATATTGCTGTGCAGTTTTAGCATTATTTGGGTCGTACTATTTATCTGTCTTTTGATCATTAAACACCTATATTCGTTATCACATCACTGGCTCCATAGCTGTGACTTACTTTGAAGTGTGACAGCATGCTGATGTTAAACTGATGTAAAGTTAGTAAAATTAAGTTATACTTTGTGAGAAATAAGCTGAAACAATATATAGATGTCCCAAGAATATATGCCTGTTTTCCAATGAATAATAAACTCATTCTCTTCACTTGAAGACAATTTTTCGTTTCATGCTCTTTTTATGCCACTTTCCACATCTACACCAAAATTGAAATTGAGGAGTTCTATTTGCTGGCATGCTTATGGCTCCCATACTTGAAATGAAAAAAACAGAGAAGCCATGTGACCCGAAGTCGGCTCCAGTAATAAAATCTTCCTGTTTCTGTCTTACTTCTAAATCTATATGAGGTCCTCAATATCTGTGATACAAACATGTACATCAAGTGCCTGAGTCATTAAGGAAAGTAAACGCCAATATGTGCCATATTTTGAGTAAAATCGTTCTGCTTAAGCCCAGAACTGGATAAAACACCAGTGACTCCCAAATCATCTTTGAGCATAAAGGACTCTTACGACAGCCTATAATTTCATGGGTGGAACAGGGAGGGGACTGGGCGCATGCATGTAGTCAATGTACATTAAGGGAGTGGCATGCTTGAGTGCACACAGCAGTGTCTGATTCAAGCTTTGGCCATCTCAAAGGTACGTCTTCTTCTGTCGTATCATTTGCACCAGCTACGGGTCAGGTGAAAGTGCCGAGTGCTAGTGATGACTGCTTTGTTTGCATGATAGAACATGTGTTTGCAACTGGAGGCAACTGTAAAATTGAATTTTATGTACAGCAGATATTAATAACATCATAATAAATTTATTGGAGTGAACAAAATTACAATGTTTTGTCATTAATGACTATATTATTAACAGGTGACAATAATTGAATACTTTTATCTTTTTTCTGTGCGTTCTTTTGGGACTTTATATTCCACATATGTATTGGACGTATCCTGCAGTGTATTGTCTGTCAGAGCAGAGTGTACCTAGGTCCGTATGCAACAAGAGACGCATCTTCCTAGTTAAAGAGGTACCAAGAGTGTAGTAGTATCCTGGTTCACGTCTTGACTTCTATGTCTTGAAACATTTATCCTTATACAGCAAGTTTCAAAGAGGGGAAATGCCTGAGGGATGGCTACTGGGTATGCAAAAACAACCATTACTTTGGATATGTATTGGTTTTTATATGGATCACATGTGCTACGTGCAATAAATGTGTATTCAATATGTAATATGCATTGTGTGTGTTATTTCAATTGATTCAGGATATGGGTGTCACCACTAGCTAATTACGTCATTACACACTCCTGCCCAGCAAAAATGTAATACAGTATATATTAGCACTAGATATGTCACAGAGTGTACCTTTGGGCTTTTGAAGAGCATGTTCTCGTGTCTTGATAAAAATGGTGGTCTGCTTCTTTATGCATCTGCAAAAGTGGCTGAAATCACTATGGTTTAATGTTTACTGCACCATATGGCTTTAGTAGAACATTGGCCCATTGATATACCCATAGACAGAGAGGAAACAGGGGGCTGTTACCAGACCCTGATACTAGCAGGTGGTATGTATAATACACATCGTTGGGGGCAGGTCAAATAAGTCTTCATTCAACAATTCTTCACATGTAAGTCAAAAAGTGTTTTATTTATTGACAGTGCTGTAAAAAAAATACATAAAATTTCAATATCTTGTTCTCTCACATCTAAAAACTGATTTTTTTTTACTTATTTTAGAGAATGGTTTACTAGGGATGTCTCTACTTTGCCCACTATCTCTGCCAGATCTACTGCAAAAAATTTCTTCTTGGCAAAGTAGTTGTGAGTGTTGTTTACGGTGTTCTGGCAGCACTATCATCACTGCAGACTCAGAAATCTGTTGCTGTGCTGGAGGTCTCCCACGATCATGAATATTGACACCTTGAAGAAGGTCCACAGGCAGGATGCTTCTCCTCATCGGACATGTATTCTGAAGCCAGGGAAAGCACCTCCTGTGGATGCAGCAATCCTTCTTTCTTCTGCCAGGTTCTCCATCTGATGTCTCTTTTTGTCTGCATATCTCTTCTTGCTGTGCAACAGTACATTTTAATGGCCCCTACTGGATTCATAATATGGTAAACCTCATTCAACAGCTGACATTTGTAGCACAGAGGTGTATTAGCTGCCTTACCCCACAAAATCTGATTATAGCAGCATACACTGTAACTACTAATTAGAACCCGTTTCATCATGTGAGAACCTAATATTGCATCAGATCATTGTCATCAGCCCCTGCCTCCTCCCACCCTCATATGTTTCCTCTGCCATTCACGGGATTATTTCCTTCACTTCCATCACAGACTCTCACTACTAGCACCTCCTCTGAAGCGGAGGAGATGCCAGTGCATCTCTTTTGCCTTATCCACCCCAATGCAAAGCACACAAAAAAACAAACGCAAAACTGACTACACTCCAATTTACAACCAAGTCACAAAGAAATAACACTAACAGCACACTAAGTAAAAAACACAGCAAAACAGTTATAATAACACAAAAATAAGAACAAGATAACATGAAGTCACAATAAAACTTACAGAAATCACTAAATAAGTACATCTCTTCACAACTCTATCAAAGATAAAGGAGAAGTGCCAAGCTATTCATACATGTTATAGGGTGACAATCCTGCTTGTTTCAATTGAATCTGCACAGTAAATAGACATGTTTCCATTATAAACGAATTTTGAACATTTTCTATAAACCCCATGCAGTTTGAGTTTCCAGCCTGGTGGTTATTTGACTGCGAAAACCTCATGCAATGTTCAGTGATTTGAAAGCCATATACAAAACCGCACTTCAGTAAATCTCCCCATAAGACTAAGCAGCTTTGATGAGAAATAGAGCATAGGCAGGACTGGGTATAAACATGGATCCAATTTCCCTGGTTGGTTACAGGAAGTATATAGGTGTGTCAAACACCATCAGTCTCACCAGTTAGTACCAGGAGACTGGGAAGTGGAATAGGGCCGTTGAGATGATGTACCAGACTGTCTTTGAATGTCTTGCACTGACTGTATAAGATTACCTAGTTGTGTTTTGAATCAGTGTAAGTCCCTTAGAAATGTTACATGTATAGATTTACAGATTGATATGACCCAACCCATTGATACTACTGTTATCTGGATGTATTTGTTAAGTATTTGCCTCAAATGTGAAGTGACTCAAACATTTGCATAATTTTTAGTCAACTTATCAAACTGATCAGACTAACTAGCCCAGGTACAGTAAGAGTGTTCTGATGCATATGCTGCTGGTTCAAGTTTAGGAAGTTAGAAGTATGCTTTTTTCAGACATAAATGACGAATGAAAGTGATGATCAAACTCGGCATTGCCAATTCACTTGCATATCTGACAACAATCATCTCATTAAATAACACTATATCAGATCATAGCAGGGGGACGCCATTGTGCAATTTTGTTTCCAAAAAGACAACTGCTAACTGCGTACTGAAAAAAAGTAGGTGAAACATTCATATGCGTCTTAGGAGCAACAAAACAAATTGATTTGATTATATTTAAAAAGCATTGCATACATTAGCATGTGCAGATGTTTAAAATTGTCTTTCTGCCCTTTTCAAATCATTTGCAGAAATTTAGATTGTAATATATTTTTCGAAATTTATATATATATATATATATATATATATATATATATATATATATATATATTTCCAACGGTTTTGCTTCTAATAGTAAAATGTTTTTTAAAGCTAACATTGCACACTTTATTATACTGATATGGAAATATTTTTATAACTTCTCAATATTTTGAAATGATTAAAAATGTTTGTTATAAATGTAACACCCCCTTCTGTATTATGCATTATGAGGGTGTATATATATATTGAACAATGCAGATGCTTCTCACCTCGGTACTTGATTTTCAGTGCCTCCACCCGAATCGCTGCTTTCTCTTCTGGGGGGTGTTCAAAAGATACACCAGGGGGAGATTCGGGAAACCCCCTGCCCAGTATTAACACTCTGTGACAAACTGTGTGCTGCAAAAGCCATCCAGGCACATTTATTGAAATGGAAACCCTAAATGCAGCTTTGTAATTTTATAGAAAAATATACTTTGGTATAATTTGAAATAATAGTGCAAACAATACAATACAGTAATAAGACAGTGTGGATAAAAGTGGAGCACCACTTCTTACTATGAACACCCAGTTAACACAATAACTCGCAATAAATCAAGAACATTAACAGCATACAATATGAACATTAACTGTCACAGCCTTATACAAAAATATATCAGATACCTTACTGGCTCCTGATACTGGGAATAGCTTGCGGGGTGAATGTATATATATTTTCCTTATAGCTCTGCAATGTACTGCCAAACACACACATCAACAGTATTCAAACATGCCACACAAATGGAGCAGTGCACTGCAAGTTGGGGCCCTTCTGTATGGATGCAGCATGGCATGGAAACATCATGTGTCCAGATTGCAGCTTTTAGATGTCTTTAAATCACTTGCAGTGAGGTACAGCAGTCACAGTATGCAAACTCTCCTGTAGCAATAACTGTAAAATCATTTCTTATTTGTATTCTGGGACTTGTAGTTCCACAAATGCTGATTAGACAAACACTTGTTGCAATTTTACCTGCCCACCCATCTATCCCTAACTCTTCAGCCCTTGTGGCCAGATATAGTCCAAACCCCACTTGAATAATAACAGATTGGTAAAAATAACCAGTTACTTCTCTGCACCAGTGTGTGTCACAGGTCTGAACTTTGATTCCAAAATGGCTGACTTGTAAAATGTCCTTCTTCAGAGGTGCATGCAAACCTCCTACCCCACAGCTTCAAACTGAGACTTCCAGCAGGTTCTGTTCAGGACTGCACTGAGCTCTGATATCTCTGCAGACTGTCTGTTTTCTCTGTTCAGACCACCAATCCAGTGCCCTTCTGCCTAGGGTCACCTATCTGGACTGGTCACACAGCTCAGTCTCTCCCAGGATGCTCCTCTCTCTCCCTCTCTCTCCGCCCCCTGGTTTCTCAGTCTTCTTAGGCTCAGCCCCCTCTCCACAATTGCATTGTGGGAAATGTAGTTTTTCTTCCTGGACTGATAAATAGCTATAGCCATCTCTTTTTTTACTGATGCAATTGTGATTATTAGCCCCTGGGTGCTCAAGTCCAACTGCAGCATCCCCAGGGGTTACATAAAATTGTGAACTTTCTTTATTTTGTCATAAAAAGTTTGTTGTTTGAAAAAAACCTTTGTGTATGTGTGTTTTCTTTCTAGGCAAATGTGTAATAATGACACATATTTATTAGTTATGTATGCTATACAGGGCTTACAGTTATCACGGAGAAGTGCAGTTTGATGAGGTAATGTATTACCAGATACATTTGCATATGAATATATGCATACGTACCCACAAGGTATGTGCTCTTTTTAAAAGTGCAAGTTGTGTCCAAGTTGCGTCCAAAGATAGATCAGTCCTTATGTGTTTTTATGAATACATGAGAGATGGGTCATAATCCAAAAATTGTCATCTAGTCGGTCCTGTTTAGTCTTATTTAATCTATATTTTGCATTGAATCAATAATTGGACATGCCGGATTATCAATGCTCAGAAAATGTTATATACCTAAAAAATCAGTAATGAGTACATGTTTGTATTACTAATGTATTTTAACAGCTAATTTCTGTAATAAACCATATCCAACAATGATAAAGACAGACCATTATCGGCTCTCTAAATAATGATTGAGGAATCGCTGGCAAAAGATTTTGGTTAAATGTTAATTGAATTTGTAATGCCTAGGCTGGGCTG
The DNA here is from genome assembly GCF_038048845.1 of Mixophyes fleayi. Taxonomy (NCBI): domain Eukaryota; kingdom Metazoa; phylum Chordata; class Amphibia; order Anura; family Limnodynastidae; genus Mixophyes; species Mixophyes fleayi. The sequence continues at coordinate 324,335,320 of NC_134403.1, read as the reverse complement.
TCCGCATGCAGTAGTAGTTGATTTCTTTATTTATATAGGGATAGGATACAAATGGGGTATTGTTGCATACTGTTAACAAAGGTAGACAATGTTCAAATCAAACCATGGCACAGGCGTAGCTCTTTCCACATGTGTAAGTATGTTGGTGCCAGTTGTCAGTGTAACTACTTTCTGTTCAGGTTTCCATTAACCTAGCTTAGTCTCTTCATATCATTGGGCTCTGTGGGCAACAAGCCACTCCAAAGAATCCGAATAGCGGGTCATTACCATAGAAGAGAGCTATAGCATGAGTCCGAATGTTGGTAAGGGAGTCTTAGATAACCTGGAAGGCAGTGAATCTAAGCAGAGGTAGTGAAGTCAATGGCGGGAGATTAAGCAATGTAGAGTGATAAGAGAATAGAGGAGGTGGAGGAGATGAGCAGCACATGTCTGACTGGGGAGACCATTTACAAGCAGAAGGTGGTGAAGAATAATAATGGCATACGAGGATTCCGATCATTTACATTTGTTTCCCTCCCTGTGCTTGGAGGTGATGTGCTTTCAAGAAGGTCAGGAAGGATAATTATCAAGCATGCAAGTCAAGCTGTACAGGAGGGAAAGGTTACCAGTGGAGTACCCCAGATTTCGTACTTGGGCCAGTGCTTTTTAATATCTTTATTGGTGACATTGCAAATGGTATTGAAGGGAAAGTATGCCTTTTTGCAGATGACACAACAATATGCAACAGGATAGACACAGGAGGTAAAACAAGTGATTGATGATCTAGGTAGACTACAGGAAGGGTCAAGAGAGTGACAACTACAGTTTAATGCCAAAAAAATGCAAAATCATGCACTTGGATCTCAAAAACCCAAAGGCTAAATAAAGTATTAACAACACTATAATGAAAACTACTGAGAAGGAAACAGATCTAGGAGTCATTATTTCAGGTGACTTAAAGGCAGGTAAGCATTATAACATAGCAATGTGAAATGCACGTCAGATGCTCAGCTGCATAGGGAGAGGAATTAGTAGCAGAAAGAAGGAAGTAATAATGCCACTGTATAGGTCATTGGTATGACCTTGAAATCAGATAACTGGATGAAGTCATTTAAAATTAATAAATACCAATTGTATTGTTTTCCTATATGATTGTGATTAGTATGCAATGGTGTACTGTGGTTACTAATGCAATTGCATAAGTAAATAATTTGCATTCACACCTACATTTGTATATTGTTCACTTTTAATGAAGTTTTCAACTCACATTCTTTAATTATTAATAAAAAAGACTTAGAGATTTTATTACACAAAAGTAAAGCTACATTAAAGATATTTATGGTTCAGGTCAAAAGAAATATATTGTGTTTTGTCTTATATTAATTATGATCAGTATAAGATTAATACTCAAAATGCTCTGTACTGAATATGTTAATAGGCTATTTTAAACCTGATTTTGGCGGTTCCCTAAGGCAAAACACATACACAGCTGCTGGAGTGAGTTGCCTCCACCTTTGGAGAAGCATCGTTTGAACTGACCTATGATCTGCATTTTACTGGACTATCCTGAACCCTGAACTAATGAAGAATGATCTTCGTGTTATCTTTGTATATAGTGTGACATCATCACTGTTTTCTTTGCAATTAAACTGTTTATAAATAGACCACTAGATACAGTAACTCTCTGACTTCAAAGACTTCAGGATTGATGAGCTGTTACTGGATCCAGTGCACATGCGTATGTATCGGTTATACTTTGCTATATTTTTATATCAAATCTCTTTGTGCGTTGGAACCACATTGATCGCATCGGACAATATTTATCTCATCTAAAATACTGTGTTCAGTCCTAGAGGCCTTATATCCAGATGGATATAAATAAATTAGAGACTATACAAAGAAGGGCAACTAAATGGTGCATGTCCTACAGCACAAAAAGTACCTGGAAAGACTAAAAGATCTTAATATGTGTAGTTTGAAGCAGAGAAGAGAATTGATAGAAACATTCAAATATATCAAGGGTTTAATCAAGGTATAGGAGGGAAACATTCTTCAAAGAAGAAGTATTAGAACACGAGGACATGCACTGAAACTGAAAGGAAGTAGGTTCAGAGGCAATTGGAGGAAAAATTACTTCACAGGTGGGGTAGTGGATAAGTGGAATAGCCTCCCATCAGAGGTGGTAGAGGCTAATACAGTAGATTCATTTAAAATTGAACTCAGGAATGCACACTAGCAGCAGAGGGTCAAGGACTCAGGATAGCACACTGGTAGCAGGGTGTTAGGAACATCGCACATCACACTTGTAACAGGGTGTCAAGAACTGACAATTGCATCTGGATAGTAGTGTGCCATGGGATATGGATAACACATAGTAGCAGAATATCAAGAACTCAGGGTTGCACTCAAGTAGCAGACTGCCAGGAACACGTGCCTAGAAGGGTCAGGAACTCAGAATTGCTGTACCAGGAACTTGAGATTGCAGGGGAAGGATCAGGACCAAAACACAGGAACCGCAGCAATGTGATAGCATAGGATCACAAATGATCTGATTATCGCTGTAGGGAATGATAGTTTAAAAGTCCAGCAACAGGTGCAGCTCATTAACTGCTAAAGAAAGAAGCAGGGTTGATTGTTGCAGTACTGAAACAGCAATATTCCTGAATACAGCAGAATCTCTGGTTGAAGTACGATATTATAGCTACATTGTCCACAGTCAGCAGAGACCAGAGCTTCAAGCGTTGACCGTTCCAGTTTTCAGAACTGGACAACTGTTCTACATAATTTCACTTATCTGTATGTAGTATGCAGATCTCACTATCTGTTGTTATTTTCTTGAGCCTTGTAAATTTATTAAGCACAGGTTTTAAATTGCAAGTATATGAGATTAACACTATTTCCAGTGAACATGTAATGATGACCATGCTCTGCTTGGACAGCACTAAGCAGTATAGGATTATGTACACCTTCCCAACAGCAATTTGTCCTTGGAAATTATTTACAAATGTCGGCATGTAGGATAAAGCAGGCAAAGCTAAGAAATACTGTAAAATAATGTACGTTTCCAAACACTTTATTTTTCTTGTGCAGATATTTAAAGAAAAAACAAGCAGCATAAAATAATAATAAAAGCATGCATGTATTGTTAAAATATTCACTCAGTTCTGTGGTCTCATTCTTTGTGTCAACAGCTTTTGCAAAATCCATTGCTGTAATTTCATTTCTTGATCTCTTCTTATTTAATAAAGCAGGCTGTTATTGCATAAAGGTCTAGGAGTTTTAATATTTTATAGTGTGAATCCTGTCTGAAGCTGAACACTGAAGGAAAATAGCATTTAAAATAATGTTTTATTAAAGCCCAGTAATCTTGCTTTCCTATTTCCAATGCCCATCGACTGCAACTTTTACTGCCTAATGTCTTCTGTAGCTCCAGTATGTAAATTAGAGGTGGTACACAGATTTATTTGGAAACTTGTAGTGTTAAAGAAAGAAGTCCCATGCACTATGATTTTGGAAGGAAAGTTAAAAGGTAATGAGGGTTGGTTCATTTACAAACATGCAAAAGTGTGCCTTACACAGTGCAAATACCATTTAAGGCTCTTTTTGGAATACTGCATCTCAGTTTATAGAAAGCACATGGAGAGCCTGAATCATTAAGGAGAGAAAAGCAAAACAGAGGAGCAAGTTTGCTCCTGGACAAACCATATTACAATGTAAAGGGTGTGTAAATTAGATTACTATTTTGCACATAAGGAAAATACTGGCTACTTTTTCATGTAGCACACAAGTACTTGATAGCTTTAGTTTTACACTAAAAGTTAAAGTTGATCTAGGATATGCCCTACCCCAACAAGAAATCTGGCCCCACAATTTAAATTTAACTTCCCCTCCAATACAACATGGTTTTGCCAAGGTGCAAATTTGCACTTTTTTTATGCTTTGCTCTCCTTTATAATGAGATTTACATGCAAATTTGGTGTGCAAAATTTAGCATATTCTAAATGGGGGAGCAGGGTAAATCATGGAGTTCCATATTGATTGCGGGATAGGTACATATATGCGTATACTTAAGCACTTACACATCGAAATGGAGATCTCCAGGAGGAATTGAGATGGCAACAGCAATGACAGCTGAACTCACTGGGTCCAGCGGCTGAACTTAGATGGAAAGCAATAGATTTTCTAATCAACCCTGTCCTTGGTGTGCCGACTCTCCTAGGAAGAAACATGGAATTTTCAGGTAGTTTCACCCATTTTCAATTGTTTTATGTTTGTGGAAGATGATTGTGTGGGAGGTAGGGTACAGAGCTGATCTAAAGTGCAGCCATAACTAAGTGCTGTCAGCATGTCGCTATCAAACTATCAAGTAGCAAACAATTCAGTTTTTTTTAGATAAATCAGTCTAGTCGTGATGGGCAATGCTACATGTTACAAGGAGCCTATTCTTAAAGTATATTTTCTATAATTTAGACAGTTTTTTTCTACAATGAAGGTAATCATGTTTATATAAATATGCTAAGATATGAAATCTGCATATGCAACCCCTATAAAAAAATATATATTTATACATAGTGGTCTAAGAGTAAATTTAGAAGTAGCGGTATAAAAAATGTAATGTGAATGCAAGTAAATATAATTTGGTTGTCAGGCAATGAATGCAGTAGGAGAAGTGACAGCACGTCATACCGCCATATACACACCCACTTTGACCACTATGTGTATATATATATATATATATATATATCTTTCTAACCTTCATAACCTAAAAAGTGGTTTGGTTATTAAAGTTAGAAAAGCCAAAAGCAATGAGGTGGTTAAATATTTGTAAGCTCAACAATATTAAATTGTTTTGCATTTAAGTGTTTTATTAGTTATAAATGTAATATGGAAAAATTCTTTCAATTCTAGAAACTTTTTCTAAAACAAAACTCATAGTATCTTACAGTTCAGCATGTGGTTAAAAAAGGCAGCTAGGAGCCAGTATACTTAGAAGGCTGATACTGTGTTGAAAGCTCCAGAACAAGAATTAATGTGTGGAACATTGCTATATTAATGAATACACTAATCTCAAAAGTGCCAGTAAATGCACTGCTGTCATAGTATTGTTTATTGTTGCTGAAGGGTATATCACTTCCAGGGAGTGCAGTAATGCTGAAGCAAGATAGCAGAGAACCAGGGACAGAATTCAGGGACTCTGTAATTGGTTTCCATTACAAAGAAGCCGCTCAGCACCAAGTGAAATGTATGAAAAGAGACAAAGCCACAGAGCTGTCTCTGGGAAGGACAGAATGATTATGTTTAATGCATGTGTTTTGCTTGTAATACACTCCTCTAGGAAAGTCCAGATGGTGTGGTTATCTTTTGCTTTGGAAGACAAAAAACATAAGATTGTGCATCATTCATCTAAAAGCTCAAGAGATTATTTTGTTATAGAGAGAGGTGCACAGATTTTACAGAGATGTCAGCAGCATCTGTGTTTGCACAGGCCAACCTTCACAGAATGTGAAATGTTAAAGTGGACCTGGGATTTTCCTTGTGAGCTGAGTAACTGTATTATTGTATCATAGTTTTGCCCTTGCATACATAATCTCAATCGTAACAAACTTTATTAGAGTAGAACATATGAGGGCTGCTTTACTCTTAGGAGCAAGTCCAGCTAATGGGTGCAAAATTTGCACCTGGAAATAGCTTTGGGGTTCATACAAAGTTGGACGTTTGTGTTTTTTTTTTTACTATAAAATATACATACTATACTGCACATGTGCACAAAAGCATGTATGCTTGCATCCACATGCAGACTTATGATTCTTACTTAGGTGTAATGGACAAAAGCAGGCGCAGACAAGCTTAGACTGGTTACAGGGGCATGGATGTGTTCTCCTAATTTTGAGTGAGTTATATCTTGACAGAGACGCACATACTGTGCGCAGTATGCCTGTCAGGAATCATATCTTCATATGGATGCTGGAGAGCTGGTGCAAAATACGCACTGATGATGATGTTAAGCAGCGTTAGCTAGCTATTTTTAAACTTTTCACCATGACCAGCGCTCTTCTACATTTTTGTTACTTCTTGAACATATTTGACAGAAACAGTATCTGCTGTACGTTGCAGCAGCGGTTGGTGAAGTATTTTAAGATATTTTACCCGTCAGCGCCTAATTATTTGTTGTTTGTGTTTCTTAGTCATTTCTAAGTGTCTGGCTTCTGATTGGTTGATTGCACATTGACCTCTCTAGCTGATTAAGCTACATTCATTTGCATTGTAGCTATATATGCCTGTTCGCATTTCTTACTTGTAATCTTTACACATTATAACCAATCTTTCCAACCAATCTCTCCAAAGAAATTCCTATTCTACTAAAAGTTCTAGAAAATGTGTTTTTCTTTAATGTGTACTAAATAAATCTTTGGTCCTACAAGGGTAATAACATTGTGGTTTTTCATGTATTGCACATAGTATAGTATATACTATTTTATTGTTATGAAACAAAAGAGTTTTTTTCTTAAGGCATTTTGTACCTGTTTCTGCCATTATCTTCATTATAGCACAACTATTCTTTGACAGTCAAGCATGATTCCTTCATTCAATATTCTGTACCAGATTATGTGCAATAGAATAATAAAGGTCTTTAAAAAAAAAAAAAAAAAAAAATGCTTAGCTGGATCAACATTTGGCAAATGAATCATACATGCTGCAGAGATGCCTTACTATGTATACTGTTTTAAGACACTTGTATTTTAAGACACTTAAAACACTAGCACCAGCCCACTACATCGGAATTTCTTTTTATTTCCCTCAGTTTCTTGCTGTTACTCTGAAATCCAAATGTCCAGCACAACATCATCATCAGCTATTTATATAGCGCCACTAATTCCGCAGCACTGTACAGAGAACTCACTCACATCAGTCCCTGCCCCATTGGTTGGAGCTTACAGTCTAAATTCCCTATCATACATATACACAGACATACAGAGAAAGAGAGAGGCTAGGGTTAATTTGATAGCAGCCAATTACCCTACTAGTATGTTTGTTTTTATTTGGGGTGTGGGAGGAAATCAGAGCACCCGGGGGAAACCCACGCAAACATGAGGAGAACATACAAACTCCACACATATAAGGCCATGGTTGGGAATTGAACTCATGACCCAAGTGCTAACCACTAAGCCACCGTGCTGCCCAACACATTGCTTTTCATACTCTCCTTTCATGGAATTATATTTAGGACTATATTATTCTTCAACCTTCTTGCAATACATACCTTTGTTCACATTTCCCCTTCCTTACTCTACTCATCTCTATTTAACACTCATGAACTGTTTTCCTCGAACAGCCTCATTCTGTCACCAGAAATTAAAAGGTCATATCTTACAATCAAGTTACCTATCCTTCTCTCTCTCTCTGCTTCTAATAGCTGGTGATATATCACCTAATCCAGGTCCCCCTCACTTATCCCATACACATATTTCTGAATACTACCGAAATCCAGCAAACCTCAAACACGTCACCTGTCTCCCTTTTCTTCTAAAATCCTTTAAATGTGCCATTTGGAATGCACGCTCTGTTTGTAACAAAGTTAGGGTCTCTCCATACACAACCTCTTCTTCTCCAATAATCTCAACCTTATGGCAATAACAGAAACATGGGTCACACATCAGACATTGCATCACATGTATGAGAGAGTATTGCTACTGAGTTAGAGGAGAGAGAGTGTGTAGAGAGTAGTGTTTGTTATCAGGGGCATGGGGTGTGAGAGAAATAGACAGTAAAAGAAAGAGGGAGAGATAGAGGGAGAGAGAGAGAACTTTTGCTGCTGTTATAGTTTGATCAGAGAGTATGAATGCTGAGCAAATGCAGAGAACAATGTTCATTTTCAGTGGGAAGGGAGACAAAGGGAACTGTTGCAGTTGTGAATATGTGAACAGACATGGTGTGGGGCTCTTATAGAGGAGGATGCATTTGCACTACAAATATGTATAGAAAAAGATGGCCATACAAAATATATATATTTTTATGTAAAGTCGTGCACTAGTGAATTGAATGTATGCAGTCAAATCTAGAAAGGAATGGATCATCTCTACAGCGTGTCCAGGATACAAGGTTTAATCCTAAGCCAAACTTCTCCCATATGTTGGTTATTTCCCAATGTGCCAAGAACAGATTTACATAGCTAGGAGCAACACCTGGTGCCCATAGCTGTTCAGATCCACTGCAAATAATAATGACCACTAAAGTAGAAATTATTATTATTGAGAATAAATTTAATTCCCTCAATCACAATTTTTTTCACTTCCAACGTCATATTGGATTTGTCTAAAATAATACTTCACTGCATTAATGCCATCATCATGTCTAATGCTGGTGTACAGTGACTTAATGTCTGCAGTTTCTAGGGTATAATCCTTATACCATTTAATAATTTCCAGTTTCCTTAAGAGTTCTCCAGTGCCTTTAAGATATAATTTATTACACATCAGGGGTTGGAGATAGAAATCTATCATTGCTGACAGATTCTCAATCAGAGATTTGGTTCCTGCTGTTCTAGGTCATCCAGGGGGATCGCTACTACAGTTATGTATCTTGGGTAGGATATACATCACCAGAGTTGTGGGATAAGGTATAGAGAAATAGCTTGCCTCCTTTTCACTTAGAGCCCCTTTCTCTTTATACTTCATGAAAAAAATAGTTTATTTCATTCTTATGGATTCTGAGGAATTTTTATTATCATTCCATATATATTCCATATAAGGATTTTTCAGATGCAGGATATATGCAGCTTGCAAAAATATGTTTCACAATCAAAAAAAAAAAAGCAAACTGAGTTTGTTCTAAAAAAATCAATCTTTTATCATTAAAGAATTTATTACCTGTAGCACTACGAACGTTATATATCTTTTAGAGTACACCTCTGGTCTACTTTATGGAGAGAAAATTTCACGCCCTTTAAAAGTTAGACTAGCAGAGCACATAAGAAATATTAAAATAGGTTTCATGAATCATTCGGTTTCAGCTGATTTCAAGTTTCAGCACAACAGCTCAGCAACGGGCTTAAAAATTTCTGAGGAATAGAAAAAAGTATAAAATAACTGGAGAAGGAATGATGCTCCTGTTCTATTAGCCAAAAAAGTAATGAGGTGGATTCATTGCCTAAAAACATTGACACCCACGGGTCTAAATTTAGACTTTGAGTGGTTCTTAAGTGATGATTGATTAAATTTAGTTATGTATTTCTTAATATGTTTACTACTGATGTTTATAGAATTTATTCATATTGAGAGTTATCTGATTGAAAGTTTACTGTACATGTCTGATATATATCTACACAAGCAATTCATACCCATTGAGTTGTATTTGTTGGATAATTTATATATGATGGTTTTTATATTTTTATGAAATCTATGTATTAGCATTTTTAAAAAATAGGTTGTTTATTGTAAGGTGCTTTTGTTTAAGGAGAGTAGAGAATTCATAAGGAGAGAGAAATAAAGAGTTAATTCTCACTTTTTATATAACTATCCTACCCTTTTTTTTAAAAGAATAGATTGGTTTGATAAAGGCAAGATTTTTAAAAAAAGAAAGTGTTGTTTTAAATAGAAAAAGGAAAGATTTATGATTTAAAGACCAGTATAATTTATATTTTACTCAACTTTAATTCAGTATTGACAATGTAAGAGATGGAAAGATCTATTTTCTAAGTTGCCTACTCATTTAAGATTGACATAGTTAATAAATAAAATGGAACAGCAATGCTTGCCAGCTAAGAAGCTACCCTCTGTCTCCTGTCACTTCTGCCTACCATTTGATTAATAATAACTTATTCAACTCTTTTTGGGAAATATAATCATTAAATGCATGGACACTGAAAAGTTACAGTAAATGTCCTCACAATGTTAAAGAAAAGCACACAGCAAGTGATGGGAATTAAGTCTGTACATGGACACACATGCCCATCTCATGGATGCATGTTTCAGTGGCAAGAATTAAAGCACTAAGGACATTTTTATTTTGTTTAATTTAAATATTCCATTTGCAGTAATGGTAAAGGAGATTTAGGTTTAGGAACGGAGCAGGGCATGTATTATTCTTGTGGGCAGCACAGTGGCCTAGTGGTTAGCACTTCTGCCTCACAGCACTGGGGTCATGAGTTTGATTCCCGACCATGGCCTTATCTGTGGGGAGTTTGTATGTTCTCCCTCTGTTTGCGTGGGTTTCCTCATGGTGCTCTGGTTTCCTGCCACTGTCCAAAAACATACTGGTAGGTTAATTGGCCGCTATCTAAATTGACCCTAGTCTGTCTCTCTCTCTCTCTGTGTATGTTAGGGAATTTAGACTGTAAGCTCCAATGGGGCAGGGACTGATGTGAATGAGTTTTTTGTACAGCGCTGCGGAATAAGTGCCGCTATATAATTAACTGATGATGATTCTATACTTTATTTTTCACTTCCCAATCATATTTTAATTTAGATGATGTCAAAAACATGATTTAATGGGTTTGCTAAGTATATACAACAGATAGATAGACATATCGCAAGAGTTCAATATCTAGTTTAGTTAGAGCTGAGATAATATTGAGTAACCTGTTCATCACAATAAAGGCTTTTCATTAAAGCCATATAGAATTATACAGTGGAATGGAGAGCTGTAAAAAAACTGTCTACCCTTAAATTAATTCTCCACCATTATAAGGTTATTTTCTACAATGATGCCTTTGTGTATGTCTTGTATTTTGAAATCACTGTTTGTATTATACATTGGTCATACTTTCATATAATCAGCTGACAACAGTACAGTCCACTGCACATTCATTTAATATCTGAGGCAAACAAATACAAATTTATAGCAAACATTTATAAGATCATGTCTATGGCTGCCCCATTGATCAGACGTAATACTAGAATGTGAAGTTTGCTCCAACCATAACTCATCTCATACTTCTTTTTGGGGGACAAATGCTGGGAAAAATCTACATTAACCTAGTGCCACTGTTTCAGTTTATATGAGTTCATGGGAACCATATCTCTGTAATCCCTTGTCACTGTGTGTACTGTTGAGGTGCAAAGACTAGACAGTGCACCTCCTTCTCTAGCCCTGGCTAGCTCTTGGGAGTGGATGTAGATGACCAGAGGGTCCCTGCACATGCAGGTTGTTTGTACAAATTCCATTTGAAGGTGTTGGAACACATGTGATGAAACTTGTAATTCAGTGCAATAAAAGTCACAATAAGTTGGACGTCAGACCCTCTCTATTCAAAATAGAACATCTTTATTTACACTCTTCTTCACTCCAGCACAATACTTGAGTTTCAGATAACACTAGTACAGTAACTATGAACAGCTCCATTCTCACTCTGCACAAATCTATATCACTTGCCAGGTTGTAAATATTACAATACAATAAATACAATCAGGCACTAATACAATTTAAATACATGAATGTCTATCTAAACTGCTGCTCCCAATTTTGTGGTCTGACCCCTAGATATATGCAAATAAATAAATAAGAGAGTGCTATATACAGATAAATTATAAATTTGATAAAACAAATTAAAAACAATTTTGACGATAGACATAGTTGACAAAAGAATTAACTACCCAAGTAATCAATGAAACATATCCCATGAAATTATGTATCAGCAGCATAAATGCATATAAATGCATAAGAGCACCAATATTGAAGGTGTTCCTATATAGCAAATAGCAATCAACCATTAAGGGATCCTAGTTGATTAGGTAAATGGTCCACATCTGTCATGAAAAGCTAGTGAAATAGTGGCTGGATGGTAATCAAATTATAGAACAGTTATAAGCTCTCCAAAAATAGTAGAGACAATCATAGAAGGGACTTTAGCTGTATGAAGAACCCTCCATGATAAGGGAATAAAACTACAGCACAGTAGACTGCAATACTGATTATATAAGTTGCAGACAAAGTACTTAGCCTTCAATGTGTCTTTCTGCTGATCCAGAAAGCCATCTGAAAAATCTGCTAATGATAGAGTAATGGGCCAGCTATTTACTCATTAAATGTAGTAACATTGGTGTGGAGCAACAGGCAGTATTGATGAACAGGCAGTATTCTCTCTATTAGCACTTCTCCACTTTCTCTACCTACTTTATCATGTTTTTTGGTTCATCAAAGGTGAATGGGGCACTATTTATTAATCGGACAGCTGGTCACATATATCTGATTCAGCCTATAAAGAATCAGTTGTAGTTGTCCTAGTCATGTGCCTTATATATGATAGGGCAGATTTTAATATAGAAGCCATGAGACACTTGAATGATGAACAATTCTATATAAACTTTATCCACATGATCATCAATGATCACATGATTGCCGACAGTGTGATATCTAAGGAAACTTTTAATTTTTTTGTTTACACTTAATCCTGTGGATCCCACATATTATCACTTACCTAAAATCCATAAATCACTCACAACTCCCCCTGGGAGACCTATAATTTCAGGTGGTGTCGGTTCACCATTGAGTTGTTTATCCTATTTTGGGACAAGGTTATGTGTTTTCACTGAAGTCACACATTAAGGACACTATTAATTTTTTACAATTGATAGAAACTGTGAATTGGAAAGTATCATATAGTATTTTGATCTGTGATGTCAAGGCCTTGTATTTAAATGTTTCTCATGAATATGGTCTTATAACAAAGAAAATACTGCACGTAAGTTGCCGTTTTGTGTACCTAGAGTTCAGACGTTGTCAGTTTGCGTAGTGACAGTGGTTTATTGTTGCGAGTGCTAGCACAATGAGGGTAAAGTGCTTGTGGGTACCTCATACCCATCTGGTTCAGCATGTATGCAGGTGAGATAAAATATTTTGGGTTTTGTTATTTTTTTGATACATATCTTATTTTTTACTGTTTTATGCTTGGTTTTAGTTATATAGACTTTGAAATATCTTTTAACCTTTGGAATGAAGAAAAATATGCAGTACTTTTGAACTTTTGTTTATGCAAAAACTTCATTGATGTCAGCCAAGAGTGACTGAGTTTATTCAAATTATATTTAATGGTTCATAAGTTTAATTTTTAGTAACTATTATGAATGAAATGTGTTCCAAAGATCTTTTTCAAAAAAACTTGTTACTAGAAGACTTAAGTGTAACCCCCTGTCACTGTGTGTAGTGTGGGGTGCAAAGGGTACACAGTGCACCTCCTTCTCAAGCCCTGGCTAGCTGATGGTCATGGGTGTAAATGATTAGGGGGTCCCTGCACATGCAGGTGTTTCTTTGTAGTTAGTGGGACACAGGTAATGTCACTTTGGTGCAGTGTAATAGAAGTCACAATAATTTGAGCGCCAGACCATCTCTATAACAAACTTAACTCTTTATTTACACTCTTCCTCCAGCACGATAATCATAATGGTTGCAGCAATAAAGAAATATATGTACAGCTCCTTACTCTCTCCAGCACAGTTCTTAATGAGCAATACGAATATGGTTGCAAATATATCTCATTACTCCTCCTGCACAGTTCTTAATGTTATCCAGATGTTATGTAACATAAATCATTGGTCTCTCTTACACTCCATACTCACTGCAGATACCCTTTCTGCAGGGGCACATGCATGGATGCTAATAGGCAGGCAGCCTCTCCTCCATGCAGCTCTGACACACTCTGTGTACCTCTCAACTGCAGCTCACCCCTCCTCTGCGGGGATGATGTCTCCTGTGCTCTGACACGTCACTCTGTGTACTCTCAGCCTCAGGATCTGACACTACAGCTACCAGGCCTCTTGTAGCAGCCCTCACTCCAGGGCCTCTTCCATGCGAAGTGTCCCCCTCTCTCTTGGGTTCTCTATAGTGGCATGGAGTTCTCCCCCTCATCCAGTGCACACATTCCTTGCCCTGGCTCAGTCACCATGCTCAGACTTCCAGGCAATGCTGGGGGAGCCTGGGAGCTTCCACCCCAGGTCCCCAGCTACAACTCTCCTCTTGTGTGTCTTCTCTCTGTCTCTGACTCTATCCCCCCTTGAATCACAGCCCCTCCTTCCTCTCACTCAGTCTCACAGGCTGGGCTGGGTTATCACCATGGTAACCAGTTTATGTAACTTATTATAAACTTCTAGCTTACCCTCTAGGTGACCCCTCCTGTATTCACTGAGGTAAAGGTTTAACTAAAACACCACTAGGGGGGTGTTACATAAGTTATATTCTTACTTATAGTTTTTTTTTTGTTTTCTTGTTTTAAAGTATTAAAAAGTGTATTGTACATAGGGAACTATAGTACTACTTTACTCACATGTATCAGCCTCTCCCTGCTCTCCATCTGCAGGCACACTTTTAGGCTGTCTGCTCTTGCTTCCAATGTATGCAAGCTCAGGTTTACTCATTTAATCAACTGGTACTCACTCTTACACTGACATTTAAAAAATTTGTGCATCCAGGGTTAGCATCTCTTCTGACTCACACGGCTTGCTCTCAACTGTTATTCATTCCTCCTCTGCGGGGAAGATATCATACATGTACTCACTTAGACTCTGACACTCTTCTCTAGTGTATGCTCAGCTATAGCTCACCCCACCTCTGGGGGGTAATATCCCTTGGGCTCTGGTCCCTCTCTTATGTGCAGCTCTCAGTCTTGATTAATCACATTCACAACTGTCTCAATGCAGCAATCAGATAAAATATAATATACTTTCTAAACACACTCAAATTTAATAATTTGACGTGAAGAATTGACAACATTGATGGTAATCACAATGCATGACACAAGCTCTGTTAAAGTATATATAAATGTTCTTTAAGCATTCAAGAGTAGAAAAAAGCATTAATAAATAATTTTAATACAATACATTGTAGCTGTGACTTGAGGAAAAATGGAATGACATTGATCAACGTGCAGTATCAAGATTTGTTCCAAGTTGCCAACAGAAATTTATCTATTAGTATTAGATATTTAGCCTTTAAGAAACAATTTCATAGTAAAATACTTTTCAGCAACATTCTTAAAAATGAGTCATACAAAAAGACTTGTATGTAAAAAAAATAACTGCACTCATAGACATTTCCACACAATTTACAACTGATTGTTCTTTTCTGGAATTATAGAGAGTGGTTCTCTTTGATAAGTTGAGAGACAAAAATAATGACCACTGTGACTTTCATACGTAATATTGGGACTGATTTAGAGTAGGCCAAAATTTCATGGTCTGAATGTATATGGAAAGCTGACGCAAACATTGTGGCCTAACGGGTATTTTTAGGCTAGCTGGTCTGACTAGCTAGCCGCAGTCAGGCCCCTTTTCATTCATTTCATTGCAGTTCCACTAGAATCATCATCTAACAGGTTTAATTTTTAACCTTTGAATTATTCTTGGTTTACTTTTAGGACAGAAGAAAAAAATAAGATACAGATGAATTGAGAAGAACAATTAAGATGGAAAGTGTTTGATTGAGTTTTGTTTTATAATAAAGGTTTTATTAATTAGTCTCCATGCCTTCATTTAATATTACTTAAGTGAGTGGAACTTTATGTTCCAGTGTGCCCTTCTACAGCAGTCTGCTTTGGCAGCCACTAGCTTTCACTTATCTAACTTGCAAATTATTTCTGTACTGAACATGAGTGTTTGCAACATTTCTATAAAAGCCTTTGGTAGAGATAAGAAAATTTATTCAGCACAGTTTGCAATTATGAAAAATCAGTGAGTGAAAGCCATGTGTAATTGTATTGGTGTGTTTGTATCCATGGTAATGTGAGTGATGTAGTAAACTATTTATCTTTTTATCTCCTGCTTCTTCACCCTGCTTGCCGTAGCTGAAACCTGACTATCCCATAATGATACCACCTCTCCTGCTGCTCTCTTTTTTGGGGGCTTGTCTCTCTTCCACACACTCAGACTTGTTGGGCGGCAAGGGTGTGGTATTGGAATCCTTCTTCATTCCCTCCCCCACTGCTCTTCCACCCTGAACCCTCCCTCTTTTTCTCCTCCTTTGAGGTACATTCCATCTGCCTCTTCCACCCGGCCAACTTCCATGAGGCCATTATCTACAGTCAACCTGGACCTATCACTCAATTTCTTGATCTCTTTATCACCTCATTTAATATCCCTATAGAAAATCCTTCTGACCCTGCTTTTTACAAACTTCTATGTATCCTCCTATCTTGGTCTCTATCAATGGATACCCTCTCCCTTTAACCACAGTTGACACTTCCTTGATCTAGTCTTTTCCCACCTCTGTACTGTACTGTCTCCAACTTCAATAATTCACCATTCCCTCTCTCTTACCATCATCTCTTCTCTTTTAGCTTATCTCTACTATCTCCCCTTCCCAACCCCATAAAGTTACTGTCACTAAGCGTAACCTGGAAACCATCTATCATATGCCATGTACTCAAAAACTATCCCTTCTCCCTGTATATCTTTATAATTGCTACTCAATCTCTCTCCTTCCTTTTGCCTTCAAACTTCTAAAAGGGATTGTCTACAACCATCTCACCTCCCTTTTCTTATCTCTCTCCCTTCTTGACAAACTCCAATCCAAATTTTGCTCAATCCACTCCACTAAAATGACTCTTACTAAGGGCTAGATTTACTAAACTGCGAGTTTGAAAAAGTGTAGATGTTGCCTATAGCAACCGATCAGATTCTAGCTGTCATTTCTTTAGTGCACTCTACAAAATGACAGCTAGAATTTGATTGGTTGCTATAGGCAACATCTACACTTTTTCAGACCCGCAGTTTAATAAATATATCCTTAAGTCACTAATGACCTTCTCCTCCCCCTAAATTCAAGAGAAACTTCTCCCTTCTTATCCTTTTTGACCACTCTGCTGCCTTCAACATTGTTGACCACTCCCTCCTTTATCAAACTCTCTAGTCTATTGGCCTCTGTAACACTGTCCTTTCCTGGTTTTCCTCTTTCCTTACCAACCACACCTTTTTAGTCTTTACCCCAACTCCACCTACCCTCTTCCCTTACCTGTTGGAGTTCTCCAAGTATTATTTCTTAGCCCCCTGCTCTTCTCCTTCTGCACCTCCTCCACTCAGCTCATCCTCTAGTACTATCTACATTCTGATGACACCCAAATCTAACTTTCCTCCCCTGACCTCTCCATTTCCCTTATGTATCATGTCTCCTGTTGTATTTTGGCTATTTCATCTTGGATGTCCCAGGAGTTTCCTAATCTCAATATTTCCAAGACTAAAGTAATTGTGACCTCCCTTCCAAGGCTCCTTCACCTTCCCTCTCCCTTCTTCTCAATAACACTACCCTTTTTTCTGTCCCTCAAATCCACTGCCTAGGGGTGATCCTTGACTTCTCATCCTCCTTCAAACCTGACATTATTTTCTTCTCAAAATCCTGCCACCAATATATTCAAGATCCAGCCCTTTTTTTTTTTTTACCATGGAAGCCACCAAAACTCTTTTTCACTCCCTTGTTATCTTTCACCTTGATTGCTGTAACATGCTTTTATCATATCCAACTCCTGCCTTGCCCCTTTTAAGACTATACTAAATGCTGTTGGCAGCTTTATTTTTCACTCCTTCAGCTCTAACTCTCTGTCCCTCTCTGCCAGTCCCTACATTAGATCCCTATGGCCTACAAAATTAAATTTAAACTCCTCACCTTCACCTACAAAGCTCTCAATCAATTCTTCCCCCCTTACATCCACAACCTCATCTCTACCGATACTCCTTGCTGCCCCTCTGCTATGCCGGGGACCATCACCATACTACAACACTGAAACTTTGTTCGGGCTGCTCCACACCTCTGTAATGATCTCCCACACTTGCAGGTTAGCCTCTATTCACCTAAGCTTCAGGCGTGCCCTTAAAACTCTTTTACTTATTCTTCCTAAATCCCTTTGCCACAGCTATCATCTCCACTCCTCTACTTACCACTCTATTTTTGTTTTCCCCTTTCCTTTAACTTGTAAGCTCTCATGGACAAGGCCTTCTTGGACTTTATCATCACATTGCACTTTACCATCATTCTCATTCACTGATTCATAAATAGCTTGCTCTGCATTAGCAATTTATCTATGTATTTGTTTAATCAGTAGATGTATGTATTTGTATTTTTTTCCCTATGTAATATGTAATGTGTTATGGATCGTTCTGTCTGTTTATTGTATAGTTCTTAAATGTCTAGTGCTTTGGAATGTTTGTGACACCTTATAAATAAAAGATAATAATATTACATATAATATCAGAGCTCTGTGACTAATATATGGTCACATACCTCTTGGGTGTCATCAGATATTATTGTATCATTGCACTGTATAATTAGCAGGGCCGCCATCAGGGGGGTACAGGGGGTACCCTTGTACCGGGCCTGGGCTCACCAGGGGGCCCGGCGGCACACTCTTACCAGGGGGCCCGCTATCTTCAGCCTGGCTGTCACTGTGACAGCCAGACTGAAGACATCAGCGAAGACGCCAGGGCTGAAGAATTGTACCTTCAGCCTTAACTTCCGCAGTGGAACGCATGTGCGTTCCACCAACAGGAAGTTCCAAATGCCGAACTTTCTGTTGGTGGAACGCATATGTGTCCCACTGCGTAAGGTAAGGCGAGAAGTGTCTCTCTCCCTAACTCTCCCCTAATACTAATATATATATATATATATATATATATATATATATAAAATCACTGTTTGCACACAGAAACATATATATATATATATATATATATATATATATATATATATATATATAAATATGTGTGTGTGTGTGTGTGTGTGTGTGTGTAAAAAGTGATTTTATATATATATATATATATATATATATACACACACACACATATCTACTATATAAATGCCTAGTGGTGTGTGTGGAAAAAAAAAACAAGCTGCAGCGCCACCTGCTGGGCAGAGTTATACACTGACCTATATATTTCTTGAAGGAGGAGTGACAGTTGGGAGTGGTTGGTGGTTGCCGGGGGTGACAGTGGGAAGTTTTTAACACCTTAAGTAGCTTGATGAAGGATGTGGCGATGAAGATGAAGGATGAGGTGATGGAGAAAAATGATGAGGTGGTGACATGTGGACAAAACCCTGTTAAAAAAGGGCGCTTGCGTCGGTAAGTAACGCTCTTCCCCTGAGGAGGCCTTTTTAACACCTTAAGTAGCTTGATTTGACTAGAATGCATGAGTATCATGCACGGGTTAACTTGTATATATATATATATATATATATATATATATATATATATATATACATATAATCACTTTTTTTTTACATAAAACATATATTTATTTATATATATAAATTAGGGTCCCCCTTAACTTACCTTTCAATCACCTAAGTCTGACCCCCTTCATGGAAGAGAGGACCAGGGAGGGAGCCGGATCGAGGTTTTTTTTCGGGGGTTTTTTTCTACAGGATTTTTTTTTTCATTTCCTTGGGCCCCCTTTGCCCCTGGGCTCCCAGGCACCTGCCCATCATGCCCAGTCGGAAAGATGGCCCTGGTTCATGGGGGGGTTATTGGGGGGGGCCTGCCTGCTTCATTGTACCTAGGACCCACGATTTCTGATGGCGGCCCTAATAATTAGTATTTGAAACATAAAAGATATGTTAACATAGATGGTGTATAATTATACTGTAATCCAAAGCAACTTTTTGCTGTTTTAGACATGACCCGCTACCTAAAAGCCTACACACCAACTAGCTATCACAACTACACATTAAGCTTTTTTTGTTTACTCCTTATGCCTGTCTTTTCTGGCTTGCATGGTTTCTTACTTTCTTTTATTTATTTTGCCACTTTAATTCCTCGTCACCATCTGTCCATCTGTTTTTGGTACTGATCTCTCTGTCATGCTTTGGTGAATACTCCCAAACTCTGTCACTCAGCCCTCAACTCAGTTGATGGATGTGACGATCTCTTTTCTGTTTTTTGTATGCCCTTTTGTAAGCACTGTCTAACCATACAAATAATTAAAATAATAATAATAACTTTACTGCTCTCATCCCATTCTGATCTTTCCCCAGCTTCAGTCTAACTCAATCAGAAGTATGTTACTCTTCATGTAGGCTTTACATATACAGTATGTGTGTGGTGTGTGTGTGTGTGTGGGGCCAGTGCCTGTAGCTTACCAATTTGGATGGCAATGTTTAATGTGAGTACAAAGTAACTGGGGATATGCAATAAGATGACAGTACAGTTGTGATGTCTTTTGAAACAACTTTTTACACATTCAATGGCCAAGACAAATTTCTGGCATTAGATTATTAGTTGAAGCCAACATAAATACTGCACAGTCTTTGTTAATGTAATTAATAGAGATGGGTGATTATATTTATTTTTATTCTGAATTTTAACTCTTTGTTTTTCATCACTGGGTCCAGATTCACCCAAGAATCACTGAATAATTTATGCCCCCCCTGCAGGGTCAGGTTAATCAAAGTGCATATAACATAAAGAAGCTGGTTAAGAAGGATGTGTCTCTTGCCTTATATAGAGGCTTACTGCAACTCTGGGATTTATTCTTCCTGGAGTGCCAGAGGGGAAATCATCTGTGTATGTTACTCTCTCTGATTGTGACATTCAGCTGTGATCGGTGGCCTGACCTCTAAATACTTTAATCTTTATTTTCATTTCTGCTCTAGTTTATATCATATTTAGTTAACCATATAACAATTCATAGGAGTCCAGTAGATTTGTGTAGTGTTATTTCCATAAATTGCCTGCATCCTCTCACACTCCATTCCCATTTTATATAATTAAGTACTTTAATAATGCCAGAACTCACAACCAATGTAGGTGTTTAAATGCCCAGACTTACTATCTCAGTTGGTGTATTTTCATTAAAACATTCTGCATGGTATGAAAAAAACAACTGTTATTCCACATATCTGTTATGGTTCCTTGTGAATTCAGAACGTGGAAATAGAGGTAGAAAAACCAAGTGTCTTTATTTAGGCAAAATATGTAAACAAGGATTCAGTTCATGGAATATGCTGATTTCAGGTAGCAGAATTAACAGGTATACTCCAATACATAAGTATAAGCAGGTGTGACGAATGGCAAGAATAGTCCACAAAAGTAACAGGTTCCAAGCAATGGTTTAAATGGCAAATACAGTTCGAAATGCAGGAACAAGTAGATTAAGACATTAAGAGGCTGATTCTGTAAATTTTTAACGTATCGTTTGCAAAATCATTCTGCGCATGGCCAGAACCCGGGAAATATGCCTGTAGATGTAGCCCAGTGCACTCTATCTTCAAATGCAAAGGACACTTACTTCAACCAACAATTTTGAAAATTGAACCGGACACAAAAGGGGCATTTTGTCGTAGTCAGAATACAGTAGGGGAGTACCAAACTCAAGCGGAAGCAGCTACGTCCAAATCAAGCTCTGAGCCTCTCAAAGTTACGTGTGTTTCAGCCGTTTCTCTTGCTCCAGCTACAGGACTAGTCATGAGCAGTAGTGATGACAGTCTCATATGTATGCTACAGCAATTGTTTGCAATCAGGAGACACTGTAAAAATATATTATTTTTTCTTTGCGTTCTTTTGCAAATTTATAATCCACATAGGCATTGGACGAAGGGTGCACTGTCTTGTGTAGTAAAGCACAGCAGATCTATGCTCAAATTCTACAGCAAACGTATCTTGAGATCCGTGCCTTGATGAATCAGGCCCTAGCAAAGAAATACTCCGGTAATACTTTGATATGATAAGTGGTGTATTTGTGTGCTGTGAAACCACTCTTTTTTCTGTGTTTATCAATATTTTATTAGGAATCACAAATTTATTTTAATATGACAAGCCAAAACTTTTCACACAAGTGTGCAACCCTTGGATTCAGATCACCATATAATTCAATGTTTAATTTAAATAACTTGTTTCCCTGTAAGTTCTTTCCCACCCCTCATCCAAAAATTATAAATGTTGTATCTTAAAATATATTTGACTACTGTTTTATACTATTTGTACACTTATTGTCTTTTGAAAATAAAAAAATTGTAGAGAAAAAGAAAACTTATATATATGATACAAAATATCAGTCAAGAAATCATAATTATTGAATGGCTAGCCCATAATAATGAAAATTAAACTTATTAAAAATAAGCTTAGTAATAACATATACATATCAATATTACAAACAGTAAAATCTGTAATCAAGAGCTACATCAATGGCACTAATATTTGGAATTGAGGTTATACAATAATAAATTGTAACTCATAAGCCACTATCCAGTCTAGACATTATGATAAAAAATCTAATCTGGAACCATTAAGCTCAAAAGGTCCCAGTTTGAAAAAAATTAGCAATGGATTTCTAAATCCCCCATAGGAATGCATTGAAATCCTAGCTTGTATGAATATTTATTTATGAAGATGTGATCACCACTAAGAAGACTGCTTCCTGTGCTATATAGCACACAGCAGTAATATGGCACTAAGCAGAAACTAATGTCAGTATGCTGGGATTGAAAATACTTAAATCATATTTGACCAGCGTATAGCTCTTTCCTGCTAATTACCACCTGTGCTTCAAGGCAGCAGATTGTATTCACAATCAATTACCACAAGTCTACTTTTAGAAAAGATTTTATAGCAAATAACGCAATGTCCTGATGTCCGGGCTTATGCAAAGGTGCAGTCAACATGTTCACAATGAAAAAAATATGTCTGTAATTCCTGCGTATCTCTAGCAGCAGGACTAGGTTCATCAGAGGGTTTGTAGATGCGTCTACAAGTTAACCATTTTAAAACTGAATATCTATATAGATAGATATATATATAATCTGGGAAGAGCTCACAACACCTATAATCTCTGGCCTTTATTATTTCTAATAGCATTTCTATTAAAGAAAATAAAGGCCAGAAATGATAAGTGTTGTGAGCTCTTCGAAGACTTTATATATAAATTTTCAGGTTTTAAATGGTTAATGAGCATTAAATGCTATAAAGTTCCCCATAAAGCAATTAAATCTTGGAATAGTCAAATCAGCAGCAAGAGGTTACCATCAAATGATTTATACATTAACATCATGAAAAACAATAGTAAAAATAGTAATTAATGAAACGTTTAGTAATTAATGAAACGTTGTAACAGTAGTAATATGAGCAAGAGAATTATATTCAAATAACCATAGATGCATTCCAAGCCTCCCATCTAGCCAGAGTGACGTCTGCTTAATGTCATACAAACTGCTCAGAGCTACATAGTGCAGCCAACTCAATATTTATATGAAGCTCTTAAAGTAGTTGTATGCATAGCAATATATATAAACATATATAGAAAATCAGCTATAAGTAGTTATAGGTCACCCATCAAGTTTATAATAGAAGCATCACATGCTTAGCACTACACAAAGATGCATAACATAGCCTTTCAAAATTTGTATATAACACTCTCAATCTGCTTAGTAGACCCAACAACTAAACAACTTAAATAAAATAATCTTGTTGAATCTGCTTAAGCCATTTTTGTTTTTAAATCAGCCATATTGTTACAAAGTGAAAAATGTTTTATAGCACATAGTTTGGAGTAGTGGATAGGCTACTTGTGAATATAGCAAACTATGATGCTGTGATATATCTACTGTGCTATAAAAGTCATTCTACTCACTTGTAAACCATCACTAATGTTTAAGCAAAAAAGGCCTATCATATTTAAATAAAACCAAACAATGAGATAACCTACTGTGTTTCACAGTAACTTCAAATAACAATATATATAACAAAAATGTAACATTTTGTTGTAACATAGAAAAAGAGAAACTCAACATATAAAGTAGGAGACACTGATGTAGGAACATCCAGAAATATACACAATATAGTAAATACTTATAGAAGAGTTTGCAGAAATTAATTTCTATGCAATAATATGTACTATCTAAGAAAGCCCTAGTTTTGTATCATAGTAGTAAATGTGATGTACTATGCTATTGGAGCATTCTCTTGAGACAGCAAGTGTGAAAAAGCAATGGTTCATTATTTTCCCAAATGTGCAAGCACAGAATCTTAGTTCAGGAACGAACAAAATTGAAATCCTCTCTGAACCTAGTAGAATATATACATTAAGACCCAACCCTCTCACATACATCACTAAACATGCTACGTTTCTTTGAAATATAAGTAACAGATGACATGAAATCAAACATAAATACTGTTGACAATTATTACAACAGCAAGAAATTCTATATGAACTGGTCAAAGAGCATGTGTGTCCTTTACATTCCTAAGTCTAATATCCAGTTAAAACATCTGCCATTAATTTGAACATCCTCTAACACAAGACCTTTTGCAAAGACAAAGATAAATAGTTTAATCCTATACACAATATACCGGTAATACGGAAATATATATTCAATCCATATACTTATCCTAACCTATTAATATTTCATCCAACTTTTATATGTACCAAAACTTAAACTATATCAATCCTCTCTTTGTGAATGAAATTCACACACATATATTTTAACTATAAAATAAAGATATAAAAATAAATCATTAAAAACAAAAACATTCTAAAGCTTGAGCAATGAGGACAGAAATGTCATATTCTAAATATATAAAAAAAACTAACTATCAAGAGAGAATTTTCATTAAATTTGTGGTACAAATATCCTTTTTTCCTTAATATCATTTAATGCAATATATAATTTTCCTTGTGATTCTAATACAACATTTATCTGTAAAGCTTTTGTTCCAACTTTACATAGATGTTCTAATATACCTGTGACATCTTAAAACTAAATAAATTATTGTACATATTATTAGAAAAATAATAACATATTTCCCTTAAGTCCAAAATAAACCTCTCCACCATCTGATACTCCTAAAATATATACATGTAAACCAAGTGGAAGGATTCCACCAAGAACTTTCTCACCAGTCATCATTTTCAGTATCTAAATCACTATGGTCTATTCTAAACCTATCCTTTATTCATGCAATATTTATCATATATTTATTTCTTCCTCAGGATTATTTGTCGAGTTAGTGACATGTGCAGCTGTTCATTCCATACACAGTTTCTAAGGTGTGACAATATACACTACTTTGTGCAGTTGAATAATTTTATGAATAATAAAAATAATATTAATCTATGTTTTATGAATTCAGTTTTCTAAGCTTGAAACTCTTTTGAAACATACCTAAAAGTGTCATCATAAATTTCAGTAATATTATCCAATAAATCTGGTAACTGCTCTATTACTCAACATTGTTTAAATATCCAACTTTTCCGTGAGTGAAAACATTTTCAAAATCCACTCTTACTTTAACTGAATGTTCTATTTTAAAAGATGCTTATGTTTAACATCTATAGTTTTTATATATCGTCACTTTCTTTGTATTACATTTTGAGTGATAATGTCAATCAGATCCTTACGCCCCATTACAATAGTGCTAGGAATTAAGTTTACAATATAACATATACCTTCAGAATTTGGAGGTAACCATTTACATGCTCGCCTTCCACATATAAAATACAAATTCTCTGGAAGTGTATATGGTATATCAGACATCAAGTTAAGAGTTGCCTCATATGCTATTTCACAAGTGATCTGTTAAACATAATGTCTTGTCTACCTATTTATGTTTCCATTAAGCATTACATTGATTAATTCTTCATTTAAATTTAAGTTGTCAAACTGTACAATCATCATGCATTTAATTGCTCCTAAATATATCTTGGGTACATTATAATTCACTCCCTTCTGTTTATTTGTAGGGTCAGCAGTTTTATTATAACATGTTATATTTTCATGAATAACATTATAGTATTTTATTAACTTTATATGTGGAGGCATTGTAGTACTATATTCTTGCTACCATATTTTTTCTCACCTAATTTACTATCATTAACTGGAAATGATATAAGACTAACAATATGATGCCTGTGAGGTACTTGAGAACAAACCCAGCACTAACCAGCTTTAAGTTTTTGTCCTATCAATTGATGAAACACATCTATAGGCTGTTCATCACTAAAACGATTCGAATCATCTTCACACCATTTTATACATTGCCTTTATTGCCTTGAATTGGGGGTAAATCTTTACAATGTTCATGAGATGTAGTTTGTCTTTTACCTCTCCTTTCCAAGGTCATCACCTTGTCATTTTGTTGTCCATTTACAGGGCTGTAAACATACAGTTCAATAAAAAGACCAATTATAAATGCCATTAACGTAAAAATACATAACAATGACCATGATTGTATAATTGGTTGAGGACCCATTAACTCTGCATACTAGTTTATTCCTGACTCTTTTCTTTTCCTCTTCAGAAGGCTTCCTTCCCCTGACTTTATCATGAAGATAGTGTCTTGCCTTTGCAAGGGCTGAGACATTACTATATTCTCAGAAATATCCCTTACTTGTAGAGTAGTACAGGTGATGATTATCTTTTTACTTGATCAGAATCTGTTGCCTTTTTACAGTGGGAAGCATGTATCCAAGTGTCTATCTCCTTGACTTTTACCACAGTTGGCGTTGTCAATAGCATGAGATATGGACGATCCCACCAATCAGTTAGAAAACCAGATCTCAGGAAACTTCTTCTCATCGCCAAATCTCCAGGATGCAGGTTAAGGCAGGCTCAGTCAACTGGAGTCGATTGTGTGCCTATCACAGTTTAAATCTATCTTAACTGTTTAGTAAATGATAAAATTTAGTTAACAGTCACATCATTAACTTTTTGGCTGGTATTGCAATTCAGAGTCAAATTATGAATGTCCCCAAACAGAATTTCGTATGGTGGTAAATTGTGAAACCCTCGAGGGGATAATTTGGTTGATGTAAAACCAAGGGCAGTGCATCAGGCCATTACATTCCTGTCTCCTTTGGTAATTTAGACAGTTTATTTTATCTAGCCTGTGGATGGTATGGCGTATGTAATTATTGCTTTATGCCCAACAACTCACACTTGCTTAAAAACAAGTCCAGTAAAATGAGCACCTCGATAAAAGGAAATTATTTGCTGTGACAACATTTTTCTGTTACCATATATCTTCAAATCATGGACTCCAAATCTGTATTTACTATCTGTGTAAATGACAACTGTTTTGTTCTCTGCCAATTGACAAGCTTTAATAAAAGCTTTTCATTCTGCAATTTGAGTGGTATGTGGGGATTGCAACGTTCAGAATATACAGTCATATTATCATCTAGTAGTGCAAATCCTAACTGTAATGTTCCTGTATCATTTTTCCTATGACAACCTCAATCTATATAAAAAATCAAATCAGGATTCTACAATGGTATCTCTTTTAAGTCTGGTCATGATACAGTAGTTTGCTGCATATACACAACACAGTCATGTGGCTCATGAGCAAAATGTATAGAATTCTGTTTTTACTCCTATATCTTTCCTTCTCATCTAATTCACTTAATGTGAAATTATTGCTATCTGTATTCAAATATACCTCCCCTCTCTTTGAATCTTGCAAGGTTTAATATCAGAAGCAATAGGCAACAAAGTTTCAGTTTTAAAATATTGCATCTGACAAGTGTAATATTTGGGGCCTTAGGGAGAATCAATTTCCATTTTGTTAGTCTGGCAATTGTAACATGTCTATCAGTTGGCAATTTAACAGTGCAGCTACTGCATGTGGAACTTGTACTGTAAGGGAATTTCCTAAAACTATGTCAGCCAGGGGAGGGCTGGCAAATTTTAGTCCGGGGGGCAAGACTCAACTCAGCAGCCTATTTTGAAGGAAAAAAATGCATGCGGCCCAGTGACCCAGCCCAAGGTAGCTTGCTATGGGACCAGCCCAGGGGGCAAATTTCTACAGAGCCCGTGGACACCTAGTAGTCCTCTAAGATTTATTTTGTTCATTGTCAAAGTTAAACCATGTATGGCTTGTATTCGATCTAGAGACAGATGTCTTTTCCCTTTAGTTAGACAGTATGTTATATATAGGGCCTGTGAATTGCATAATTGCATTTTATCCTTTGACACTTTATGTCCTGAGTATGCCATATGAGTTATTAAGTCTTGCTTTTGAAAAACATTGTGGAAAAACTAAATTTTTTAAAAATCTTCTGCTAGCAGTTGGCTAAATAGTGTACCACTGTTTACAAAGCTCTATGGGGTCATAGGCCAGGTGTACCGCTGACCCTGATATGTAAAAGCAAACAAATATTGAGTATCCTCATGTACATGAATAGAAAAATAAGCAGAAGATAAATCAATATCTGAGAAAATGTCACATTCACTATGGTAAGCAGATCCTTGTAGCCTGTCTGACTAGGCACTACTCAGCACGGAGGTGCGGAGTCTAAGGAGGCAGATTGTTTTTACCAAGGACCCCCGCAAGGAGGTATGGACTTTGCAGCCTCTGCCCCTCAGGTCGCGGTCCTCTGAGTGAGTGCCAGATGAGACCAGTAGAGAGAACCTGGAGGCTGGGAAAAAGTGGTGATCCAATAGATACTGAGGAAGGCATGATTGTTTCCAGAGTTCCTGGAGACAAGAAGTGATATTCTGCGGCAGGTATGGAGACCACTGTGGTTAACTGCAGAGTTGCTGGAGCCAAGGAGCGATAGTTTGTGGTAGGTATGTAGACCACTGTGGTTAGTAGCAGAGTTGCAGGACACAAGGAGCGATAGTCTGCAGCAGGTGTGGAACAGGAGAGCAAACGGAGGCATGTCTTGAGTACTAGAGAGATCTGACTCAAAGAACAGGCAACTTACCAGTGGTGCCTTAAATATCCTGAGGGATAATTAATCTCCCAATGAATGGGAAGAGGAGGTGATAAAAGCTGGGTTTACACATGTGCAGTCCAGGAAAGCAGACATGTATCAGGGGAAGCTGCTGTGCCATGGAGCTGGCAGGATGCTCAGGGAGAGTGGGCAGGTGAGAGCGCTGGACCCCAAGTGTTAGGTCTCTGGGTCAGATGTGTGACAGAAAATCTGGGCTTCTGGCGGTATCTGCATAAGAATTGTTACAGGATTTGGAACAACTGGAAATAAGGGTTCTACTATGGCATTGATAGCCCATATATCTTGAATTAGTCTGTAACCACTGCCACCACTTTTCTATTTGTATATATGGGTGTATTTCATGGACTACAGGACTCATTGCTGTAATAATGATTGAATTACTGGATAAATCCCTTGCTCTGCATCTGGCTGTAAAGGATACTGAGGTAGTGAAGGAAGTTTTACATTTGGTATTAGCATAACAGATATTGGGATAACACTCATTTTGCATAAACAAATGAAAGAAAAAAGGGTGTATGCAATATTGGTGCACAGAACCGATGGAGTTTCATAATATGTCAATTTTGGTTCATTGATAAATAGAACTTGGAAATCCAAGGAAGAGAACCCAGCTCTAACAGAAGTGCATTAAGATGATCCCCCAAACCATAATAATAATAATACAAATATGCACCAAAATAGATATAAAACTTAACTTTTATGAGTAACAATTAAAAATTAAGTTATTAAAAGACAGCAAAATATGAGTGAAATGTGTGCTTAAAATGAAAACTTGCTATACGTTGCTCTTATTCCATTTTTAATATCCATTCTTAAGAAATAATAACCATCTCACAAAGTAAATATAAGAACACAACCTCATATATAGGATATTATCTTGCTCATAATTGGACTTGAAAATATAGTTTAAGCCACAATTCTAGCTATCCACACAAGCTTTATATTCTCAATATTGCGGTTCATTAATAAGTCCGCTGTGAATTGGTGAGGTTGTGTCTTAAAACCTCTACTAGTTAATTCCCCATTATTAGAATAGTGATCTCACAATACCACAACTAGTTCAAATAAGTATTCTGTGATAAGCGCTAGCTATTTCGTAAATCACTGGCGCTAGAAAGAAGAGCTCTTAACAAACTGTCTAATAAAATATGACCAGTATGGTAACACACTGTCTGTTCATTCAGACTTTTAGTGCTAGTTGCATATAATAATGTCAGATCACAACATCAAAAGCACTGATGTTAATCCTTAACATAACGGCCAAACTGGTTAATTATTTTGATATAGCTGTGTCAATTGCATGAGCATTAAGCCTTAGTAGGCTCTGTGATAGAAAGCAGCGGATCTAATAGACCAGTGGTAGGGAACCTGTGGCTCTCCAGGTGTTGTGAAACTACAAGTCCCAGCATGCTTTGCCAGTAGATAACCAGCAGAGAGGTGGCAAGGCATGCTGGGATTTGTAGTTTCACAACACCTGGAGAGCCACAGGTTCCCTACCCCTGTAATAGACTGTTGTTAATGACGGCTCAAAGAAATATGTTCGCCTTACAGGAAAAGAGAGCTGCCAATGTGACAGGTAAAGTGACAGGATTTAATTCCTATCTACCTATCTGAAATCTCACTCGGGGTTGGGCCGAGGTGAAGCATCAGCTAGTATTTTCAAATTAAGTGTAGCATGATAAATTAAATAAATAAAGAATAAGCCGTGTATAGCAAGAAAACGCTGACGCACGGTTCGCTGACAGGCTTATTCAAGGCAAACCATGATTGCGGTCTTGCAAGGTTTTTAAACCCCCTTCCACCAATCATTGAGAGAATTCAATTAGATCAGGTGAATAGTATTTTAATTGCAGTACTAGCAAAGGCAGCGCCGCTTTAAATTTAAGGTGTCAACTCGCCGAACTCGCGGGAGTTGACAAAACCGGGGAATGATACATTTACCCCTTGGTATCAATTTAAACATCCTGTTACACAAGAACTTCTGCAAAAACAAAGAGACACTGAGAAATATTTTAATCCTATACATAAGATACCAGTAGTATAGAAATATATATTAAATTCATATACTTATCCTAACCTATCAATATTTCATCCAACTTTATATGTACCTGTGGCTGGATCACTTATAAATAACTTGCTGTATAAATATATTTAAATTATTAGGGAGGTGCGCTGATGTATATCATTGCAAATGTACCTATGTTTTTATATTGGTATGTGTTTGGTATGAAAATGTATTGAACTTGGATACAGTTGTCATGTTTTGTCTTGCAACTGTCTGGAGACAGGTAATCTCATGTTAATTACGTCTTTTCATGTGAAATCACCAACACGTCTGTCTAGCCTAAAAGAACAGGAGGGGTCTTTTGACTTGCTGGTAGACTCACTAGGTTTGAAGACTCAGGAGCGATCACAGATGTATGTGAATTTTGCAAGTTAAACTGTGTTATAAGCAATATTATAGAAATGCTATATCCTGATGGTAAACATTCAATAGAAAACCTCAGACATAGTGGTACCACTGGTAGCAATGTAAAAAGGTGTTAAACCCCTTCAGGCTGAGTTATGCACCGGCTGCATGAAGCACCTGGATTGGTCAGAGTGGCAGCAGGCTGCGTTGCCTCTTGCCAGGGTATTTCTATAAATCTATATAAAAAGTAGGTTGCTTGACCATATCATTCCATCTGTAACTCTTGGAAGATCGATAGTAACACAAACTGGTGTTTAACTGTCCTTATAAGGGCTACCTGAGCTAATAAATCATCCTTGCTTCAAGAACCTGCTTTTAAGACTACTTACATGCAGATTAGACTAAAATCTAATCCATTATCTGGCTATTTTGAGGTTGCGACCCAGCATTCCACATTAGAGGGTATCTATCTATCATTGACAGGGAAGATACAGTAAGAAAAAGAAGTTATTAGACAGACAGCAGCATCAGTAGACATTTCGACAAGTAGATAGATGAAGGTGGGCTGAACCCATAATAATAATGTTGAAAGACCATGCACACAATAAATTTTGATTGTTAAACAGTATGCCTCATGGAAAGTAAGGAAGTAGTAATAAACAGAGTTCATTAGATAGACAGAGGCATCAGTAGACGTTTAGACAAGTAGATACCCAATTGTAAAGTGTTACATAATTTTCAGGCGCTACATAAATAAAGGTTGATGATGATAGACAAAGGTGGGCTGCACCCATAATAAAAAGTTCAGATATTAACAATAAATTTTGAACGTTACAGGGTATCCATCATTGACAGTAAAGATACAAGACAGAAGAAGAGGTCACTGAATGTTGGCTTCAAACAGAAGAAAAAAGGTTAAAGAACACGCATACAATATTTTGAACGTTAGAGGACATATATTATAGCAAGCGAAGAGGCAGTAAGAATTTGAGTTTGTTAGATGGACAGCAGCATCAGTAGACGATTGAAAGATGATGACAGATCAAGGGCATAATGTTAAATGGAGCAATATGGAATTGTCCTTGAGCCACCCACCCACACATATGTTGAAAAGGATATGTACGTAGCTTAACAAATCAAGCACTTCAGCAACAGGGACTGCCACTTTTGTGGCTTAAGTGATTGATTTGTATGGGCCCCCACAAAAGCAAACATTATGGCTGTTGAGTGCTGATCGGAGAATAGAGAAAGAGTTTTTCAACAATTTATTAATGAGCAGCTGGCTAACAGTGATAATCTTCTTCAATGGTGACAAATGAAAATTTCATCACTCTAATCATCATCCTCATCAAAGATGTCTACAGTTACATTTCACAAAAGAAGATGAACCAAGTAGGTAACCATTAGGCATCATATGTGACATTTTGGAGAGGGACAGCAGCGAAACATTGGAGAGGGAGAACACCATCAGTATAATAGCTCATGAGAAGGACAGTGGCAGCATCAGTAGACATTCAACTGATCATGATAGTCCAAGGCCATAAAGTAAAATTGTGGAAGATGGACTTGTCCTTGGGCCTTTCCACCCAGGTGTGATATATTTGTTCAACAGTTACATGATCAACATTTATAATATTGTGGGGACCCTAATATAGACAGGGTTGTAAAGTCAACAATAAGGATATCGACAGTATTATTAGGATGACAAATGAAATGGAAACACCATTATTGACAATTCAAATGTAGACAGTATTATTTATTAGGTCGACAGCAATATCCCTAACTCATCCTTAACCCTTTCCCTAAACCTTTTTCTAGCCCTATCCTTAATCCCGTCTCTAGCCTCATCCATAGCACTGTCCCTAGCCCTAGACCTGTTGCTAAAACTGTCCCTAGCCCTATACCTGTCCATAGCTATATTGCTAACTTTGACTCTAGCCCTATTCCTAACTCCGTCCCTAGCACTATCTCTACCCCAGTCCCCAACCCTGTACCTAGCCCTACCCTGTTCCTAGCCCTAACCCTCTCCCTAGCCCTAGCCCAGACCCTGTCTATATCCATAACCCTGCCCCTAGCCCTTGCCTGTCCTTAACCCTATCCCACCCAAACCATACAATAATATAGACATTTGAATTGTTGACCTCATAAGTAATAATGTCCACAATGTGAATTGTTGAACTAATACTCTTGACACCTAAATAGTCTACCTAATGTTGTCGTCTTTCTGAATGTCGACCAAATTAATGGCTAGCTGTCAATCACACATCAACAAGATTCTAGGCCATGGCCAAATAGTTAAATAGTGCAAGATGGAATTGTCCTTGTGTCCATCCACCCACCCTTTTCTTAAAATGGACATTCACATAGTTTAAAAAACCAAGCACTTCAGCCACAGGGACTGCCACTTTTGTGGCTGGAGTGCTTGGTTTCTTTGGAACCCCATAAAGAGAACATTTTGGTTGTTGGTTGATGAACTGGAGAGTGGAGAATAAATAAAGATTTTAGTTTTTAACACAATACTAATGTGGATTTGGCTAACAGTGGTCATCTTCCTCTATGGTGACAATGTCATCATCCTCACCATCATCCTCATCACTGATGTCAAGATCATCTTAGCGGGTTGAGCCATGTTGCTATGACATTCTTGAGTTTTTTCAACAGATTGACACCAGTGTGTTTGTGACACCAGCTGTACAAAGAGTAACTTGCCTGTGAATGACCTGGCATTGAGTGCAAGCACTACTATGCTGAAAGGATAAGGAGGGGGGTGCCAAAGCTACCGGCGCTGCTGCTGCTGCTGCTGGTGATACACCTAACCAGTGAATTGTCACTGTCATGTAGTCCTTTCTTTGACCAGTACCGCTTGTCCACATATCCGTAGTTAAGTGGACAGTTGGTACAATGGCATTTCCTAGGGACTAAGTTACTTTTTGTTTAAACTTTCGGTACAGCTGAGGAATTTCTGTTCGGAAGAAATGGAATCAAGATGGAATTTGGTAGTGTGGACACATGACCTTAATTAATTGGTTAAAACCTGATGCATTGATAGTGGAAATTGGACACACATCCAATGTTAGCATAGCTGTCATGGCTTTAGTGATCTGCTGTGCAACAGGATGCTGACTATCATACTTGGTTCCTCTTTTTTAAATGCTTGCTTCACAGACAATTGTGTAAAATGCTTATTCTTTTTGGTCACCTTCTTATGTACAGATCTATCACCCCAAGCAGCAGCACCTGTAGCGTGCAAGGATGTCTCTTGGGAATCATAGATTGCATTCGGTGAGTCAGTTTTAACTGTAAAATTGGATGCTGGACTATGTACTAATAATGAGGAGGTTGATGATGAAGGTATTGATGCCGGTGTTGATTGTATCAGATGTCTGTCTGCTCGGCTGCTACCTGATGCTGGGCTGCTTGCTGCTATGCACAATTTGCCATGTTGTAACAAATGACTTGAATGCACTCGCTGCAAATGATGTAACAGGGAGGAGTTGCCTAGATGATCAACAGAAGAGGTGCTATTTTTCCATCTTATGCCCTGGCATGGATGGAATTGAGGTGGTACCACTGGTGGCTGCCTTACTTCAACACAAACATAATCATCTTCCTCATTATCTCGTTTAAATCCAACACATTCACCTTCAGATCCATAATTATCCCCCTCATCCTTTTTGCACATTTGCAAGTTCCAAAGTAGTATCCTTAATTGTTATGTCTAAATCATCATTAGTATTACTTCTGCTCATCCTCACATTCCCAAATTGTCGAGAAATTGTGGAAGGAGACTTCTCTATAATGACAGTTTCAGAATCTGAAGAGGGCCCAAGTTGTTCTTCAGTAAGAAGGTGGTGCATGGGAAGTTAAGGAAGATGAATGACCGTGATGGGCACTCTATTTTTCAATGGGCATTCTAGTACATGTAGCAGTACCAGCAGTAGCAGGATCCCTACTAGCAAAAAGTGGGCAAGGTCTGATCCTTGTCTGGGTGATGTATGGAATGTTAGCTATATTCCTTTTTTTTGGACAAGTCACTACATTCAGGAGAAAATTGTCTCTTAATCCTGCTCCTTACATCAATAGCTGATGTATTATTTGAGATTGACAAACAGTCTTTGGATTTTGAGGATGCTTTCTTACAGTTTGTTCCCGCATGACTTTTTAATAGTAGTGGCCAAAAACGTACTATTACTGCTAGTAATGGTACTGGTTGCTTCTGATCTTTAGAATGATCCATGGGTGACATTGACAAGATGACTAATGCTAATTGAATTTGGAGTTACTTGTATCTGCCACCAAAATAGGTGAACGCCCAATGAGATAGGGAAAGCAGGGAATTATCTTACAATTCTTTTGACACTGCTCAACAATTAATATTTTTTTTTCAAAAAACATACATTTTTAGATTTTTTAGGGGCGTGCAGTGGCTGCTCATACGTTACCAACACCTTGGTTTTTGCCCGCTTAATAAACAAGATGTCACTGACTGCCCCTCACAGCAATTGCTTTGACTAGTAGAAAAACACTTGGAAGTTTAAAAGAAAGAAGTGAAGAGATATAAATAATTTTTTTGGGGTTGCTGCTTACAATCATACAGCACAGCACCCTAACAACCAGTGGTCACTGCTCAGTCTAAACTCTCAGCAGCAGACAATTCTAGCACACTGATCTCTATGTAAAAAAACTGCAGTAAAATGACTGCTTGCTGGCTATCTAAATTGCCTATTTCACCCTCTCCACATGCAATTTTCTGAGAAGAGCATTGCAGCTACATTTCTCCCTACATACTGTCTATTCTAAATTGTCAAATGGGAACAGGAGGGATGACTATACTAAGAAAGATATTGATACAACATCCAATCCAATATTTTCACAGAAATTACATTTTGCCTTGTTTTGAAATCCAAAATTGCCACGCAAAACCGTGGCAGGTGAATTTGCC
This sequence comes from Mixophyes fleayi, assembly GCF_038048845.1. Taxonomy (NCBI): domain Eukaryota; kingdom Metazoa; phylum Chordata; class Amphibia; order Anura; family Limnodynastidae; genus Mixophyes; species Mixophyes fleayi. The sequence continues at coordinate 324,299,352 of NC_134403.1, read as the reverse complement.
ATGGAACACAGTGGTTCTTTCTAGAGAATAATTAAGTCCCTAGCTCTATCTGGGAGGCATACAAGTACACAACAAGGGTGCATTAAAAAAGAAGCAGAAAAGAAGAGACATACAGAAATGAAATCAAAATACAAAGAACATCTTGCTCCTGAGACTTTACAAAAATTGACAGACCACCAATAATGGTGACAGAAACAGAAACTCCTTTTATATTCCTATAAGATAAGTACTTTTGATATCTTTGCTCAGAGGTACTACATCCACCCCAATAGCTGCATACGGATATTTGTCAGGGTATTAAAACAAAGGCAGCAGTGCACATATGTTAGAAAATCTAAGCCACCTCGTGATAATATGGAAACACTGACTAGTAAAAGAGCGGATTCTTTTGCTGCCTTCTACAAAGATTTATACAATAATTAATACTCAACATGCTCTCATAGTCCAGACTCACCTTATTTAAGATGATCTAATTAATGGAAAACTATTTGCTATCTTGAATAATGGTGGAGCAATAAAATATTTTATTCTCTGTAGGTAAGTAGGCGAAGGCACTAAAATCACAGTGGTGTACAAAAAATTATTTTAAGAGGAGGTACCACAAGCTGACCTGTGTTTGGCTGTAACTAAAGAAACTAATTTTCCATTCGGAGTCTAATTACTCACATCATATTGATGTCAGAGGCAGACAAATATACCACTGTTTAGTCTACTTACCATTCAATAATAAACATTGATACAAAAATGTGTACAACATGGTGGAAAAATTTTCTCTGGCTTTTGCTGATGAGCTTGATGCAACCAGATCAGATGGGTTATGTTCATGGCATGATGACCATGGTAAAACTACAAATCTAGTAGACTTACAGTAATACACTTTGCAGAAAATAATTTCAGCTTTTCATTTGTCTTTTCTATAGTTGCCAAAAATAATTAGTTGTAAATGTATGGCCCATGTTTAGTACACATTGATTGCACCCCAAAGGTCCATTGGTACAGGATAATGGGTTCCTATCAAATATCTTATCCCTGATGGGCCCCTTCACCCCACTAAATTTCATTTTTAGTATAGAGACCATTGCAGACCATATATGCCAAACTCTGACCACTCAGTTCATAACCTTGCTTTATACAAAGATTATCTAAATATATCCACTCAGTTTGTTGCCAAATTTAATACCTGAATTAGAGCTTTAGTAGTCTCTCATATTTCAAATTAACATAAGTCATAAACTTTGAACATCTCACTATTTTGCAATGTGTTAGCTAAGACTCTAGATAACCTCTAATTTAATTGTCAGTCATAATTTATTTAGCATTTATGAATTTACTGTCTAAAGATTTAGTGGCCTTAAACCACCTCCTGTTGTGTCACACAGTCCTTAAGGTCTTAGAGAATTGGAAGTTTTCCCAAATATTCGGATAGGGACAGTAAATTAAAGTTAGTATTCTGCCTAGGTTCCTTTGACTCTTACAGGTTGTGTACTGATGGTCAGGTTTCACATGCTGACATGGCAGAAGGATATAGCTTATTTTGTCTTTCTTAATAGGAAACCAAGGATAAATAACCGCTAGCTTCCAATTTAGAAATTAAATTAAAACATTATTTGGGTACAGATTGAGCAGGAATGTGTGGACAGACTAGTGCAACACATTCTTCTAAATTTGCTACACACCTCCACCGATCATAGGACTCTCGTTTCAGACTTAGAATGCTTAAGAATGGCTGGTTGTGGCCCAACAGATTGTCAAATCATTCACTTGTTTACAATTGAGCTTTACTCCTGGACTGGATGAAGGATTGCTAGATGGATGTTACAAAGTTATGTGCGAGTACTTAATTTCCTGGACATAAGGAAACCTAAAACAACTCAATAGCTTATTGGTTACTTCCAACTGCAATTAATTCTTTATATTTTAGCTGATTTTCCACTTTTGCACATAGCCTATAGAGTAACTACTCTTCTAAATGTGAAAATGAATAAGTCCCCTTTACCTTATAAAATCAGGTAGAGAAGAGGCCCCAGGCAGACACATTACACAAGAAAAGTGGGAAGTTACCTTCCACTCTACCCAAATATGTTTCCAATTGTAAAACCTTTGAGACTGTCTACATACACACAAATGCTGGTACTTGTGTCCTTCTTTGTTGCAATATGTTCACTGTTCAATGTCTCCATTGTGGTTGACATGTCAAGAAAGAGGCCTTGAAGAATATACCAATGGAAAGATAACTACTCAAATATATCTTGATATGGAGTCCATGCTTAATTTTCTCAAAACCCCCATGTATAGGGCATTACTGGATAAAAGCAAATTAGAGCTGACAAACCAGGTACAGAAGAGTTCTCTTCGTCTTGTGCCTGTATATATAACCAAGTCACAATAAGCTCTAATTTGAAAAAACATGATTGGTCTGTTTGATTCATATTGGTAAACACAGGAAGAACTATTTTTAACAGATAACAACAGTTCCACAAATATTCCAACATTTCCCTGATCTCATCATGAAAATTTTCCAACCTGACAAAATGGATGCTCTAATACATTCCTACCCCTACCCCCTCTTTTATTGTTTGCAGTCTCTATATTTCTCTGTATTCTTATGTTTCATCGCTGTATTGGCTCCATTTTTTGTCTTCAGTGTTGTTTTTATTTTGTTATAGATTTTTTTTTTAAACAGAATTGATAAAAAATAGAACTTAAACCAGGGTGCAGAATTGTGAAAAGGCACAAAGCCCAATACTGGGGCTTTTAGTTGGTCTCACACATTTCTGTTGTGTAGGAATTAATAAAAGAATCCTTCACTTGTTTGGGGGTGTTCATGACTCATATGGAGTATTGTTGGGACGGGGATAATAAGAAACCACATGTCTCAAGTGGTGGTCTTCTCACACCATTTGGAGGGGATTGGGAAAGTGAAAATGCCCTTACCAGCACCCTATTTAGCTTGACCTCTAGGTGGTTAGGCTATTTTCTCCTGATCACACATTGCTCCAGGATCAAGTTGGGGAAACCACTCCTCAAGGATGTTTTTTTTTGAGGCTAGATAGAATCCTCCTCCAATCAAGGGGGTGATTTTACTAATGTATGGCTCCATAATGCATTGTGTATACCTGATAGCTTAGCAAATGTTGGTGATGCCCTGTATCACATTTTAGTAAGAGGACACAAGAGAAATTCATAGTTCATAAAATCATTTTTAGATTGATTTTTTTATGAATAAACAGCATTTTTCTGACAGAGCTTTTCTGAGAAAAAGCAATTCTCCCCTCCTCTGATCTCCCTTAATACCATAGACCATCAAGCATAATGAACAGAACATTATCAACATTGCATACTCCTCTTGTCCACTTGCAACATGGGCTGAAGCTGACTTGGTCACATATACTTAGATAAATTGAGCTCTAAAAAGCTGCATGTAAAACTAATGTGTTTACACTTATATACTGAGGCATATACATCATGCGATGCATCCAGCTCTGTATCAGTAGCATATATGCCATGTTTACATCAGGCATACATTCACCCAGATACACTTATACACATAACCAGGTCATAAGCACAATAGACGTTTTTTAAACATTTTGTTAGCAAAAAATGGTTTTACCATTCGGGTTGATTTAAAAAAAAAAAAAAAAAAACTCTTTTAAAATACACAGATATAAAATGCACATAGTGAATGTCTCTAGCTTTTTCACATCACCTTTTAAACTTAACTTTAAGACTCTAATAGTTAAATAATGACACAGACACTATCTTAAGACAGAAAATAATAGGTCACAGTTTATTTAAATTTGAAAAATTGGTGTTAGGAAAGCAACTGCCGGACAGCAAACAACTAATGACTGAACCATACTGTGGATGGCGAACTGGCCCTGAATTGACCTAACCAAGGATTTACTCCCTTACCGTATGGCCGGCGCTAAATCTGGTGTTGAGACCACGCCCCCCCTCCAGACTCACAATAACATACGCTTACTAAGCCGGTGAAGGAGTCCAAGAGCCACCTTTACCTTGAAGGGGGCGGCGACCCACAGGCAATCAGTGTTAGCGCTGTTTGTCACAGTCACTGATTGTAGTGCTTTCCTACCAAACTGTGCCTTCTCTGTGATGCAGGGAAAAAAAAGTATGAAGCTCCAAATCCAAGACTAGGAGTGGGTGGGAGGGCGGGTGGGTTTACAGCCATGAAGATGAGGCAGCCTACATGTAGCAGTGATTATATCAACTTCTTAATCACTCCCGTTTTGCAGCTATTGGCTGACCTGTGGTTGAACTGTAAACTCTTGTCTTGCTGTTAGATAGCTGCTCCATACAATAGTGATTTTAAGCACGTTCGTTTTCATAATTCTTTCATAATATTTATTATCATGTATGTAGAAAAAAATCCAGCCTCTTAAACAAAAGCAGGTGCAAGTATAAGATTCAAGAAAATCTACATTATGCATGCAGCCTTTGTTGTGGGCATTCACAGTTTAAATTTGCAGATTTAGTGTGATACAAATGGGTTTACGTCCATTTCAGGACCATAGGGTGTGGTGGTGCTATTAAGAAGACAAACACTACCACTAAAACTAATGGGCTCCCAAACGCATTCCCTGTCACCAACATAATTTAATCCAGTGTGGAGGAGGCCCAAACCCCAAACAAAATTTGAATGCTGAGATATAGCAAGTGTACCCAGCATCTGAGCTATTCACTAATTGTGGTTGGACCACATGGTTTCTTTTGGACCCTAGGCGGCTGATCTTACCCTTTTGACCAAAATACAGCATTAAATTACTCTGTTTAAGTGTATTTCAAATTGAATTAACAAACCAAACAATAAAAGAAAATTAGAGCATGTCTAGCTGCTATGGTCTTTAAATTGGTTTAAATTACATCAATTTTGTTGGACTAAGTCCCTGAAATCTTCCCTTTTTTTTATTTTTTAAACGCTCTTAAATGTACATAGCTGAACATTTTTATGAGGTAGATTTAAATATTTTGCTATCTCTCCAGTTTCAAGTTAGTTAATCATAAAGGTCTTCAGTTGGCTTTGAACCAACAACATTACTCGGCAAATGCCGTATACTCAAATGTAATTTTCTTTCTCATATGTATATTGTTTCAGAGGATTTTGTGAAAATGTCTTTTCAAATAATCAATAACCACATGGTTTTAATAACATGAGTTAAACTTAAAGCTATAATACTGCTTTGACAAACTCCAATGTCATATCATGATAGAATGAAAATAAATAAATAGAAGGAACTCCATTGTTTCAGGGTGCTTACATGATATTAGCATAGAAACAATAAATAGTTTTCAGTCTTGGTAACTGCATTCCCTGCATCTGCCTGGCTCTAAGTATTACTATATTTAAATGCATTTTCAGTAGAGTACTTTTTACTGAAGAAAGAGATATATTTCACTTTCAGGGAACTTTGACAAAACAGAAAATGGCTATACTTTTCAATGTAAAGGCAGACAAAATAATTATATTTTTATCCATCAACAGCTCTAAAAATTACACAATATTCCTTTTTAATAAAGGTCTTCAGTCAAGGTCTTCCCTGTATTGTATTGTATATTATATGAATTGTGAATTATTTCATTTTCTAAGATTTTCTCATATTGCTCAACATAATCAGCTTGTCAAAAGTCTTGAGATCAAGCCCCAAAACAAATGTTATCACATTATCAGTTGCTCCTAAAATGATACAAAGTTACAAAGGACAGTAAAAGAAAATATAAAAATAAGTCATTAAATTTAAAATGCAAGTTTCCTTAGATAAAATAGCTAATTATAGCATACAGAAATATATATGTAAAACCCACCGATCCAGATGAGGGACAGCAGGAGGCTCACATAGAAACATGGGTAGTAGTGCTCTTGTCACTCTCCAATCTCCAGTGTCATTGCTAAGTGCCATTGCTCATACAGAAACAGGAGGGGTCATTTCCAGTCAATTTTTGTCAAGTGAAAAGAACACTGTTGTTCTTTTCACTTGTCAAAAATTGACTGGAAATGACTGAAAATGAAGGTAAATAATAATGTAGGACCAAAGAACGGGCCAAATTAAGTGATTTTAGAAAAAAAAATAGGTATTTTAGAAAAAAATAGGGATCCAAAGCCAAAACATACAAGGGTGGATTTGCCAAAACCAAAACATGAAGTCAATCCAGATCCAAAACCAAAACCACAACACGGGAGTCGGTGAACATCTATAATCTTTACTGTACTTGGTCTACATTGAATTGTCCCTTCCAACCCCAGATCTGCCTCTTTAGTGTAGATAGTAGTAAGTGAAAGATGCATCTGAGCCACATTAGGTGTTAAACTTATCCATTTGTTGTGTGCATGCACAAGTAGGGAAATATGTATGTTACACAAAGCTCTATATGTATACTTGCTTTTAACCGATGCATAACATCACTTCCTAAGTGCAGTTCTGTAGTAAATAGTAAATTATGTGTTTATTGTCCCTTGGTAACATTATTCTTGACCTGTACTACTTCTCTTTCTCTGTATCATGAAAACAATTATCACTCTAACCCTTGAAGGCTGAAAGCGACGCCAGCCTAAATTTTATTTGTTATCAAAATGAATGACCATAAGAATTATCACTGTAATATCTTGCAATATTAATGTGGAGATTCTCAGTATATAAACTTATTTTCATGATTCGTTTTTTTTTCCTATAGTTTAGAATTTTTTCCAGTATATTTCATAGTAAATTATTCATGCTAACAGTATTATGTGACTTCAACATTAGTCAAACTAAAATAAAATTGTAATTGTTTATTAACTAATATTGTACAAGCCTGAGTCTCTTGAAAACATAACAACAAAAAAGTGATTTATTCTATTGCAACACCACCCTTTTATCTTAATGATGGACTAATAGTGGGGGACCAGGCATTTATTGGGTAGTGTACTTTCTGAAATAATCAGCTTACTCCACCTTTTGGGGTCGTCGTTCTTATAGGCAGCCCCGGTTTTGGAGACTGTCTCTCCAGATATGGGCACTTGACAATCATTGCTGCTCTCTCCTAACTGCTCTCCTAACTAATATGCAGATTTGACTACCCGGTTGGTGGCACTGGTGTCTTAAGCTCAGTCGCTACTTCACTGGTTCCTGGAATGTTGGGTACCGCCTCCTATGAGCCCGACATTAAATCATTAGAATCTAAATTTATTAATCATACCATTTACCCGCCAATGAGCCCCAACATTAAATTTATATCAGTAACTTTTAGTACTTAAGCCTCTTTACCCCAACAAGCACAAACATTAAATTAATAGCATAAATGTTTAGTAAACAGGCATTCTAAACCAAACCAGCCCTGACATTAAATAAATCAGTGGCCTTTAATAAATAAACCTTTTTCCCCTAGAAATGCACCCATCTTATGTGCCACAACATTAAATTAATAGTATTCACATTTAATAAATATAATCCTCTAGGCTTATTTTTCTAAATAAGTCCCAACAGTAAAATAATAACACACACATTTATAAATAGCCACAGTAACCCCCATTACATAAATAGCTCCAACATTTATTAAAGATTAACCACATAACAATGACATCCTCAACAAGAACCCACATTAAAAAAATAACAACAAACCCCCAAATTACATTCATAACAGCCCTTAAACTAGCACTCTCAAAGGGGTGATGGAATGTTGTCTCTCTTCTCTTCTGTGTCTCTCCCCGATTCTTCTACAGTATGATGGAACGTGGACTGTTACTGAATCCACCAGGAGTTGACTCAGGAAGCCCCTTATACTCGACCACACTAATCCTGTGAATAATGGCCCGCACACTGTGGTTACAAAAAATCAACACGGCAACAGCTGCATTAAACCCTTGACATTATACCACAGGCTCTAAGGAGGATATCAGGAGCGGCAACCAGTCCTGCAAGGTACAGAGGAATCCTTTTTGCTACAAAGGAGACGTTTGGCATACATAGTGTGCTTAGGCTCTGTACTTACAGTTTACTATCGCTAGAACCATCTCTTTCAGAGGACATAATTATGCGGGTTGGCTCATACTGACTTTCAGCCTTGTGGTTAATTATTGCATATAGTCCTCAACTATATGAAACCTGTGGACACTAGATTTCTATAGCTGCTTACAAAAGTGTTTTTATTATTATAATTTTCAATTTATTATATATACAGGTGCTAAATTGTTACACTGAGTACTCATGATTATTTGATTTTTTTTAGATTTTTATAAATATGTTGATATAAGATTAACCTGCACTACCACTTGTTGTTTCCTGTGTATGTTATTTTCATAACAAGACACAATACTTATTATGGTGGAGAGCTGCTTTTTCTTGGACATCCTTTTTATATAGCCTATTATAATAAGGTGTATTTAATTCTATATTACTATCAATTGTTTTACTAGCACCTAATGGCTATAAAAACACTTCACATTAATCTTTATCTGCAAAATATTGAAGAAAGGAGGTAAAGCAGGAGGGATAATGTACATAGAGGGATGACACACATACAAGGTGCAAATCATGTAGAGGGAGATATAATTTCCCAATTAATGTGTGTACTGTATGTGTGTAGTAAAAAAAATAGCTAAATCATGGGGTACTTTTTATTACTGTGCCATAAAGTATATGTATTTGTTGTAGATAAATAGTAAATAAGACAGTGCATTTCTAAATAGTATTATATATTACCATTTATTTTTAACATTTAAAGTTTATGAAGTACTGCTAGTTGATATAAAGTGAAATTTAATTTGCACTAAATATATATGTCGGTTTTCTCACATAAAATTTCACACTCATTTACCTTATGCCTTAAAAATCACCGGTACCTGAAAATCAAAATAATTATCCATTTCAAGGTATGTGTTTTATCTCAGACGAGTTGGAAATGAACTCTCTGCTGGGTGTAGTGTGAGAGGTATTTCTCTCTCAGATTTGTGAAATACATTGCAGGCCAAGGAAGGAAGATCCAAAGAAAGTAGATAAGTCATTTATCTTTTAACACACCTCTGCTAGGTCACCTCCGTCACCTTTGTCCTACCGCAGGTTTTCTAATCGTAGCAGTCACTACCGACTCCAATGTCACCATCGTGCATACTGCTCACAACACAATACAGTACTTTACTCTTGCAACTTTCTTAGGAAGAAAATGAGCATACCTTGCTTTGCTACTAAGCACACAGATACATGTATTCTTCAGGAGTTTCCCCACCAGTTCCCAGGTTTCTAGATTGGGGCTCTCAGGGATTGCTGGGTCCAGTTGTGCCACACAAACAGTTGTAAATTCTCTCTTATAACTATTTGTTACCCTCAACATCCACCAGGAACTGGTGTTGGAGGAGCTTTTGTGCTATCAGCATAGAGCTGTTTTTTTCAAGGGAAGGGGGCACATTTTCTTTTTGCAGGACTAATTACCCTAAGGAATTTAATGCTGAACAGGCTGGGATTGTATGACATTATGACAGATATCACGAGTCCAGCTTATTATAACCTTGGGATGGTTGCAACTTTTGTGGGGGACCTCAGGTTGTTTGCCCCCTTGCAATTGCTGTAAACAGTCCAGGCTATAAGTGCTGCTATGACTTTGAGTATGGATGGGGGTGTGGGGGGCACAGCAAGGTTCATGCCGATGCCTTCTGGCAGATGTATCTGTGGCTGCTTCTTCATGAATATGCCACAATTAAGTAAGTGTTAGATGCAGCAGAAACTATATATGATGCAAGTGTACATATTTTTTGTGCATATGCACAGTACAGAAATATGTATATTATACAAATATGTTTTACCTCCAAGTCTACATGAACCTCTATTGTTTTTTTTACTTTTTCTCTTGGATTTCATCTGCCCCCCAAGAATACTGTACGGCCATGATGAGTAACACTTTAAAATTAAAAAATACCTTTATACCCCCTTCCTTTCCTTAATTCCTACAATATCTGAGAAAGGCAAGTACTATGTTTATAAAGTACGTAGTAAATGTGCATTTCATATACACACACACAAAATTGCTTGAATGCTACCTACCATCCACACACATACCCTTTTTAACACCTACAAGATAACATCTCTAGCACCATTATTTTCTTTCGTTATAATTAGCATTTTGAAAACTTCTATTCCTTATGTCATGCAGAATAATTAATTTCTGAAGGATCTTGTCTTTTTTTATGAATAGTAATTAAAAAGAAATATTACCCAGCTGCACCTGTTTCTTTTAACTTCTTAGTTTGCTAAAGCTAGCAAACCAAATCTTTTATTGATGAGAACAGTCGTTTGTTAGAAGACTGTGCGAAAATGAATTCCCTTTAGACAGATGAGGAATCTTCAATTAAAACATATGGTGACTCTACATGGCTTCTGGCATCCCTTACTATGTACTATTTTGACGTTTGTCAGGTGTTCATAATGCCTCTGCTGTTTTATAGACTCACCCGTGCCATGCAATGGCAGTCTTTATGAGCACTAGTAGAGTCTAGTTTGGGAGCATGGGTAAGTATTTTGCTCCACATTCTTCTTTTTCTCATTTACAATGCCAGCGCTTATTGCTGTGCATGTGATGCCACTTTTACAGAGCTTAATTGGTTCATGTAGCTTAACAGATGCCAAAATGAAGTCTTTTTTGAGATGCATATCATTTGGTTACCATTGCTTAAACCTGTGATATTTTAATTGTTTTTTTTTCCATTGTAAGGCTGAAACACGGGTAACTTTGACAGTCTCAGAGCTTAATTCGGACGTAGCTGCATGCGCTTGAGTTGGGTACTCCCCTGCTGTATGCTGAATACGACAAAATGCCCCTTCTGTGTCCCGTTCAATTCTCAGAATTGTTGGTTGAAGTAAGTGTCCTTTGCGTTTGAAGACAGAGTGGACTGGACTGCATCTACAGTCATATTTCCCGGGTTCTGGCCATGCGCAGAATGATTTTGCAAACAATACGTTAAAAATTGACAGAATCAGCCTATTAATGTCTTAATCATCATCATCATCATCATCATCACAATTTATTTATATAGCGCCACTAATTCCGCAGCGCTGTACAGAGAACTCACTCACATCAGTCCCTGTCCCATTGGGGCTTACAGTCTAAATTCCCTAACATACACACACACAGACAGACAAACAGACTAGGGTCAATTTGTTAGCAGACAATTAACCTACCAGTATGTTTTTGGAGTGTGGGAGGAAACTGGAGCACCCGGAGGAAACCCACGCAAACACGGGGAGAGCATACAAATTCCTCACAGATAAAGCCATAGTTGGCAATTGAACTCATGACCCCAGTGCTGTAAGGCAGAAGTGCTAACCACTACGCCACTGTGACTCTTTTTTTTTTTTTTTAAATCCAGTATTTTTAATTGAAATTTTTTAAGATATAAACATACTAAACAACAAAAAGAAAAGAAAAACAATCGCATACATATCAGAATTAAATGACGGAATTTACAAGATTACATTAAAGCATAATAATAATAAATGTGCTATATTCATTCAGGATCATACATCGTAAATGCTTATACATAAGTATGTTACACATGCAGGGTTTATTACATGGACTCAGATACTTATTATAAGAACTGCGGTAGCCATACATTTAAGTAGATAGAGCATCTGTACTAGATGACATAGGATAGAATGGAGACTCTAACCATCTGTACCATATATTCTCAAATTCCTTCAGAGCCTGTCTGCTAGTATAAACAAATCTCTCGTGCCTTATGGCGGTATTGACCAGTGCCTTCCAATTTTTAACCGTGGGACTCGTCGGGGCCAACCACAACCTCGCTATACAGACCTTAGCCAACATCAATAACTGTGAAATGTACATTTTTGTCAGTTTATTAACTTTCCCCTTCAATCGGAGCCCAAAGAGACAAGTGGCCGGTGAACTAAGAGACACTTCAATTCCAGTAACCTGAATACATCTCCTGATCCTTCGCCAGAAGATTTGTATACATGAACACTCCCATAGAATGTGCCAAAAGTTAGCATTGATCGAATTGCATTTCGGACAGTTAGGGGTAGCATCCGGGCGAAATTTTGCCAATCTGATAGGGGTAAAGTAGGCCCTGTGTAAGATAAACACCTGTATTTGTTGAAATTTTAATGATGAAGTATAACCTTTAGTACTGTCTGTAACCATTTCCCACTCCTTGTCTAATAAAGGGCCAATATCTATTTCCCACTGATTTCTCAAACCATCCAAATCATCTGCAGTGTATTCATACAGAAGACATGAATACATTCGAGAGATCAGACCTCTATAACCCAGGGCCTGTAATTGTTTCCTCAGTGGATCCACCCCAAACACCAAAGTCTCCCCTTTAAATTGTGTGTCTAGGGCGTGTCGTAACTGAAGGTAAGAATAAAACATTGTTCTGGGTACAGAGAATTCCCCAACCAACTGTTCGAAGGATTTAAATACATTTGTATCATAAAGCTGACCTACCGACACCACACCCAACCGAGACCACTCCCTGGCCCTCTTCACTGTATTCAACTTCTTAAATTTCTTTGCCCCCCAGATAGGAGTATATGGATCAATGTCAGTTTGTTTCATTATTTTATTACAGATTGTCCAAATCTTAACTGCCTGAATCAGGAGCGGAGGAGCCCGCATACCAAGCCGCCCCGCCAGCAGTGACTGTAAGGGAGTGTGATTAGAATTAAATTGGTGTACCAACATCCAATGTAGCTCATGGTAATCGGGGTCCGAAACCCATGCCTTAAGGTGGACCAATTGAGAGGCAAAATAATATAATTTCATGTTAGGAAGTGCAAATCCACCAGAAGATCTGGATCTATATAGCGAGCTGAGCTTGACCTTAGCCCTTCCCCCTCCCCAAACCAATGAAATCAAATAGCTATCAATGCATTGGAAAATGGAGGGTGGAATATATACAGGTGACTGCTGGAGTATATATAAAAGCTTTGGCTGCACCATCATCTTAATTAAATTTATCCTACTGGAGACAGAAAGTGGGAGCTTCTTCCAGACATGAGTTTTTTCTTTAATGTATTTGATCTGGGGCTGCAAATTAAGTTCTACATATTCAGCGGGGGTATTAGAGATCCATATTCCCAAGTATTTGAATTTCGATGCCCATTTTAACTGTAAGCCTTCTGGCATTGTCACGGGACACTCCCATCCCAGAGGGAACATGCTAGATTTATCCCAATTAATTTTTAGGCCGGAAAAAAACCCGAATCCATCAACCACCCGCAGCAAATGTTTTAGGGAAGTGTCGTGATCTGAAAGGAACAACAGCATATCATCTGCATATAATGCCACCTTTTCCTCTCTGTGCTCTGATCTAAGTCCCACAATTTCTCTATCATGCCGGATCTTACAGGCCAGCGGCTCTATTGCTAATGCAAACAGGGCCGGAGACAACGGGCATCCCTGTCTAGTACCCCGCTCTAATTGAAATTGTTGAGAAAGATGCCCATTGACACAGACCCGCGCCACTGGATGTGAATACAAAAGTTTACCCATTTTATAAATTCCGGGCCCACTCCAAATCGGGACAATACCTCCCACAGGTATGGCCACTCCACCAAGTCAAACGCCTTGGCTGCGTCCAAGGACACCACAACTTTGCTCTCAGAAGAGGGTGACCGCACCTGCAGGAGAGTATACAGCCTTCTAAGATTGATAGACGTGGACTTGCCCGGCATAAATCCCATCTGATCCGGATGAATTAATTCCAGCACCACTCTACTTAACCTCAAAGCCAGTAATTTTGCTAGAATCTTAACATCATTTGATAAAAGTGAAATCGGGCGGTAGGACTCAGGGTACAACAAATCTTTCCCTGACTTAGGCAGCACCACCACTATTGCCTCTGCCATTGAAGGGGAAAGAGCGCCAATCTCACCCAGCTCTCTGAATGTATCCAACAACCTAGACACAAAAAAGGGCCGGTGTCTTTTATATAATTCAATTGGGATTCCATCTACTCCAGGGGCTTTACCATTAGGGAATGACATAATAGCTATATAAATCTCTTCAAGAGTAAAGGGTGAGTCCAAAAACTCCCTGCTATCATCGGAGAGGACAGGAAGGGAGATACCATTCAAATACTGCTGTAACGTATCCATGTCATATCTGACCTGTGACTTATATGTATTCGTGTAATATTTATGAAATACCTCAACAATATCAGGCATCAGATACTTCTTAACCCCACTGTCATCACAGATAACCGGTACTGCAACATCTGCCCTCTCCGCCCTTGTCAGATAAGCCAGGAAGCTACCATTTCTATCGTCCTCTGCATATCGTACATGCTTAGAAAACAGAAATTTACGTTTGGATTTCTCAAATACATACTCTACCCACTCTCTCTGGGCCAACTGCCATGTTCCCCTTGCAACCTCAGTTTTGTCCGCAATGTATTGTGCTTCTAAGGATTTACACTTTTTCTCTAATATCTGTTCTTTTTGTCTGGACGACTTTTTAATTTTAGCTATGCCAGCAATTAATGTCCCCCTTAGGAAAGCCTTAAAAGCGTCCCAAACTATAGGTGGCCTTGCTGTTACCAGATTATCTTCAAAGAAGCCTTCCCACTGTGTCACCAAGGTCGCTCCTCTACCCATCAAGGAGAGCCAGAAGGGATTTAATTTCCAAAATGACTGGCCTCTATCAATTGCAAAATCAATAGCTAGGCAGAGGGGCGAGTGGTCAGAGATTCCCCTAGCCCTATATTCCACGCTCCTCACCAGCGGTACCAGAGAGTGTGACAGCAGAGCCAGATCAATTCTTGAAAATGCATTATGTGATGTAGAAAAGCAGGAGAATTGGACATCTTCTGAGTGCCTCAAACGCCATACATCTACTAACCCCATTTCCTCAACCAGAGCAGAAAAAGCCGACTTAGAGTTGCCAACTACAGCATTTTTCTCTCGCCATCTGTCCACCTCTCCATTTATCACATTATTAAAATCCCCTATAGAAATGGCTGGAACATCTGGGAACAATGCCATGAATTCTCCACATTTCCTTAACACCTCACCATTATACGGTGGGGGTATATATACAGCTAACAGAATCACCGGAACCCAATTAATGACAGCCTTCATCAGTATAAACCTTCCCCCTGCATCCACTTGAATTTTTTCCAAGGAGAAGCAGAGACGTTTATGTACCAATATAGAGACCCCTCGAGAATTAGTCGTGTACGTAGAGTGGTATGCCCTACCTACCCATGCTTTTTTAAGGGCGAGTATTCTATCACCGTGTAAGTGAGTCTCCA
The DNA here is from genome assembly GCF_038048845.1 of Mixophyes fleayi. Classification (NCBI taxonomy): domain Eukaryota; kingdom Metazoa; phylum Chordata; class Amphibia; order Anura; family Limnodynastidae; genus Mixophyes; species Mixophyes fleayi. The sequence continues at coordinate 324,284,096 of NC_134403.1, read as the reverse complement.
ATAGACAAACAATATCAGGATCATTTTTTCTAATTTGTCTTAGTACAAGAGAACGTTTCACAGCATTATTTAGGCCCCGCACATTCCAGGAGAGAATTTTCAGCTCCTTATCAGATGTACCAGAATACATATAATAATAGTCCCTCTTATCTCACTACCCCGCATCCCACACCCCTGCAGAGCATACATTGACATACTTATAAGCACATATAATCCTTGTCTATATATTTGCGATAATATTAAAACTACCCACAACTTAAATAACTTTAATACTAAACCCATACCCCCACCCTGTATACTCCACCCAACTTAAGTATACCTTAAACCCTAACTAAAATTACCTTAAGATATTCAGCAGGCCAGCACACTACCAAAAAAGGTCACCCGCCAACCCGCAAAATACCAGAAGATAGAGGAAGGAAAAGGAAGGAAGGAAAAGGGGCGAATTGAGACAAGAGAGGTAAAGAACGGCCTTAAAGCCATGGGCTCTCCAGCCCATTACATATTTTTTTTTTTTTTTTTACAGTGGACCTTTCAATATTAGTTTGAAAATCACAGACCCCACCTGAGCGAAATACATTTTTTTTTTTTTTGTACCACAGAATAGAAATTACATTGTGTATAGCAAATACTATGCATAATATCAATGACAAATCAGCAATGTCCAAAGGACTATCAGGAGACACATAAGAAAGTACTCATCCAGCATCAGCGTCCAGCAGCAGCTAGGCGGTCCAACCAAATTGCAGCCTTTCGGGGAGTATCAAAAAAGGATGTACGGCCCTCCGAAACCACTCTCAACCGGGCAGGGAAAATCATGGCATATGGGATCTGTAAATCTCTCAATCTTCTCTTCACCGGAATGAATTGAGCCCTGTTCTTTTGTACATCCAGAGCGAAATCAGGATACATTGCTACTCGCTGACCATTGTATTCCACTGAACCTTTCTGCCTAGCCAAGCGTAGAATGGTATCTCGGTCACGATAGTGCAACAATTTGGCTATGAAGGTGCGTGGGGGGGCTCCAGGAGGGGGTGCTTGAGTTGGAATATGGTGGGCCCGCTCCACTGTGAATTGGGCTGTAAATGAATCTGTACCAAACAATTGGATTAACCATTTTTCCAAGAAGGATTCTGGGGAGACACCTTCTGCCTTCTCGGGCAATCCAACCAACCGAATGTTGCTGCGACGCAAACGCCCCATCCATATCCGTAAGCTTTTGTTTAAACAGAGAGGCTTGCGACTCCAGACTCTCCAACCGGCCCGCAACTGTTGCAGAAGTGTCCTCCAATGTAGACACTACTTCACCCACTCTCTCCCTGATTTTTTGCACGTCTTGCCGGAGAAGAGAGAGGTCCACCTGCACCTCTCCTATTTTATCCGTAACACGCTTTTCAGATGCCCCAATGGCCTGCAGGACCTGCTGTAATGTAACTTCAGGGTCCGCCAGTGGAGCCGACAAAGGGGGGGTAACGGGATGTGATGCATCTCCTGAACCAGAGGCTGTAGTGGAGGAGCGAGCAAAACGGTCCATTTTTCCCGCTGCGCTGAACTGGTTATGTTTGCCCATAATTTCACAGGAAAGATGGGATGATATTTATCCTATAAGTTTATATGCAACCCTGTAACTTGTATAGCTTTAATTACATATAGGTGTACAGCTCAGATTGTATTGCTAGCAGTGCATTGCAGCCAGTTATCTTCACAGAGAAAGGTATATCTCCTCCAGCAACACTGATAATGATAATCAAATAAGTCCAGAGCCCAATTCAGTTACTCCTCACTTGTACAAGGATATAAATGTACCTGTATCAGATGGATATCACAGGCTGTGTTCACCTAGGCCAGTATGTGGTATTACAGAGGCGCTATGTCCCAGCAGTCATCAACTGCCACAAACTGCCACAGACTGCCTGTAGTATTCCTCTACCCAGATGCTCAACTCTTTCTCTCCCAGTCTCGGGTAAAATGGCAAGAGCACTAACAAAACAGGTACACTATGTACAGCAACTATTCGGATGCACAGTTTTGGGTCCAAAAGTTTCTTTATTCCACTATAACGGAGATCAACAGGATATCTGGGATAGAGAGCTCGTAACTGTGCTTGCTACTCCATGCTCGTCCAGGCCACCCACTGTGACTCTTTTGATCTATACAGAATCATAGAGAAAACAAATAGTAATAGGTCCAATCTAGAAGCAAGGAACTTATGCAAACAATTTTGTTTTTTGGTTCGGAGTTCCCTGATGCTCACAACCCAGGTATAGCTGAGTCCTCTACTTCAAAGCATACAGTGGGTAGTTACATGGACAGGTGACCCTGCAATGCAAGTTTAATAATAAGAAAGGTGTATGTAGAGCTGACACAGGCATGATAGCACAATATAATTACAGTTATAACTACAGTTGATAAATGAATGGGAACCAGATCCTCTCTCTGCTGAAATAAAGAATTCCTTTTATTACCATTTTTTCTCTCCTCCACAGTCCTTAGTTGAATAAATCACAGTTGTAATATGTGACAGTTTGTCACCAGACCTGACACTCTCATTGATTGGCACTACCCTACACTCCCCAAACAGTGTGCTAACAGGATCACTCTACTTGCCCTGTTCTCATTTAACCTCAAGATACCTTTCTGCATGCTCCTCCAAGAATGCCTCTTAGAGCAGACATCCATGCTCCTATCATTTTGCTCTCTGACAAGTCAGGTTGAGATCACCAGGCTTCTGAATACTCACCTATGCTCATAGCAGTATCACCGACTCCTCCCTCTGAAACTCATACTCTCATTCTATGGCACAAGAGTACATCTCTCATCACAGCTAAGACCCAGAGTTTACCTCTCTTAACTGTAGGAGACTGTAGAAGATTAAAATCGAGTATTATATATTCCATTTTCCATCCTTAGTAGCCATTGATAAGACAACTGGTTTCTCTCCTCCCTCACTTTATATGGCAAGATACTAGCATTTGTCTAAAGAGAACTGTGAGGCCAAATACATTTACGTTTGAATAGACTTGGCTTCCAATTAGGTACATTAACCACTTCCATAGAAGTTTTGTAATTAACTTTTCTTAAGACAAAGATTTTTTTTCGGAGAGGACTGCTCACAGAGGCAGACACAGATTTTTCCCCTCTCAAGATACAGGAACAGAAGAGTAATATGTTCAGTGTTTATTGTCAATGTTTCAATGGTAAAACTATAAACTATAGAAGCTACACTTGGATGACATGGAGGGCTGGTATCATAATATCATCACATTTTAAATTTACCTTCCCACCAATGCAACATGGTTTTGCCCAGGTGCAAAGTTATTCCTTTTTTATGCTTTGCTCTCCTTAATGAATCAAGCCCATAGTGTGAAGAAATAATTTTATTTCTTTATAGACATTCCCATCTCCAATGTGTGAGACAATATCTGTGTTTTAAGATGATTGCAAAAAGGTTTCTTTGTCAAATAAGATTGTTTGAGAATTCTTACTTGAGAAAGATAACTATTTATCTGTGCTTATAATATAGCAAGTGAATGCAAGATAAAGATACAGACTGTATTGTGTAACACTGTAAATATATTGTTGAGATAGCAATAGTGTGGCTAGATATAGTGATTCCTGAAAATCTGTGCAAATGTGGGCGGTTTATGGGACACAGTGAAACAGGTCAAAGTCTAGGTACACACTGAAGAATTTTCCGAACAACGTGTTATCAAACCTACGACTGAAAGTCCAATCAGTCTGACGATTCATACGTACACACTGACACGATTTACCTTCAGATCTGTGCTCTTCATCTGGTCCTCTAGTCTTCAGAGAATGACAGCACAATATTAATTCATTCATTATTATCACATTGTCACACTGATTAAAACCGTCATGTTATAGCTATCCACATGTCCTAATGAATTTTGTTAGCTTCTGTGACTAAAAAAAAAACATTCTGTCTCAGAATTAACAAATTAATTATTCCTTCTACAGCACTCTCTACATTTATTCACTGGTACATTCACCGCTAGCATCGGCTGAAAAGAATAATAACACCAACCATATGAAACGATGATTGGCAAGTTTAGATCATCATGTCACTATACACACTCACACGATATCTGATCAAATGGTTGGATGTCGGCTGATTGGAGGTTTTTTTGTGCAATCATTGGGCCAGTGTGTACCTAGCATAAGTGTTACATGGGACAAGTTCAGTTTTGTTATTTAATGTGCAGCAAGTTAATATTTACAAAGATTGTGGTGTTATGTGCTCTCATCCAACTCCCACTATAGGAAGTTGTGAGATATGTGTACAGAGGACAATGTGTAATGAGTGCTAGAGAAAGAGATATTTGTGGTGGACTTGCAAGTATTGTATTGTATTACTCGAGATTTAATAATAATATTGCTAATACTGGTTGTATAGTTTAATAAGTTAAGAACCAGGCCTGTTGCTATAGTTATAAAGGTTGCATTGTTATATGGACAGTATTGTGTTTGTGTTAGTAAGAGGCATACTGAACTTGTTATCTTGAGTTGTATAAAATGAGCAATTACAAAAATGGAAACCAGAGAGCCACATGCTGCTAGCATGTACTCTCAACAATGCATGGTAAGAGGTCCACCATTTTAAGTAGTAACTTCAGTCTTATTAAGCAGCGATGTTGTATAGTATTTCGTTCAATTAGGATTAATTTGGAGATAATTATCATCATCACCATTTATTTATATAGCACCACTAGTTCCGCAGCGCTGTACAGAGAACTCACTCACATCAGTAACTGCCCCATTGGGGCTTACAGTCTAAATTCCCTAACACACACACAACGACACAGACTAGGGTCAATATGTTAGCAGCCAATTAACCTACTAGAATGTTTTTGGAGGAAACTGGAGCACCCAAAGGAAACCCACGCAAACATGGGGAGAACATACAAACTCCTTACAGATAAGGCCATGGTCGGGAATTGAACTCATGACCCCAGTGCTGTAATGCAGAAGTGCAAACCACTATGCCACCATGCTGCCCACATCACCTAGTTTGTGAATTGTAATCAATTCTGAGATACATATACACACATATACTTAATTAGCAAGAAATTAATAAGATTTTGTACCTACACACAGAATGTCATCTATTATATATACCATGTATAACATTATGTTAATGAAATTATATTATTAAATTGTTGTACAAGTAAAGATTCCATTTTATACATATATATCTGAATTATGAAATTATAATGTCTTGATACAGGAGGTATTATATATACAAATCTGTGAAATACAGTAAATTAGGGTTAAAGGACTGAAGTAAGCGTGTCATGAGAGGGAAAGTGTAAAAGCATGTGGTTATGTAAAGAGTGTATCCAGGAACAGAATATGAAGATAGCATGCACAATTAAGTCATAAGCAAAGGATCTTTTGCAGAGAAACTCAGAACCGAACTTCTTACTGAATGGAGACATTAAACCCAAAGTAAATGGTATATACTCAAAGTGAAGAAAGTTGACGAAGGTCCGAAATTGGAGATTTTTCATTGGCGCTTGAGGGACAATTTAAATGCTCTGATCCAATCATTACATCACTGGGGCAGGGAGGCTTCACACAAGGACATCCTTGCAAGGAGGTATTACATTTAACTAAACGTGTCTTTTAAAACTAGTGTTTATACATACAATTAGTTTTTTTAGTCAGCTTTCCTTATTTAACAGAACATTTAAGCAGGATTAAGTAGTGCAATAAAGTGTTTAAATGGAAAAGACAGAATATCAGGAATTTTTGGCAATTGAATGTGAGTTTGACATAATTGTCTCACATCCCATAACATGATATCCTCTGCAAACAAGAACACTTGCTGCTTCAGTGTCTCCTGGAAGATGGCCTATATGATGCAGTCAACCAAGGGATTCCAATCTCTATAATAATATTTATTCTAATTTTTAATTCATTATACTTTCCACCATCCTTTAGTATGTGTTATTTTACGTTCTCAGCCAATCTTCTTATCAGGGGAGTAGCTTTAACTTATCATGCTCTAAAAATGTTGACTGTGTTGCGGAAATTTCAAGTGAGTGTGTATTAAAACAAATGTTATTTTATAGGTTTTTGTCAGTTTTATAGAGTATTATTACTTACAACCCCCATCCATCTGAGCAAATTGAGTTTGCTGCCAGGTTTGCTTGGAAAGGAATTATAAATGTATGCAGCATTGTACTCTGCCACATTACTAACAGCTTTGCTCTAGATAATGGTTGATATTTCATATATAGAAATCTTATTTTGCCAATAATACAGAAATAAATAATCTAATTTAGGAAACAAAAACATCATTTCAGAATAAACAGTGTGTATAAAGCCAATGAAGTTTTATCAGAAACACCACACATGCAACAATCTCAAGTGCCAGGAGAAGTGCTGTGTGTAGTGACTTTTCAGATAAGAGTGATGCTATAGCATATAAAGCAGAATACACCAGTTATTTTAGTCAATAAAATGTAAATTATGTAAATATATTAACAATATATGTTTTTTTAATACAGGGTTAGTACCAGATCTGTAAAAAATGCAGATGCACACCACAATATATTTGCATATGATATCTCGTGCTAATAATCATAGGCTGTCCAACACATTGGAGGCCAATGACATCTATGATGCATGGCAAAGTTTTCTAAGCTCTTGCCATTGGCTACAGCTTAAAACCTCTGTGAGTCACAAGGCACCTGGCTCAACTGGAAACCAGATAGTCAATTAGACACATATGGAATGTAATCTCATAAAGATCGCCATCCCACTACATATGGGTGATAATAATGCTTTCTTGTCATAAGCAGAACTACTACTACTACTACTACTGCAGACAGTGACCCTTATATCGCATTGTATGGAACACATTTGCTATCTTGTAAATGTTAGAAGTCAGATAATAAAACTAAGCGCATATTGTGGGGCGAAATTCATTTTGTGAAAGCAGCTAAAGTGATTACAAAAATGATTTTAACTTGTTTCTCCTGTTTCTCAAGTCTAAAGCTTATCATTTAAAATATATTTACTTGGCTATAGTACTAGAAGAAAGTCCTATTTGTCCCTAAAAATGTTAAACATTTCTAGAAGATGTGAATGAGTTCTCTGTACAGCGCTGCGGAATTAGTGGCGCTATATAAATAAATGATGATGATGATGATGATAGAAGAGCGTAAAAAATAATTGATGTTCCTGATAAAACTGACACAGTGTGACATATGTAAGGGGACACCGCTTGTTTTCTTCAAAAGTTACCTTTGTACATTTTATTGTTTTCATTACATTGGCATTTGTCTGAAAATAAATGTGTTTTTCCCCTGTAAAGTATTCAAGAATAGTGCACACAGTGCAACAGGTGCCCCATTGAAAAAAATAGGGAATAATAAAGAAATTGACACCAAATCTTCAGCACTCCTGAGAACATGCTAAAATTAAAATGTTTTATGGGGGAAAATGCTCTTGTTCACCCACTAAAACCGAAATATGCAAACTCCATCAATTAAATCTAATTTAAATGAATCATTCCACTGTATAGTCTAAATGTCTAAATTTTGCATTTGGTCACAATAACAGGCAAAAGCTATGGTTAGTCTGCATTCAGCAAGAAATGTCCTCATTTGACCATCTCTTTCTATGACAAGTAAGAACATTTTGTATGCTACTAGCAGCAATTTTCACATGCTTATATTACAAATGGATGTAATCGCTGAGAAACAGGTGCATGATATCATAAAAGCATCACAACGAAACAACATTCGCAGTACGTGTCTCTGTATTTCTCAGCTTATAAATGACTTATAGATTTTACCGCATTGTAAACACTCAAACATTTGTTAAGGATATTACGGAGCCCTACAGCTTTTAACATGAGTAAAAGAGATTAAAGAAAAGAAGCAGCCAGATATGAAAGTACCTTCCATAAATTATATTAGGCCCAAACATATATACGTTGTATATTTTGTGAAGCAGCTTTTGAGGTTAAAAATATCACTGTCAATCATAACCAGTTTCCATCTGTAATTAAAATGTTGTTTTAAAAGTTTAAGCAAATTTTATGCCCTGTTTGACTTTGTAACCTGATAATTGGCTGAAATCTTTTAGCTCTTTATGAAGGTTAGATAAATAAAGACTTTTGTTAAAGTCAGCAATATATCAACTGCACAGCATGGAATTGGTCTCCCATTGCTGCTATAACAGCCTCCACTGTTCTTGGAAGGCTTTGTACTAGATTTTGGAACATGGTTTTGTAGATTCACATCCATACAGCCACCAAAGCATTAGAGAGGTTGGGCACTGATGTTCAACAATTAGGCTTGGCTCGCAGTTGGTTTTCCAATTCATCCAAAGTTCTTTAATGGTGTTGAGGTCAGGGCTCTTTGCAGGCCCATCAAGTTCTTTGCAAACTCGGGAAGCTGTTTTTTGATGGACCTCACTTTGTGCATGGGGGCATTGTCATGCTGAAACAGGGAAGGGCCTTCCTCAAAATGTTTCCACAATGATGGAGGCACACAAGTCTTTATAATGTGATTGTATGCTATAGCATTAAGATTTCCCTTCACTGGAACTAAGGGGTCTAGGCCAAACCATGCATAGCTTCACAGTTGGAAGTAAGCATTCGGTAGAAAGCAATCCCCTAGTTTCCGCCAAATCCAGATTCATCCATCAGACTGCCAGATGGTGATGTGTGTTTTTTCACTCCAGAGAATGCATTTCCACATCTTCAACTTTAGTTGACATTTCGCATTGGTGATCTGTGGTTTATCTGTGATTGCTTGGCCATGGGAACCCAATTCATGAATTTCCTGATGAACAGTTCTTGTGCCACACATAGCTTCCAGAAACAGTTTAGAACTCAGTAGTGAGTGTTGCAATTTTGGATAAACTATTTCTACATGCTACCTGCTTCAGCACGCAGCAGTCCCATTCTGTGAACGTGTGTGGCTTACCACTTCATGGCTGAGCTTTTGCTGCTCCTAGCCATTTCTCGTTTACAATAACAGCACTTACAGTTGACTAGGGCAACACTAGCAGGGCAAACATTTTAAAAACTGACTTGTTAGAAATGTGCCATTAAATAATGGCATTATAATAATATAATAATTATTATTATTATAAACTTTTATTTATAAGGCGCCACATGAGGTCCACAGTGACATAAAGATGGCAAATAACAAGACAGTACATGGTATAAGAGTACAATACAGTAAAGAAATAACACCACAACTCTCAACACAGCTACTGAGGTGCAAAAGGTATATTCATTACAGGCTGAAACATGCTATGACAGTGCCACATTGAAAGTCACTGAGTTCTTCAGTGTGACCAATTCAACTGCTAATGTGTGGCTGTGGAGATTGCATGGCTGTGTACTTGATTTTACTTGAGAGCAATGGGTGTGCCTGAAATTGCCAAACACACTAATTAGAAGGGGTGTCCACATACTTTTGGCCCTGTTGTGCATATTACCATCTTACCCAGTGGAAAGCTTGTTCAGCCTCCTGGCACAGCTGGAGGCAATGTAAGGTCTGGGAGTTGATTATATTGACCAAACTGATGGTGTACTGTTACTATTGATTAATGCTAAATCGATTGGCCAACAATTTTGTTAATAGGTTGAGTTTCAAATTTAATGGGGAGATCTGGTGGCAGCTAGTTTGGGTTTTGGCATCTTTAGCCTGTTTTTAAATAATTTTGAGATGCCTTTTCAAAAATGACAACAGGATCGAGAGTCCTTCTAGAGAGAAATGTGGGGATAGTAAAACTTAAAGTTCTATAGTAGATTAAAGGAAGACAATCAAGGACAGGGAATAGGGTTTATTTGGTAAAAATTATAACATCTAACAGTTCCTCCAAAGTAAAAACAGATTCTTTTCTATAATACAAGGAAAGGAGAAGACCCAAAAAATGAATTCATTCAACATTGTTCAAATTGGTCTAGAGAGGATTATTCATATAAATGATATATAAATGATATATTTATTTTGTTTAATTATTTAACTGTTTATAATAACTCACAGAGATCCCCCAGCACACTGCTATAGCCAGCAACAATCTACTGTAGATTAAAATGCAAAAGTCTTAGTTGTAAACATTTGCAAATGTATGTTTAAGCCACCCGCCTCTCCACGGCACTTTTGCTAATAGGGCGGTACTAACTCTAAACAATGAGAGTCCCATATATTTGGGCCATACATATGTGTTTTTAAATTGAGAGCTAACGTACCAAAGAGGTACCCCAGAAGCCTCCAAATAGCAATCCAATGTCAGCACTCCCCCTCAGCTACTGACACCAACATGCCTCTCAGACAAATAAAGAAATGGAAGTTTCTGAATCAATTTATAGGCTATAGCAGGTGCGTGAACTGTGGCACAAACATAAATTAACTATTCCAGTCACTACAATTAGTCTTTAGATCTGGGTACAGTCTGCTCAATACTGGATGGATATCACCTTCAGATAATCAATACCATAAACATTTAAAAAATTATGGAGAGAAAGAGGAAAAAAACATGATAGATAATTTATATTTCTCTTTGACTGTATCATAGGAGAGATCCACAAGGTAAGTTTATGTCTCCTAAAAATACCAATCTCTACCACAATGTGTATTCTAATGTTTTATAACAGCTCATAAAGTATTATGCATTTTACTGAATATTTTCATCAACTTTTTTTGGTTAAGGCCGGGAACACCTCCTGATTCTCAGATTTAAATATTGAGATTATTCAAACCCTAATTTAGTTTTCATAAGACACTATAAGGTATATATTATTATATTATAACCCCCACTGTACATTTGATTTAATCTAGAAAGTCATGTCTACAGTTATCAAATGAATCAGTCAGTGCTCTGTTTATAGATGATAAGATTTCAACCATTTTTCTAACTAAAACCTTTTTCCAATTTATGGTGTGAATATTAGAGTGATTCACTGTGTTAGATGTGCATACTATAGGAACAAAAGTTGGTGATATAAATAGCTTAAGAATGTATGTTACTAATAAATGCTGTTACTTGTCAAAAGATGTTACACTTCATAGGTGGATATTAATTTCCTCGTCACTCGCAATTCTCATTTGTCATGCAGCATCTCACTGATACTTGTAGCGATTCCTACATCCACGATTACTATATACTGATAATAGCATGAAGCCTATCCATGACATGCTCCATAGAAACTGTTAGTGTGAGATGATGAGACGAGGGGTGTTTAATTATGTTTAAACACACATATTGTATCCTGACACTGTAATTCACTCTATTTAATAAAGCCAAAGGCTCAAGCCCCAGGATAAAATTGAACAGATAGAAGGGTATTTTTACACAGTTTGTAGATCAATATCAAATAAAGTGGAGCTAAGCCAGCAGTTTGTCAATTGTGTCTTTGGGTTATGCTACAGGGCTGAAACCCAGTGACTAAAATTGTGTCAGAGTCTCACTTTTTTTAGATATCATATAAATATGGTCAAGAAGCCGTGTCATATGCCTTCTATCATGTGCCTTTTCTCACTTGCTGTCTATTGAAACAATCCTGTCTGGTCTAAATGGATAAGTTTACCTAAAGTATACCTTTGTTGAACATAAATTAAACTTTTTCAAGAATCTGAAATATAGTTATGTACTAGACAACAATATTGTGTGATAGTTTACCAAGACTAGAAAATCTTTATTTAATTTTGGTGTCATAGCTATATCTGCAAGAAATAAGTCTGGATGGAGTTTGTATACTTCTTTCAATCTGTAAAGCATAGAAACTAAGTTTGCTGAAAGTTTTTCAGAGAACTTTCTATTAGAGATGAGCCGTTCGGATTCAGAGCAATCTAACAGAACCAAATTTTGAGTCAAATTGAGTCATAACTCAGTTTCTTTTGCCAAATTCAGTTCTGAAAATGAAGCAAAATGTAATTTATGGGAAAATATTGGATCTTATGAATTTTAGAACAATATCTTCTATATATAACCCATTATGCCATACTAGAATTGATAGTATATGGGGAGGTCATTAGCTGCAATTGTGCACTCTTAAAGTGGGTTGTAAAGGGTTGGACAGGGTCAAAGAGGCAATCAATGTATATTGAAATAGCTGTGATTTTACTGTACAGATCTTAACAGTTTAATTACAGATCAGTCTGATTGAAATGTATACTGAGAGTGAAGAATAAACAATCAGGGGTTAATGGTAGTAAGAGTATATTAGAAAATTATTTAGGAGTGGGAAAAAACATTCTTTCTTGCTCTTAAAATCCATGTGTTTCAATCTAAAGGCAATAGTGTGAGGGAGAGTATAACTGGCATCTGAACTATTTAGTAGATAAAATTCAGGGAGCGGTGAAACCTATAAATACATTTTAAACATATTTTGGAGCAGTGTCTTATGAATTACAAGCTTACAGTCCACCCTTACCCTATCTTATTGGGCATTAAAGGGTGTAGTGGCAGCTAGAAATACCTCCAACTTCAAGTAACTTTATGCCTCTTGTCCATCATGGATCAGTCTTCAGATCAGGAGCATCCCAGTATTAGTATGGTAATGGTAATTCTTTTTCAACCGCCGCTAGTAAAATGGTCATGTGGGAAGAAAGTGTAAAAAAGCACACTCCAAATCCAAACACTGTCAATCTCAAATAAAACATCAGCTATTGATGTAAGGATTAATAAAAAAGATAAATGATAAATGTGGTGATTGGTCTAAAAAAATAGTTTCACACACCACTCACAATGGCCAAAAAAAGTTCATACCATGCCCACTGTTTGCTAGTAGTGTTCCTGCTGATACATGCACTGGAATGCTCTTAAACAGCCACACCACTGCATGAAAAGAACACTGAGGCTGAAGAACAAGTTTGGTGCTCACAGAATCCTGAGAAGAGTCTGAGGGTGTCCATGAATACTATATGTGAGTCTGACATTTCACATTATGACACTAATTATAGAGCAGCCTCCTTCCAAAATTTCTCAACTATTTAGAAATGTGAGGATGAGTAGTAATGATGAGGATTTAGACATTGAAAATTAGGTTTCTATTTTCTGCAAGTAGCATCCTAATGTGCAAAAGGATGAGGGGGGATAATTGTGGATCTGAAAATGATGAATGGTTTGTATTTCAACAAGATAATGAGGATTATTGTGATAATTGTGTCAAGCAGCCTCTAGTGGTACCACCTCATCATCATCATCATCAACATTTATTTATATAGTGCCAGCAAATACTGCAGCGCTTTATAATTGGGGACAAAAAACAGTAAAAATAAATACTGGGTAAAACAGACAAAGAGGTAAGAGGGCCCTGCTTGCAAGCTTTTAATCTATAGGTCACTGAGAGTCAGACACATGAGGTTAAATCTACATATTACATATTGGTCCAGCCAGATTGCAAAGGTAAAAAGTGATTCATATGCTATTTGGTCCAGTCACATAGCCAGGTGCGCACCCAGGGCGGGTTTCCTAGTCCCAAGAAACCCCTGTCCTGCCTGGGGTGCCATATGCTTATAGTGGCCGCCACTCTCCCAGGACCAGCCACTTTACTGCTTGTAGCTGCAATCATCACCAAGTCCCCTGCTGTGTGATCACAGCTCTCTCCCCGGGTGTCTGGTCCCACCTCTTTCTCTCACATGGCCAGTATGTGTGTGATGCAGAAGGCAAAAGAAGGTAAGAGTGTGTGTGTGACAGTTTACATGTCTGTATGTTTGACCCTGTGTGTGTTTGTGAATATGTGAGTCTGTGCTTGTCTGTGTATGTGACAGTTTACATGTCTGTTTGACCCTGTGTTTTTGAAAGTGTGACCCTATCCTGCCTAAAGTGGGACAGATAGGAGATATGCAATTGTGATATAGTCTGACTATTCTAGTTAGATAATTAGCAGCTAAAACAGGCCACAAAGCTCTGCTATACAGCTTGTGCAACAAACCTGTTTCATCATTTCATCATTTTTTTCCATGAGGCAGGAAACACTGGATATCATTAACATTAACATACAAAACATTTTCACCTAAAAGTAAAATATAGACCACCTATGACCTGAATGGATTAGTTCATACTGGAGTATACACACTGGTTAACTAGGCGCTGAATGTAACCCACAGTCTTTCACAATACAAAAGCATGAAATTATAATGATCACTTATTGGGACACGTTTATATTGTAGCTGGGGCAGGTGCCACCAATGAGAGTGCCCTGAATATGACAGGTTGTTTTAATGAGTGGAACTATTGTAAAAAATGCATTTAAGTTAATAAACTAGACTTTACTGCACTTGTAATTACTGAGGTTCTTTTGTCCAGGGATGCAAAATGCCATCAGCGGGAACATAGCAAAATGTGAAAGGGGATATAGCAATACATGAATATATGCTCTGGGGGACCTCGCTTTTCTCTTCGGAGTATGTGCATGGGCTGGTACATACACAGTGAAGTACAGTTTGGACTCTTAGTTCTATCATAATCATCATCATCCATCATTCCCCATATTCCATCATCACCCATCATCCCCCATATTCCATCATCACCCATCACTCATCATCCCCCATGACCCACCATCCCCTTCAATTCCCTATTAGCCATCATCACCCATGATCTATCATCACCCATCATTACCCATCATCGCCCATCTCCCATGATCCCCCATTATCCATCATCCCCATTATCCCCCATTGGAATATTATATATTATGTACATATATAGAAACATAAAATAAATATGTATTTGTGATTTTTATTATTGTTGCTGTTGTTGATTTGTGAGGTGCCACTGTGTTTAGGGCACTGTATAATTGAGTTGGCTGGACCCTGCCCCCAGGACCAGCCACTTTGAAGCTTGTGTGCCGATTGTTTCTGTCTGTACTGCTCACAGCCCTCTCTCCCAAGCTGTGTCCCAGCCCCTCTCTCCCCTGCTGTGTCAATGCCCCTTTCCCTCCCACTGCCTGCATGTCTCATGTGTGCAGTGTGGGGGGTTATCATGTGCTTTTAATGTAAGTGGGAGGGTTTTATGTATAAGTACAATAGTTCCTTTGTAAACATAGGCTTGGAGGGACTTTTAATATAAGTGTGGGGAAAGGGGGAAAAGGGATTTTAATATAAGTGTAGAGGGGGTATTTTATATGATGTGGATGTGGTGTGAAATATTAATAGTAGGTTGAGAGTGGAAGCTTTTAATTTAATGGTGGAGTGAAGGTTGGGGATATTTAATATAATAGTTAATTTATGGCAGACCTATTAAGAGTGTGATGATGGGACTTTTTTTTAATGCTAGGGTGGTTTGGGTGCTATTAATTGAATGTGCGGCCGAGTTTGAGGAGAAGGATTGTTATTTCTTAAAAGTGAATGCTAATTATTTAATGTTTGTGAGGAAATAGGTTTATTTTTTAAATATACATACTATTAATTTAATGATGGGGTTGTTTGGGGAGGAAATGGATCTTTTTATCAAAGGTGAATGACATTAATTTAATTATTAAACGTGGGTACTTTTGATTTAATATTGGGCTGCTTTGGGGGAGGGAGGCCTATTATGTTCACTCATTGCTGGGATTTCTATATTAGGTATTTGTCCTTTTTCCAAACAGAGACCCAACATTCCAGGATCCAGACAAGCAGCAACTGAATTTAGGACACGAGCAGCAGCAACAAGTAGTGAAAGTAGCAAGAGCAGATAGGAGAAAGCAGGACAGTCTGCCAACAGGACTTTGTTCTGACTGTACTGACAGTTGGGAAGTATGTCCCGCTTCACACGCCTCTGCTTGAAAAGGGAGAGCTGAGTGCATCTAACAGTAGTGCATGTAGCATTGCCCTTGTATATTAGGGCACTAGTATTCTCTGTAGGAAATGTAAATAAGTAGCTTCACAGTGACTGAGTGCTGGAGTGTCCTAAGTCAAAATTACAGAATTCAACAAAATGGCTAATCAGCACTACATCTAGCGTCTGGATGAATTGATTCGATAATGTGTGAACATGGATAAAATTATTGTACAGTCCTTATAAGTGTCAATGTCTTTGATAATCCAAATGAATGTAAGAAATAGTTCATGGTACTTAGTTAATCTTAATGTTTAAAGCCCCAAATAAATTATAGACAGAAGGTTTGATTCAAATTATCCACAATGTATATAGGGAGGTATCTGTGACAGCTTGTCCACTATATCCAGTAGTATATTACCTCAAATTGGGCCAAAAACAAATTAATAGGTATAAATAACTTACCCAATATCAGGTTGACTGGTCAATTGAGGAAGAAATATTAATATTCACACTAGATTCGTGATTATAGATAGCCGTTCCTCCCCTGTGGCTCCTTCTTTATATCTGTCGTGAACATAGAGAGCTTGCAGTTATTTATAAGGGATAAATCATAACTGCAGTGTAAATAGGTTATATCAAATGAATCCATGTATAGATTGATCTGTTAAAGTGTAAAATGTGAAGACAGAGAGTCTGATGTAAATGTATTTGATGGCTTTGCACATCCCAGTGTGAGAAGATATCCATGTCACCTGTAGCACTTCAAAGAGCTCTTGCAGTTAGTCTTGGACTCCTGAATAGACTTTGTGGGGCCAGTCACAGCTGGACATCCTTACAACCCAAGGCAGCATTTTGCAGGCTTATACAGGTATATAGAAATATGAGCTTCAAAGGAAAAATACCTTCATAGTTCATATTTTGGGAAATCCAGGTGGTCCTCAATACTGAGGAGTAGAAATCACACCAGGGTTGTAAATGACAGGTACGGGTGGTATCCGTGAACAGCTAAAACCACATATCTTTGGAAAAGGTATGTCACATTGTCAAAATGTCATCATGTTTGGTATCAAAAGATGGACAGGATCATAGGGGATTTATTAATGATAAAATTGGATAGATGTGACGCTCTACAGAAAAGTTAAATCACATAGTAGAATTGGGTAGTAAATCAGAGAACATGCAAATGGTGATTGGAAATGTGTCACAGGCCACAACCACTGGGGGAAAGGACAGGTCTTTAAAATGTTGAGATGAGAGAGAAAATTGTCAGACTTTTTGGGGAAATCAAGTCACATTAATAAACTGTCCATCTTCCTAGCCAATTCCCCATGGCACAGATTATGCAACTCAAGTAAGTGCTATTCTGAATGTAACCCCTTTTATTTTAAACTGTTTTGCTTGTTATGTCAATCTATCAATCTATTAATTGTTATTCATTATTTTTGTATCTGTATGTCCTGTACTTTTGTATATTAAATCTATAATTTAATATGTTGCATCATTGATACTGTAAAGAATCCATTAGCCTAATAAGAAGAGAGCTTGATCAAGTTAACCCTTGGAATGCCAGTGTGTGATTTTGTTGATACATTTGATTAACAAGCTGTGTGTGCTTGCATTTACATTTCTGGAGCAGTCTTGAGGTGTGAAGAGGTAACACTTTGCTTGCTGGTGTGGGTCTTGCTAGTCTGTGGATAGCTAGAAGCCTGTGTGCCTGTGTGGAACAGTATATTGGGGTCCTATTGCCCACATTCAATAGGTGGTGGCAAACCTGAAGTGTATGAGGTGTGAGCGCTGCTTGGGGGCGATTCAGTAGGTCTATATCCTGTGTGATAGGTATAGAGAGACTGCGGGCTGGAATTGTGTGACCTCATATAGCAAACACCCCAAAGTCATGGCAGCTGGGAGCGTGTTAGTGACAATATCCATGTATGCAGGTAAGTCTAAAGTAATCACAGGTTGAAATGTATGTAAAAAGTAAACTGATTTATTAATTGATATCAAACATAATTTAAAACCAAATATATCCTATTTGTATGAATAATTGAAAATACTTTGGATATGTCGCAAAGGAAGTGGTTAATGTAGAGTTCAAGATGTTAGAATTACTCCGCAAAAGTCATTCATACAGATAATGTCTCTATGCATACCATAGTGGAATTCAGAAGCGTCAGTGCAGGCAATGCAGTTATTGATGAAGTGAAGATAACAGCGTGTTTCAGATTCAGTGAATGAAACCTTCCTCAAGGTGTTTTTTTCATGAATGCAGAGTGCTTGTAGCTGACTCCTCCCACCGGATCCTAATTGGTTTCTAGTAATTGGAAGTTTGATGTTCATCTAAATACAATAAATGTTCTATACTTTGATGTAATAAACCATTAATCACATCTGAATATAATGCTGTAATTCTGCACAACACTCTTTAATGTAGCACACACTAGAATTATCATTATCTTAATGGGATGCAGAGCTGATGTTTTCGAGAATTCAGAAAGTGAGAGCAGCCTAAGAGTAAGTGTGGGTAGAAACCCTAATATATTTTTTATGCTGGGGAGATTGGTCTAAAAATTAGATATATCCAGAGCATGCTTGTGTACTGTAAAGTAGTGGTTAGTGATCATAGTGTCATATTGATCAGTAATCATTAGTGATCATTGGTATTCATGTAGATACTGCTATGACAGGGTATAGCATCTATTAGGCCATTGTAAGTGTACTCTTTGAGGTTTACAATTCACAAAACCTCTGTGCATAAGTTGGAGCACTGATTAGCAATTTTGTTAAATTCACCAGTTGTATGTCATGAAAGTGAGATGAAGAACCAATTTCACCAATAAAAGGCAATGGGTCATCAGAAAAACTCTCGGAATAGGAATCCAAGTCCAGGTTTCCAATAGGGTTCTTTCTGTGAAAGTCAGTGTTTAGATGGACTCTATAGTATCAAGTTTCACTGGTTGCTCTTGAGATGGCAAAACGGCAGTAGTGGCCAAGAAAGCAGTGACAAAAGCTTGCCTACACTGGTGAGATGTACAAAAGGCCTTTTTATTTGCAGTTTCCCTTCCAGAAAAAGTAGACTGCATGGTAGAGGAAAGGCGCAAGGGTGTATCAGGCACAGAAGCACTTTCAAATATAAATGTTAGCAAACCAGTTGATGTGGACCTGAGTGCGCACACAGAAAAATCTAAATGTGGGCCAAATGACCTTCAACCAAACTTCAAGAATAACTGCATTCATAAAAGCAGTGATGTTGTGAAACGTAGGGTTTTTAATTTTTATGGAGGGTTTTGCCCATGCTAGAGCTTCCCCTGTAAAACTCTGCAGCAATGTGGCTATTCAATTACAGCTTTTATAGCGTAGCATAAAATGAAGGTGCTGCATAGAAGTCGTCAAGACTTTGATGTATAAGAGCAACAAATTGATTCAAGTTCTTAGTCGTTTAAAGCTGTTATTTTTATAAATATTGAGCAGGCTCATTGACTAGTCTGGAATCTACTAAAATAGGAATAGGAAAGTAACCCCAGAAGCTCAACCTAGAAGGTTATCTGCAATCTGTTTCCTCGTCTTGCGGGATTTCTTTCTGCGATAAGAATTCTTAGAGGCAAAGGAACCTGACAGTAATCAGGTGCAGATCAAGAGAACATGTGACACCAACCAAGATTCACTGTGTCAGTTAGAGACAACTCTTCTCCTGTGAGAAGGACACACTGGGATTTATAGCATAAAACAATGAAAAGAAAGAAAAAGTTAACATATTGTAAATGTGCAGTAGATAATTAAACATTGGCTTGCACAGCATATATGAAGAAACATTCTGGAGAGAAAATGCAGAGCGACAAAAACATATTGATAATAAGCCATTAAGATGTTGTGCAACCCCATATTACTGACACTTTGGAGAACATTTAAAGAGAAAACATCTGCTTCCTTAAGACTCAAGGTAAAACTAAACTGCAATATTTTTTTATCATGCACATTCATGCATACATATTTTTCTGCTACCCTTGCAAAAGGGTCTTTGTTCTGTTAACTCTAACACACCGCAAAGATAGCTAGTCTCTCCAACATGCTTAAGACATTTATAAATAATAAACAAGTGCACACCTCAATGATATAAAATACTTGCATTATGTATATACCATTTACCTTTTATTACATAAAATTGTTGAAATAACTTATCATAAATCAATGTAGAATAAAAAGAGGGTAGGTAGCAACGTCCTATCCATCCTTAATGATATTAAATGGCGTGAGTCTTTTACATTCGGTCAAAGGTTTTCACTTGTTTTCTCCTTGCTTCCGGCAGACTACAACTGTGCGTTCCACTTGGAAATTGTTGGAGCGCAAATAGTTCTTCTGGTTTGATATGTAACTTCCGATTTCTTATCTGATGAAATGGATGCTTCGGAGTGCTAAACAACACTCACGGTCCAACGCATTTCACCCCAAACAAACTTTTTCAAGGATTAGTGCTGCCATAATCAATACATCCTTAAAGAGGGAACCCTTCTTCCCAAGGGGTTGGGACAAAAAATCTATGGAAAGAAGTCCTTCTGCTCAAAGCAAAGATGCACAGACATCTAAAAAACTCTAATGATCTAGCAATATCCACAGAATTGTGTATATAACATTTATACAGTATAATTAATAATAGAAACATAAGAATATAACCCTAAACTTCTGTTCAAAAAAACATATAAATTGTATAAAATAAACTAACTATGAAATAGAATGGAAAAGAATTGCAGAGAGAGAGAGTGAGATATCCTAAAATAAATTAAATAAAGGAAAAGGGCAAAATATGGTATATTCATCTCTGCAAAATTGGGTATATAAAGCAAAGAGAATTATAAGAAGGAGTTAAATCCACATAGTTTCCTCAACCAGCATAAATTAGTTTCATTAAAAAGAGCATCAAATTTATCTTAATTCACAACTACTTCTGGTTTGGAAGTCCTGCTATAGACAGTTAAATGGTACAGCGATGGGGACTACTTTTGCCCCAAGTTTTGCGAACTTATACATGGCTAAGTGGGAAGACGATTAGATTTGGAACAATTGTCCGTATAAGAAGCATCTTATACAGTTGCAAAGATATATAGACAATGTCCTGATAGTATGGCAAGGTGACAAATTGTCTTTGGAAAACTTCATCACATATATTAACTTGAATATGCTGAATTTGGAGTTTACAGCAGAAATCAGTGCTAAGAGAGCATTCCTTGATCTGGATCTTTATTTACAACAGTTCGTTAAGTACTAAAACCTATAATAAACCAGTTAATTGTGATGGTTATATTCCGACATCTAGTAACCATTATAAAAGCTGGCTAAACAACATACCCAACGGACAGAACCAAGGTACCATCAAAAATTTGAAGAGAAGAATATGATTTTAATAATATTGAGATAGATTTAAAAGATGTTAAAAATATGGATAGGCTCCAATTTCTCACTTATAAATCAGAAATGGAAGTGAATATACTAAGGACAAAAAAGAGAGAGGTATGAGGTAAGTCAGAGATAAAATTTATCACACAGTATAATTGCTCAGCGGGTAAACTTAGACGAATATTGTCAAAACATTGTCATATTTGGTTAAAGATGAAATTTTGAACGACCTGTCGCCTACGAAACCTAGTATTATTTTTAAAAAAGACTCAAATCTTAGACAATGATTAGTTTCAAGTTTTTTTTAAAGAAACAGTGAACAAATACATGGTTAAAAGAACAGACAGGTGGTTTCTTTCATTGCTAAAATTGGGTGCAAACATACAAAACAATCCATATATGAAAGTAAAAGAGGACTTTAATTCAGCCCCAATTACTGAAAATTTTAAATAAAATGGAAAATCACTTGTAAAACAATATATAGGGTGCAATAAGAAAAAAATTAAAAACAAGAACATACAAGAAACAACATATGCATAATATTCCTCTTGGAGTACAAACCAATAATGTGTCAGCTTAATTTAATTAAGTTCACGGTGGCTTAGTGATTAGCACTTCTCCCTCACAGCACTGGGGTCATGAGTTCGATTCCTGATCATGGCCTTATCTGTGTGGAGTTTGTATGTTCTCCCTGTGTTTGTGTGGGTTTCCTCCCACACTAAAAACATTGACTGCTATTAAATTACCCTTAGTTTCTCTTGTTCTGTGTATGTGTGTATGTTAGAGTATTTGGATTGTAAACTCCAG
The DNA here is from genome assembly GCF_038048845.1 of Mixophyes fleayi. NCBI lineage: Eukaryota > Metazoa > Chordata > Amphibia > Anura > Limnodynastidae > Mixophyes > Mixophyes fleayi. The sequence goes on along the minus strand of NC_134403.1, from coordinate 324,262,151 downwards.
TGGGAGAGGGACTGATGTGAATGAGTTCTCTGTACAGTGCTGCGGGATTAGTGATGCTATATAAATAAATAGATGATGATGATTAATTAGCTAGTCTCATTAGTCTTTTTTTCAAAGTGATTGATTTTGGGATTACTTATTTCTTGTTTTTTCCAGATTTTCAACACCCAAATCTATATCTCTTTTCACTGACGTCTCTCCTTCTGTACTATCTCCTGTAACCGTCTTTCTACTATCTTTACATTGGTGTCCCAATGCTACCTAAAGCTCAACATGTCCAAAACAGAGTTTATTGTATTTCCTCCAGCCAGAGTCACCATCTACCCTCAATTTTCAATTCTCCATCACTGTCAATAACACCACAATTTTCTCAGTCTCGCAAGCCGTTGCCTTGGTGTCACACTTGACTCCGCCCTCTGCTTTATTCCACACATCCAGACACTCTCCCAGTCCTGTCGACTCCACCTTAAAAACATTGCCAGAATCTGCCCTTTTATTATACAACATGCTACCAAATCAATTATCATCAACATCAACATCAACATTTATTTATATAGCGCCAGCAAATTCCGTAGCGCTTTACAATTGGATCCATTCTCTCATCATCTCCCGTCTTGACTATTGCAGCATCCTGCTATCTGACATTCCTGACACCCATATATCCACATTTCAACCCATCCTAAATGCTCCTGCAAGACTGATCTTCCTCTCTCACCGCTACACATCTACTGCACCACTTTGCAAATTCCTACACTGGCTTCCCGTGGCCTCCAAAATCAACTTCAAATTACTCATCCTTACCTACAAAGCCCTCAACAACACTACCACTGTATACATCTCAAACCTCAAATTAAAATACTCTCCCTCCCTCTTAGATCTACTTCAGACCTGCGCCTTGTCTGGTCTCTGGTAATCACCTCTCACTCCCGCCTACAAGATTTCTCCCGTGCTGCTCTCCTCTTATGTATTTCCCTACCACATTCGATCAAACTTTCTCACAGCCTTCAAATCTTTAGATGCTCTTGGAAAACCCATCTCTTTTTTAGAGGTGACCTTATCCTTGATAACACTATTCACACTAATGCACCGTTACAACTATCCTTGTCTCCACTCTGATAGACATTTCCTTCTCTTGTTTCAGCTGTGCTCTCTTTCATTTAAAATGTTTGCTCTCTAATAAGCAGGGTCCTTCATAGCCTTTGTTTTCCTGTCTGATTTTTTTTTGTCTACCTTATATGTTCCTGTTTTATGTATGTACTGTTTTCCCTACTGTATGGTGCTGCAAAGCACTGTGGTGCCTTACAAATCGATGATAATAATAATTTCAATTTTTTTCTGTTATTTATCATTGAAGTAGCTACCTACCCTCTTTCTATTACATTGTTTTATGATAAGTGTTTTGAAATTTTTTATTTAATAGAAGGTTAAAGGCACATACATGATATAAATATTTTATATCATTAGGGTACGTGCTTTTGGTTTATTATATTTGGATTACTATATACATACATATATAAAATGTAACGTCATTCGCCTTGCCTGTTTGTATGAATCTACCAATCTGCACAGAACATTTCTGAAGATAAAGACTGTATCTCACTATCTCACAATTTAGTTACTGAAGCACGCCTCCTAACATGACAACCAGCTGCAAATAGGGGAAAGATGGCTGATGTTGCCAGCTACGTAGTAATCCTTCAGCAATTTCCGGTATATATTTGAGTTCAGAAATATAAAGCCATTGATATATATTAATGTCAAATTTTGGGTTTGCTTGCCCTATATTTGTTTTTTTGGAATCACTTTAAAATGTCAAGCTGTATATGAGCCTCCAGGCTCAAAATCATTGAGGCAAATATCCAAAATACCAAATAAATAGGTTTATTTAACAAAAAGGTAACACCAAACAACAATAATAATATTTAAATAATAACCTACAACAAATCACACTACAGTCTGGCAAAGACTACAAGATATAACGAAAACACCTCACCAGTATCTAAGCCACTCTAAAGGGGTACTGTCCATCCAAGCTTCTCCTGAGATGCAGAGGTTCTCTCCCTTGAGGCTACAAGAAATGCAGTGCTCCTGTGTCACTGTCACTCCGCTTTTGGAGGACACACAATTCCCTAAGACCTAGAGAGAGATTAGGACAAAGGAGGTTCTCCAAGTAACGATTGTCTCTTCCCTGTCAGCTGATATAGACTGAAATTTCAACGCCAGTCTGACTTAAGTTATCTCTGGGCAGTGAGTGCCAAGTTGCTATTTTGGGACCTTTTAAAGGCAGAAACACCCCTTGTTGAGTTCTAGTACTTGTCCTTTTCTGTGTTTACTTGTTCAAGGTAAACCATACTTGCCAACTTATTGCAAGTATGATCCGGGAGCTGAAGAGGGAAGGTGGGAGTGCACGGGGCAGGGCTCCGAAAATCGCGTCTTTTTGCCCCCGCCTCTGTGATGTAATGACGCAAAATGCATCATTTTACAGCAGGTTGAGCTAGAGGAAGGCAAACACGACTCTAATTGAGGTAATTACCAATTAACCTGAGAGAGGGAAAAGTACCTTCCAGATCTCTAAAATGTCATTTATTGGATTATTTTGTTGTTCGAATATCGTTTTTATGACTATATATCTTTTGATGATACAAATCTTTTTATATTATAGATAAAGCTCTATGTTACCTCTTTTTTTTCCCCTTTATTTTCTCCTATTGGAGTAATATTAAGGAATTTGCATAAGGAGGCGGATCCATCTGTGAAGTATGGATGCTTTAATGATATTCATTTAATGATAAGGAGGCATAGATGACTTATGTGAGAAGTACTGACGCATCTCCATTTTGCAGTCTTTTATTTTATGTGTTTATCAACACCAATTTTAATGTCAGTATGAACCTTTTATCACGTTAATTATGTTTTCAACTCTTGTGTTACACACCTACTGGCTTTAAGGATTGCATGCATTATCACTGTTTTTCCATAGTTTGAGTGTGGTAACGGCATCTTCACGGGGTGTATTTGCTCCAAGAGAACATATCTCATGTGTTATTGTTTTTCTTTTGTTTGAAGATACATATACACTTGTGGATCTCCGCCTTTTAAAGCATTGTGCTTGCTACCAACGTTTATGAAAACTGAGACAACGGATGCTACAATTTCAAAGAACTTTATTACATGTATGAACAGTGTGGACTGATTCCTGTTTTTTTTTAATCTTTTTGAATATCTCTATTAGCATAGATTAGCGCTGTTCTCATACTTTTGTTATTTTTGTATGTAATTAAGAGGGTATTTGGTGGATTCCTTATAGGTATTAGTATCGGCTGCCATTCTATCGTGCGCAGTCAGTTTCTTTCATATTGTTTGTCAATATGTTACATACAGCATAAGAAATACAGTATATATAAGTTTCAAGATAATCATAACTAATATGGTCTAAAAACATGTTTGGGACATCTGGGGAAACAAAAGACTAGAAAAGTAAATGATTTTACAGTCCATATTTTGTAATAAATTAAACTGGTTGAGGTGAAATTCATCCTTGTTTAATCACAAGGTCCATCAAGTTAAAAAAAAAAAAATCGAAATTCTAATATGGTTGAGCTAGAGGAAGGCAAACACGACTCTAATTGAGGTAATTACCAATTAACCTGAGAGAGGGAAAAATACCTTCCAGATCTCTAAAATGTAATTTATTGCAAGAAAGTAATTGGTCCTTTAGTTAACATTACCTTTCTCATCTGGTAAGGCACTAGATATCTTTCCCACCCTTACAGTTAATAGACCAGTCCCCTGCTGATGGTGAAACCATCATTCTTCCATCTTCAGTTTATGTCCTCTTGTCATCAGTACAGTGTTGGTCATGGAATGTTGGTTAGTAGATCCTTATATTGACTTTATTACTGCTACTCATTATGTCATATCTAAGGCACCTTAATTCTAAAGAAAACAAATCAAATTTTACTAACCTCTCTTTATAATTTAGTTCTTTTATAATCTTTATTAATTACATTGACTGCCTCTATATTCTTTGATGTTCTCTTAGATGTTTTTGAAGTGTGGTCTGTAAAACTATGCCAATATTCAAAAAGTGGTCAAATTAGTGACAATATAAATGTGCTGGGCGATACTAGTTTGCCCAGGCCCACTTGTATAATCTATGTGAAACGACTGTGGTTAAAGACACCACATAAATGAGGAAATCTGCCAATAGTACAATTGTTTCAAGTGCAATTTAACATAGCTGCCCTCTAATTTCTAAGACAGTTCCTTGTACTGTATATATCATAAAATGCAACCTGCATCTGTCCAGAAGTAGTTGAACACCACTCCCAGAGGCCTCTACTCTGAATGGCAGTGAAGGATAACACCAAGAAAATAACAGGATTACAATGTCTGCCAGTGGCAAAAGTATTATTATATGTATTAAATCATTTAGTCTTGGCAACAAACTTTATAATGTTAGTATCATATATATTGTCATGTTATGTAAACATAGTTCCATTCTATTGTGGTAGAAGAACAGTGTCTTAACTAATAAGAGATACAGGGTAATGGACCTCCAGACTGTTCTAATTCATTCCTCTTGATAAAAAGAAGCCGCAAGCAAGGTTTCCCAAAAGAAAATTTTCTGGCCAATTATTATAATGTTTCTGTACATGTGGTTGTCACATGCATGGTATCTAGAGATGCTCGGGTCGGTACTTTCAAGTACCCTCGGAAGTGAAAATGAGTCAAAACGTCATTGTATCATTGTTGGATCACGAGAGTTTTGGATTCTATAAGTACCGCCCTCCACGGAGATCCGGTGCCATTTCACAGAGAGACACAGAAAAGGTAGCACGGTTCTTGGCAGTCTCTAGTGCAGTTGGGCAGTGTCATATCTAAAACAGAAAGAGATGGGGTGGTTGCTTTCTTAAAGGTCTCCAGTGACATTATACTGAGTTATAGCTCACACAGAGAAACAGGAGAGGTCCCAGTGTTGTTGCCAGTCTACAGTCTACGTGTCATTGCTCCATTGCTAATTGTCAATACTGAAATTGAAATAATAGGGCTGTCAGTCAGTGTTCTTTAAAATCTAGAGTCACATTGTATTGTGTTATTATGGCTTACACAGAAACAGGAGAGATGCCAGTGTTCTTGCGAGTCTATAGTCTACGTGCCATTGCTCCATTGCTAATTGTCAATGCTGAAATTGAAATAATAGGGCATTTAGTGTTTTTAAAAGTCTCCAGTCACATTCTACTCTGGCATAGCTCACCCAGAAATAGGAGACGTATCAGTGTTTAGTGCTGAAACAGAAATTCAAATAATAGGGCTGGGAGTGGTTTTAAAAGTCTCCAGTCCCATTCTACTGTGCTATAGCTCACCCAGAAATAGTAGAGGTGCCAGTGTTTACTGCTGAAAGAGAAATTGTAAAAAATGGGCTGTCAGTGTTCTTAAAAGTCTCCAGTAATATTCTACTGTGCCATAGCTCACACAGAAACAGGAGGCATGGCAGTGTCCTTATCACTCTCCAGTCTCCAGGCACATTGTTTTTTCACTCTGCAGTCTTCAATAGCACTGTTCTTGTTGCATTCCAGTCTCAGTACCGTTGGTCACACAGAAACAGGGATAGCAATGTTCTTGTCACTCTCCAGTCTAAGTCATGATGATACTAATCCCTCTACGTCCTGTGCTACAGCTTATGTACAAATGCAAATGGTGGCTAAAGCTAGATACACACTACAGAAATTTCAACCAACTTTTTATGCCGAGCGATTTTACATTCGATCGATGTTGCGATCGCTCGGTCCATGGACTGCACACACACTAGCTTTGTTTAGGACGATGAAGGGAAGAGCGGACGTCCCTTTAGCGACTTTTTACAGCCATGTTGTCGTGAGCAATGACTGTAATTTCATACTCAGTGTTGTGGATCGGTCGGAAGTTTATACACACTACACAACGGAAACGAGATTGGAACGAAAATATTAAACGGTACGACCAACCAAATGAGGCGACAATCGTCCATTTGGGCAGACTTTCGACCATCGTGTCACTGCACACACTGATCCGACTTTTGAACGAGTGGTCGTATGTCGGCTGATTTAGCCAACTATTGGATGAAAACTGTGTAGTGTGTACCCAGCTTTAGTGGTTAGCACTTCTGCCTCACAGCATTGGGGTCATGCGTTCGATTCCCGACAATAGCCTTATCTGTGTCGAGTTTGTATGTTCTCCCCATTTTTGCGTGGGTTTCCTCCAGGTGCTCCTGTTTCCTCCCACTCTGCGGAATCAGTGGCGCTATATAAATAAATGGTGATGATGATAGTGGTTTTAAGTTAGGGAAACAAATATGGAAAAAAAGCTTGTACCTTTATTAAAGAAAAAAACACCTCTCTAATAAAGGAGAAAGTTTACTGTAGAAAAACAAAAAAAACAAACATAAAATTGACAACATCTTTTCTAAGAGACCCAACGATAATGCAGATGATTCAGCAAAACATTTTGCCATTTTTTCTGGTCTAAAAGAATTGCCCAAGAATCGTGATAGCGCTGTCGTAAAATGAACTACAAATTCCACAAGGAAGGCTTTTACTGGCTTTTAGATCAAAGTACAGAGACTTTTGTAATGGTGGATTCCAGCCGGGATTGGATTGCTGGATTGCTTATTTATATTTGGGTAAAATGACATGTTGGCAATTTTATGTTTTTCTACAGTAAAATTTTACCTTTATTAAAAATGTGTTTTTTTCTTTAAAGAGGTAAAAGCTTTTTTTTACAATTTGTTCTTGACATTTATGTTACAGAGACTTCTGTAATGGTGGTTTCCTGCGGGGGTGAATTAATATTATGTTAGGATGATGATGATAGTGGTTTTAAGTTAGGGAAACAAATATGGAAAAAAAGCTTGTACCTTTTTAAACCCATAAAATTGCCAACATCTTTTCTATGAGACCCAAGGATGAAGCAGATGATTCATCAGAACATTTTGACATTTGGTCTGGTCTAAAAGAATTGCCCAAAAATCGTGACAGCTCTGTCGTAAAATGAACTACAAATTCCATGAGGAAGGCCTTTACTGGCATTTAGATCAAAGTACAGAGAATTTTGTAATGGTGGATTCCAGTCAGGATTAATTAGTATTGAGTAATGATGATGTACACACTAATGAGGGTGAGAATGATGACAAAGCAGAGGTGCTGGGATCTAGCTGAGAGAAGGAACCTAGCTGATGCTGGAATGCTTATTAATATTTGGGTAAAATGACATTTTGGCAATTTTATGTTTTTCTACAGTAAAATTTCACCTTTATTAAAGATGTGTTTTTTCTTTAAAAAGGTAAAAGCTACATGATTCATAAGGATGACAAGGAGTTTATCACTGCAACCATCCGTTCCAACCTGAGAGACGGGCTCCAGAAGGACTTTTCCCTGATAGTTAGAGTTAATGTTGTAAAAATGAATTTACTTCCGAGAATTCTCTACCTATTACATACACTCCCAATCCATATCCCCACTTCATGGTTTAATGAGCTACATAAGGCCATTAGACACTTTGTTTGGAGAGGTAGGATGCCTTGTTTCAAGCATGACATATTATATAAACGCAAACGTGATGGTGGTCTACAGTTGCCACATTTCTCTACATATTATGATGCCGTCATGCTGAATAGAGTTCTGGATTGGACAAGGGGAGCGGAGGACAAGCAGTGGGTCTGGATTGAAGATTACACATTAAACACACGGATTGATATTGCTCCATGGCAGTCTTCACTTCCCACTGCTAAACACCCGACCATCTTTCCCACACTGACCAGATGGTCGAAGCTGCGCACTATTCCACAAAACACTCACCCTTGACTGCACTTTTTGACAACTCAGACATTCCCCCTGGTCTTTCCAGACAGACTTTCCAACATTGGATTCAAGCAGGGGAAATCCGGGTCGGCCAGCTGGTGGACGTGTCAGGAGTCATACCCTTTGCTGATTTACAGGCAAAGTGGGGTTAACCCAATGTGGAAATATAAAGACACATTCAATTGAGACACTTTGCGTGCTCCCATGAGGAGGCGGGCAGGGCACTCACACAGTTTGAGTCCTTATGTACTGCGCCCCAGTGTCCTGGGCATACTCTTTCATCTATATATAGACTCCTGATTGAGCATTTATTCAATGCATTACCCAAGTTCACTGGGGTTTGTGAACGGGAGTTGGACACAGTCATACCTAAATCAGAGTGGAGGGATATTTTTCAACATACTCAAGCCAGTTCAGTTAGTGTGAGAGTGGTTGAAACAAATTACAAAATATTGACTCGTGGTACCGGTGTCCCAGCCTCTTAGCCGAATTGTTCCCTGGGGTCTCTGATCTCTGTTGGAGGTGTCAGGGGGTGTCAGGCAGCCCATTGCACATTTGATGGGAATGCGCGGCACTCAGACCTTTCTGGGATACGGTCGTACTCCTCTCCAAAACAATTGTGGAAAGTGAATTGCCTTATTGTCCGAGATATTGGCTACTCAATGATAATAAAAAAGCAATTTCCCAATATAAAAAGTCCTCTGTAAAATACCTTAATGGTGCAGCAAAGGCTGTGATACCGGTTCACTGGAGATCACCATTAGCTCCTACTATAAAAGAATGGTTTGCACGTATAGACTTCTATATGTCAATGGACAAGATAATTTATTCTGGGGCTGGCAAATATAGAGAATTTTACCTGCTGTGGGCGGAGTGGATAGAGTTTAAAGATACTACGTTGTTTGCTCAGTGGAATGTTTAAAGTCCGGCACCCCCCTTCCACTCCCTGCCTTCCTCCCCAGTCTTTCCCTTTCTATTTCTATCCCCTATCCATTATCTTTTAGAGTTGTTAAGCAGTTACACACCTCTTTGGGTGTGTTCACTTGTGTTTTCTTCAGCTCTGCGAAGCAAAATGAGCCCTTTTTTATTTTTCTAGCAAATTGCAAGAACATCTTTGCGGATGCTGTAGAATTTCTAAATGTTGTTTTGTAACAAAAAGTTAAAAATACTGTACTATTGTGTTCATATTGTTACATACATATGTATGCGTCCTTTCGTTTTATTTTCAATAAAAATAAATTATAAAAAAGAAAAGTAAAAACTTTTTTTTACATTTTGTTTTTGACATTTATGTTACAGAGACTTCTGTAAAGGTGGTTTGTTGCGGGGGTGAATTAATATTGTGTTAGGATGATGTACACACTGATGAAGGTGAGGATGAGGCTGAAGATGATGGCAACAACATCTTGCCACTGTAGTGTTCATTGACAGCACTGTTACCTTAGCTGCCTTAAGTCCATTGTTACCTTGTTTTGTGGGGGGCCCAAACAAACCAAGCACTTCAGCCACAAAAGTGGTACTCCTTGTCGCTGAAATGCTTGCTTTGTTAAAATGTACATGTCCTTCTCAATATCTTACATAATGGCAGGTGGGAGGGCCAAAGGACAATTTTATCTTGCACCACTTTTCTTTTCTGACACTGCTGTGTTTCAATGTTTCCTAGATGTGCTATGAATAGGTTGGGTACCTTAATCTGATTGAGATAAATTCGATACTGTATACCCAGATAGGAACACACCGATGGTGTGTTCCTCGACAAGCTCTTGACAGCGACTGCTTCTAATACACACTTAAAAGAATTCTGATTAATGAACATGACGGCCCCCTACAATGACATCTATTTCAAGAGCGACTGTACAAGCCTTTGTAAAGCACATTGTAGAGTCGGCGCCTTCTTAAATTAACACGTTAACACCAACATTAATAAAGTCGCTCTTGGAATAGACTTCAATGTAAGTGGCCGTCAAGCTCATTAATCGGAATATTTTCAAGTGTGTATTAGAAGCAGTTGCTGTCAAGAGCCTGCCAGAGAACACACCATTGGTGTGTTCCTCTCTGCGTGTGCATGGTCGGATTTGTGTTCATCATTATTAAGACTACTACCACTATGAACTGTCGTGTGTTTGTGTCGTTGCTCTGTAGCATCCAGCCAGGTCACGGCAGTCTTTGTCCGAAAGTGGATGAAAATAATACTGTGCCCTGTGAGATGGTCAAAATTTACTGGAAATGACCGGAAAATTAGTGTTATTGAGGTTTGCAATAATGTAAGAACAAAAAAAGAGCAAAATTATGTGATTTTAGCTATTTTTCTAAAAAAATACAGATCCAAAACCAAATCCAAACATGAACTTAATCCAGATCCAAAACCAAAACCAAAACACGGGGGTCAGTGAACATCTCTAATGGTAACTAGGGCTACATGTATCTACAAAGGTTGCTATGTGAAAAAATAAAATAGTAGAAGCTGAATTTCAGAACTGTTTGACAGAGGAGCTGTATAGATAATATTTTATTTACATTTTCATCATTATAATATATGATAGATACAACATCACTCATAACCAACTGAATATATTAAATGTAAGCAGTAGTTTTGGGTGCCTAATTGGGTTAATTTAGTATGCTACAACACAAAACATTGTAGACGTATACAATGCATACATCCTGTATTTTAAAGTGATGAAAATTTTGCACTGAAATATTTGTCTCCCAGAGCATTTGGCCGGGTAAATTAATTTCACTGGTATTTCGCCAGTGGAATCTGGATTTAAGTATTCCCAGTTCTACCCCAATCACACCAGACTGCAGAATGAATTAACAGTTGTTTTCCTAGCTCTATTCATCCCTGCAAAACGCAAATTTACAAATAAAATGCGCAATGGCATGGTGAAGCAAATACTGAACTCAATGGTTTATCACGAAAACTTAATTCCTTTGCAAAAAGTCTGATTCTGCCGCAAAAATCATTTTGCACATTATTCTACAGACATTTTGTTTGTGTCTACTTTAGTTATATACTTTGTATTATTTTCTAAAATACATTTAATTCCTAAATAAAATAAAAACCCTCACAAGAACTTGTATTTGCTTCACCATTTATCCACTAATGTACATTGTGCTCATAGTCCTGTAGAGACATTTGATTAATATTCATAAGCAGGTTTAATGCATTAAATGGCACCCCTGCAAGAAATTGCTGCAACACCATCTGTGGTCCCATCTGTAGTACGTGTATCTATGTGACGAGTGACTGATTAACATGCAGTATGTACAGTTTATATATCATTCACAATTTGAAAACATGTCATATATTTGTGAAAGTTATATAAATATATATTCCTGCATACATTTGGTATGTGTGTGGAGGGTCACAGGTTCATCACTATATTTGTATATCATAAAGGAGAGACCTATATTTTAAACACAGTATCTGAAAAGAGTCATAAAAATATATTGAACCACCAGCAAGTATATCCATGGTTATTCTGTATATCCCATAGTGTCCTACTCTCCCTGAATGTCTGCAGGACTCCCAAATTTCTGGGAGCTCTCCCGTACTCCCCAGAGAGCTGGGCATCCGCCTGCTTCTTGATCACTTCCTTAGGGAAGTGTGCAGGGGCTTTGTGACGCACTTCACAGCAAACCGCATCACCCGAAGTTTTCGGTCAGCGCATGCGCACTAACAAAAAAAAAAAGATAAAATCATTACAGCTTTCTTCAATGAGAAAACACTGCGTTGAAGAGGTGAGTCGCTTCTCAGGGACTGCAGGTTATCGGCACTGCTGTCCCTGAGATTATTGTTTGATACATTGCCCTAAACATTCAATCCTTATCAAGGAGATAAGGATTGAAAAGTTTCAACCAAAAAAAAGAGAAGAATGATAAATTTGTGTTATGATTTGTACTACATTTTATTGGTCTCTGCATAATTCCTTTTATGTTATTGCCTAAGACTGAATCACTGTAATCATCATTATAAATGGTTATTTGTATAGTGACACAAAACTCTGCAGTCATAGTTACCAATCATACACAATAAAATCACACATTGAAGAGGACAAGCACAGACCAGAATGACGAAGGAGGTTCAAACATGAGACAAAGGATTGAGGGAGTCCTGTTTGTGAGAGCTTACAATATAAACAGGGACACAGAGTTGGCATGGGATTGGAGCTGGTAGAACATTTAGATGGGATAGTATCAGGTAAGACAAGCTATAGTAAAGTGCCAAGTGGGGTTTGCGAGAGTACTTGGAAGATTGAAGGTTGGGAGAGCATCTGGTTAGTGAGAAACCAAAAAGATAGAAAAGGAATGCAATATTGAGGTAACAAAATTTCTTTAGAAAATGAAAACCATATGTTGGTGATATGACAATATTACACTGGTGATTGTTGGGACCAATGAAGATGGATATGATATGTCGCTAGTAAGATGTTGAACCCACTCTGTCTTCTGTAATGTCCCAGAAAAGACAACAGACACCCCAATAGTGTCCACTGCATGATGGAGATAACAATATAGAATCTAATGCTTACACACTCACCTGTACTAAGAAAATATCACATGTTGGACATTTATTACACTTTTGTCCATCAGTGATTACAGTACATCTCTCAATTTTCTTAAAAAAATTTGTTATTTCTGTATGTATATAACATTATGAAATATCATACAATTCAGAGAAACTTTTTTATGTATTTAAAAGTTTAATTTATTCATATCTCAAATGTGTCAACAATTATGCAGAACACTTAATTGTTGAAATTAAAATGTACAAAATAAAATAGTATTAGCTCATAATAAAATTGAATACTTCTCTTCCACCCACACTAGATGAATTATTGAAGCAAGGTTGTAAGCTGCATTTTTCCTGGCTGCTACCTCTGATCCTACAAATTTGTCTATTGGCACTAATCATCTTTTATGTTTCAACTAGAGAATCTGATCAGGCAGGATAGGGCACTCTATAACTGGGCAGCAGTGTGGGAAAGTCTTGAAAGCAAAAATGAGAGGTTACTACCAGAGAGGTGTAGGTCAGAGGCAGATCACAAAGGGCGCCGCAGAGTGTATATTATAATTAGGGTCAGATATGCATGAAGAGGAACAGTTAGTGAGGGCTTTGGAGGTGAGGGTGAGAAGTTTGAATTGAATTTGCAGAGCGGAACAGCGGATGTGGAGTCGTGAAAGAAGAAGATCCATGTTATTATGGCATATAAAAAGGATTGTAGAGGAAAAAGACAAGTGAGGGGGACACCAGATATAAGGTTGTAGTAGTCAAGGCAGAGAGATAATGGACTAGGTTTTTCATTATGTCCTGCATGAGAAAGGGGCATATTCTGGAAATGTTTTAAAAGAGAAAGCCAGATACGCAAGGGACTGAATGTCTGGCGTTTTCTCCATTGGTGCTGGATAGTATGGGAGCACTTTTGCAGGTGGGGACTTGTTTGAAGTTCTAGGGTTGGGGTTTGGACCTTCAGAGATGGTGTGTGGTGGCTTTGACTTCCTCATATAGGCAGTGTAGTGTTGTAAAATGCAACATCAGAATTAGGACAAGACAGGGTAGAAGAATGGAGTGGATCAAGTGAGGCTGAGAAGAGGATTGGGTCAAGGCAGTTTATGTGTAGCTGTGTGTGCATGGATTTGTGTGCAGGTGGGCAGAGTTTGGAGAACATGAGAATCAGGGAGTGTCCATTGCAATGGGAGGGAGATGAAATCCACTGGGAAAGACTGCATGAGGAAGAAAGCTTAAGAAGTTTAGATGCAGCAGAGTCAGTAAGCTTGTCAATGGGGATGTTGAAATCTCCTATAATATGAGTGGGTAGGTAAGTAGAAAGGAAGAAAGAGATTCAGGTGGTAAAGTTGTCAAGGAATTGGGAAATTAGGCCTGGGGGCGATAGATGGGAGCAACGTGTAGGTGGAGTGGAGAGAAGAGCTGTATGGTATGGATTTCAAATGAGAAGGAGGTTTCAGAGGGGATGACATAGAAGGTTTGAAAAATGTGTGCATGGAAGGGTGTTGAGAGAGAAGAATCCATGTGCTATTAGAGGGATGAGTGCAGTTGAATCAGCCAATACAGGGTATTGGCAGAGGAGGGGTGGTAATAAATAAGGAGAATGATAAGTAGGAGTAAGGTAATTGAGAACATGAATTAGGAAGTGTAAAGATTGCAAAAATGCTGCAATACACTTGGTCTTTCTGCAACACAAAACCCAAAATAGGGTTATGAGCCTGAAGAGCAAAAAACATTCTTCTGTAATATCATGAAATTTTGCACTTTTTGTCTACAAAAATTGGCAATAAGTATTCCCAGCCATTACCCAAATACAACACAGAGCAGAATGAATTGAATGGCATTGTCCCACTTTTAGAATATACATTTTGAGAATGATAATTTACAAATACAGTGATAAATGTGTACTTGGAAGAATGGTGAAGAGTGTATCACTGAAGCTTCGCATCTCTGAAGCGGCCTCCCTCACCATGAAATACAATTTATGCATAATTTTGCAGCAATTTCAGTCATCTCTATAAATGGTCTTAAATATGATTAAGACACTAAATACAGTGGTCCTGAGTCATTAAGGAATGTATCTGCTAATTTTGAGATTGTATGCAAAATCACTCAGCACATGCCTAGAACTTGAAGATGCAGCCGTGAAAGCAGCCCTGTCCACTCCATGCGCAGGGACACTGCACACTTACTACAGCCTACAATTTTGGGGAGTAAGCAGGGCAGAGAAGGGATATTTGGCCATAGTGGGCCTGAGTCGTTAAAGAGAACAAAGCATAAAAAAGGAGTAACTTTGTACCTGGGCAAAACCATGTTGCATTGGAGGTGGGGGGGGGGGGGAATTTAAAATGTGGAGGTCAGATTTATAGTTGGGGTAGGACATGTCCTAGATCAACTTTAAATTTCAGTGTAAAAATAAAACTATCAAGTATTTGTGTGCTACATGAAAAAACAGCAAGTATTTAACTTATGTGCAAAATAATAAACTAATTTGCACCCCTTGCATTGTAACATGGTTTATCCCGGAAAGCATTTACTCCTTTTGATTGCCCTACTTGCCTTAATGACTCAGGCCCAGTCAATTTACAGTAAGGGCGTGCCAAACTCGCACGCACACAGCCACATTCAAATCAAGCTCTGGGTGTCTCAAAGTTACTTGTTTTTCTACAATATCTCTTGCACCAGCTATAGGGCTTATCTGTCCCAAGTCATAGTGATGTCAGTATCATATACATGCTGGATACATACATGTGTCTGCAATCAGGAGCAACTTTAAAATGTCCATTATGCACAGTAGGCATTAAGGACAGCCTCATAAATGTTTTCCAAGGGAAAATAAAATTCTATGTGTAATCATAAATGACTAGATTATTTACAGGCAACTTTAATTTTTTTATTTTTTTTATTTTTTCTGTGCTTTCTATTAAGATTTTATATTTCATTGACTGGTCTAGTAGAGCAGAGTAAAACCACACCCATAGTCAACAGCACACATATATTTAGTTTCTTGTTGACTTTGGGAGTACGCCAATTTACATGCAGTTTATAACAAAGGCACGATGCCCTCAGTATGCCTGCCTTAATAACTCAGGCCCAGTATGTGTGCTAACCAATTAAGAACCATTTACACAATACCCACTATCAGATTGAAGTCGTGTGGTGACATTGCATAAAGAAACACACATCAGTTTTCTTCTGCAGTTTAAGGAAGGTGAAAGAGAAAGTTTATTTATGCAAGAATGATTACTCCCTCTGATCATTTATACAAGCAACTTGGTTTTGTTATTGTTTACAATGATATATCAAGTGAAGAAGAATAGAATAATGTATTTTCTTATCAAGAAAGTTAAAGAACATGGGTATGATCAGGACATGATGTGTCCTGAGAAGCTTTTTGTTTACTACTAAAGATAAAACAACCAATCTAGGTATAAGAATAGTTAATCATCCCTAAGTATATATGTCCAATTAAATATTATTACTCAGTATATATTTTCCAAATTGGTACCTGAGAGCTGCACCCTATCACTCAAATCAAATTCAAAACAGAAAGAAGTAGAAGACGTATATAGGGGCACATTGGGATGTAATTCCGTTCTGTTAATATTATGTTTTTTGAGCACATTTAAAAAGGTAAGTATATTCTAATCCTAAGAAAGCAAGCGAAATATAAAACCAGGGACTTGCTCTTATTAGTTAGGTTCCAGGGGCTCGGCACCATCAGCCACTCTTTGGTCTGCATTAGGTTATCTATAGCCCATACTTATAGATAGAATGGTGTTGTGTGTGTTCTCATAAAGAAGACCGCAGTCCTCCTTGCTAGGTTTGAAAGTATACCATGCCCACTACCCAAACAAAGGCTTTTAGAAACCTTCCCCAGTTATACATTTTAACATTGCAGCAACTCTCAACTGTAAAGATTTGGAATCCCAGTCAAAGTTTTCACCACATGTGACAGTAATGCTGCAATCAGTCTCATTAAATTTCCTTGAAGTAGTGTTTATTTTTGGCAGGCAAGAAGAGTGGAAATGCACCTCAATGAACACTTATAAAACATTACAACCTATGCTTTAATTATAACCGGTCACACTAAGACCTGTAATAAAGCCACTATAGACGGAACAATAAAAAATGAACCCTCCGAGTTGCCATATCTTCATTAAAGAAAAAAAAAGATTGCTTTAGTATAGAAATTTGCGCTGACCCTCGTGTTTCCGCTTTGGAACTGGTGTCGGTTCTGAACCGCTTTCATGTTTCAGTTTTGCTACCAGTTTTGCCAAAAAATTGCGAAAGTTTTTAGATTTGGATCTGGATTTATTACAAATTGTGAAAAACAGGTAAAATAATGTAATTTTGAGCTGTTTTTGTTCCTATATTACTATTTACCATTTCCAGCCACTGTCCCAATTTTCACCCATTTTGACCAAAATCTGCAGCAATCTGACTGGCTAAAATTTGTGACAAATATATGGCCTGCACCTTCATCTATTTATTTACTATGCACATATCATTGCGCAGAGCATACACCGGGAGCCAAGTGCAGAGCTTTTAAACACCTTGTTTTGCTATAAGTGCTTGTTATGGTATGAGTAAGGTAAATCCGACTGAAAAGAAATTAGTATGTGCTGTAATGCTGTCCTTGTGAAACAAACAAAGGGACTCTTCATTTGTATATATTTTCAAGTAAACATTTTGGTTGTTGGTTGTTCAACTGGAGATTAGATAGGAATATTTACAGATGAATCATGGGCATTTGGATAACAGTGGTATTCTTCCTTGATGGTAATCAATTATCACCCTCACTATCATTGAAGATGTATACATCAATTACTTTTTTTTTTTTGAATATAGAAGATAAACTAAGTAGGTACCCGTTAGGCAGCATGTGTGACACATTGGAGACAGTCAGCAGCAAATACATTTGAGAAGGTCAGCACTGCAGCAGATACTTTGGAAAGGGTCAGCACTGCAGCAAATAAATTTGGGAGGGTCAACACTGCAGCATATACATTGAAGAAGTTCAGCACTACAGCAAATATATTAGAGAGGGTCAGCACTGCAAGAAATACATTGAAGAGGGTCAGCAGTTAATACATTGGAGAGGGGACATCAGTGACAGTTTTAGAGCTCATTAGACAGCCAGTGTCGACATCACTAGACATTATTTAACAGATGATGAGACAATAAGGTGGGAATTGAACTGACTGTGAGATATTTGTTTTCCCGCAGCGTTAAAAAAAAACCAACAAATCCTGCTTGGGTTTTTACCTTGTAGAGCGACCATATTTTGTTAATGCAGCGCTAAAACTCGTGCAATTCAATTTGAAATCTTTGAACTCCGCGCTTGTGCGCTAATGATTGGTCTGAGCGAGTTTTTTCATGGGAGTGGAGAGGATGTGGCCATCTTGACTATAAAAATTAACACTGCCATCAGCAAACTGTCATTTGCTGATAGCTGTTGGCTGGTTTGGTGACTGCATTATCTGGCTTTTGACTTTGCTGCATTGCATCTGGCTTGTGAGTTTTCTGCATTTCTGCATTGGCATGCAAGTACACTACACTACCTTACTGCTACCTTACTGCTATTTTAAATACATTTTTCCTTTTTTTATTAATATAATACACTACACTATTATAGTACATACATACATACATACATACTACAGACATACCCACTTTTACTAACACATAATAACACCCCACATACATACATACATACATACATACATACATACATACAAATACCTAGTTTCCAATAAATTTCACTTTTTTTAAAAAAAAGTTGCTGATTAGGCAATATAATATATTTTTTAATCTCGTGGCCAATTTTTTTTTTTAAAGTGGAGTATAGGCTAGAATTTTATTAGGTCAAAGTAATATATTTATTAACCTAGTTCTCTAGATTTGTCCCATTGCATAGTATCTGATTTTTGCAGAATAGGTAATATACCTACCTCAATAAAATTAATTTAAATTGTACTAGGAATTTATATTGCTTATAGGTCAAAGTAATATATTTAATAAAATTGTACCATTGCAGTATAGGCTAGTATTTTGTATCATAGTAGTATAGTATCTGTGTATTGCAGATTAGTTAATACAATATATTTCTTAAAGTACAGCCAAATATTTTTTTCTTATTAGTATAGGAAAGGTATTTATATTAAAATAACACAGAATTAATAAAATTATCAGTGTATTTACATAGTTATTTTATTTTGAAGCTAGTTCCCTTTTTTAATATTAGTCAAATTTTAAAGAGAGCCATGTCTAGGGAGCATAGGGATCCTCTCTTTCCACAGGACAGCCAAGAGGAAATTGGTAGTAGTGGAGAGGAATGGGCAGAGAACCGTGCACTGCGTCGAGAAGAGCGAAGAAGACAGCAATTTGTCAGCAGCGTTCAACCAAGCTACAAGCAGACAGCAGGCACATCAGGAAGATGACAGTGAGGAAGGTGACGATGAAAGGACAGCAGCATCAAGGCTAAGGCCCTTCACAGAGTAGGAAAATGATTTCCTGGTTGGTCGGGTACTGCAGCACTACGAAACACTGAAGGGTGCAAACGCTCAAAAAACCTCCCACAAACAGAAATCCAAGATTTGGATCCAGATAGCCACAGATATGTCAGCTGTTGGCGTTCGTGCCCGAACTTTTGAAGTTTGCCAGAAGTGCTTTCGGTACTATAAGCGCACCACAAAAGCAAAGATGGCAACAGTTGCAAGACATGCCAGGGGCACAGGTCTGCGCATCAAATTCAAATCGTGGGAGGAGAAAATACATCAGATTCTCAGGGCTGATCTTGTGGAAGGAGTGGAAGGGACAGTGGACACCCTGGAACCCTCCACTTTCCCTTCCAGTGTTTTAAACTTTTGATATGATTAACTGATATGATTACTAAAAAATGTTTTTCATTTAAAACTGAAGAAGATGTTACAGCACGCCCCAGAAGAGATGCAAGGGAAGCAGTATCTGGGAAGAGAAAAGCCAAATCTTGAGGTAAATTTAAAATCTAATTTAAAAAAATCTATATTAATTTTTTTTTCACATGACTTTCATTTCAAAAATAGTTAGTAGTTCAAGATGTATTGGTCTAATGTCTGTTTTATATTTTTTTTTTAGATTTGGTTTCTTCTCGAGAACAGAAGGGCCAGAGGAGTGGAGAAGGAGAAGGTATGAAACTGTTCAAGAATATATACACATTGTAAAAAGATTTCCTCCTTTGGTGAATTTTAATCTCCTTAATATCCTGGCAAATGTATAGATGACCATTTATTACCGTTAAATATGACTATTACCATCAACCAACTTCTTGCAAAGGTACTTCTAAATTAACTTAAGAAATATCATGTCTATATTCCCTTAAACCCACAGGCTTCAAGAATAACCACAGGAAGGTATAACTTCATTTAAAGTGTGCTGTATTATATTATAAAACAATAAACAGCATAACAATATTTTACACAAAGTATAGATTTTGGTGCCATATATCATTAATTGCCTGTTCTATAAATATACAAGTCATTGTGTGTGTATTGACTAACTATTGTCTAAATGTGTGTCTGTGTGTGTGTGTGTGTGTGTGTGTGTGAGAATGCATTGTGTATGTGCCGGGGGAGGGAAGGAGGGGGGGAGAGAACACACATACACACTCCATTCATCTCACATTTTAACACATGGTCTCAGAGATTCAGAGTCACAAACTTTCCTATAAACCAACAGTCCAACAAAACGTTATATTTAACAATCTGACCACTTCCTGAATAATCCATCACTTTCTATGCGTTTACTGCATAAAGCAAATTATTTCCATACAAAACTCCATTACAGCATTAAACCAACACAGAACCACAGAACTATGTATAACACCAATGCTTCCATGACTCCATTATAGCATTAAACCATCTGTATAAATGATCATTCATTCTCATGTACGCTACACATATGAACATCTGTATAAATGATCATTCATTCTCATGTACTCAACACATATGCATCAAGATTCAAAGTCCATCTTCCAATCAACAACACATTCCAACATTTATAACATTTATGTTTCCAACTCACACTCATGTTTCATTCATTCCATTCAAACGCCATCATTCCTACTAGTCAGGACCTTTGTAGGCCATGAGGTTACTCACTTCCCTACATGTACATCTAGGAGCAAAAGCCACACGTCTGGTCAGGCTAGCAGCAGCTCACCAAAAGGAAAGTGTCTCCTTGTGTAAGTGTCTGAAAAACCTTTCTTGTGGGCGGAGTTTACCTTTCACACAAACCAAGCTACAGTCTTTAATATGTTAATTACTGACCAAATGAAGACTTTTTTTTTTCCAGTGGGGAAGGAAGGTTTTGTTCCTAATCAGTGTGCTAATTCAATTGTGGCTAAATTCTGATATATGTTATAAAGTGAAACATAAATAATAGATTATTTATGTACTCTTGTTCACACATAATACACATTATTCATTTAGGGATTAGCCAACTTAGATAACATAGTATACTGTCCAAATTTTAGTCAGCTAACGCTTCAATGTTTTTACTCATGCAATAGTATTCACATCTATATTTTTCTACAAAAAGTACACATTTTTCGAAAAAAAGAATAGTCCTGGCCACAGTTAGCGTAACATATATTTTGCCATTATTCTACAAAAATTACACATTTTTCGAAAAAAAAGAATAGTCTTGGCCACAGTTAGCGTAACATATATTTTGCCATTATTTTTACGTGTAAAACAACTGCTTTTATAAGGATAAAGGAAAATCAACACAATAGTTACAGTCACCTTTTACAGATTTTGAATATCAATATAGAGCTAATACTTATAATGTAGCTGATGCCCTGTGTCATTAAAGATACATAAGTGATTAACAAATTATTCCTGTAGCGCCAATATATTGGGTTGTGGTTTAATAATAAACTCACTGGTGGAAACATCACAGAGTTGGACACACACACACACACACACACATATATATATATATATATATATATATATATATATATCTAAATCGCTGTAGTGTATGATTTCTATAAATAACAATACTCAAGAAGTACGTTTGTGTATACCTCTTATTTGTATTGTAATCTATCTTGAATCATCAAAATTATTAAGCTGATGTAAAGGATTTGAGTATTTTTCATGTTGATTGGTTTAAATGAATTCAAGTTATCTAATTTTCTTTTTAAAAGTGTAAATAATTAACATAAATTAATATTGATCTAAACATCAATTAATATGACTGTAAATGTAGATATCAATAGTTCAATTTTGAATCAGTTTAAATGTTTATGGTGTTACATTGTGTGTACATTTGGCTAAGTATATTGAAGTATCATTGTAGTAAGTCTTATTAAAAGTTTTATTTTAAGGAGAGTTTTAGTGGGGTGAGCCATTTGACTATCACATTCCTGATTTTTTTCAAAAGATTGACACCAGTATGTTTCATTGTTAAACCAGAGTAGCTTGCCTGTGAATGACCTGACAGTGAGTGCTAGGTCTACTTTGCAGAAAGGATGAGGAGGATGATGGTGAAGCTACCAGCGTTGCTGCTGATGGCGATACACCTACATAGTGAACTGTCAAGGTCATATAGATTTTATTGTCGGCACAATGGCATTTTCTAAGGACTGAATGTGACTTTTTGCTTCACCTCACAGTACAGCTGAGGAATTGCTGTTCTGGAGAAATGGAATTGAGATAAAATTGATAGCGTGGACACATGACCTCAACTAATCGTCTAAATCCTGATGCATTGATAAAGGAAATTGGACACACATCCAATGCTAACATAGCTGTCAAGGCTTTAGTGACCTGCTGTGCAACAGGATGCTGACTGTCATAATTGTTGCTTCTTGCAAATGTTTGTTTAACAGATAATTGTGTAAAATACTTATTCATTTTGCTACTCTTCTGTATAGATTTCTCCCCCTCAGCAGCAGCAGCTGTAGAATACAAGGATGTGTTTTGGGAAACAAAGATTGCATTAGGGGAGTTATTTGGATTTTGATAATTGGATGCTGGATTATGTACCAATATTGAGGGGAAGATGATGAAGGTGTTGACACCTGTGAAGATTGCAAGTGTCTATCCATTCGGCTGGTAGATGATGCTTGGCTGCTTGCTTCTATACACAGTTTTCCACATTTGGAAAACATGACTTGAATTATCTTGCTGCAAATGACGTAACAGGAAGGAGGTCCCTAGATGTTAAATGTCCCTACCTCTACTTATTTTGGTAACAGATGTCTTGACAAATGTTGCCTGGGTTTGGATAAAACAAATTTGAAACACAAGATGTGTTTTTTTATATTATTCCCTGGCATGATAGTGCTCTTATCAGGTGCATCTGCTGGTGGTAGCACTGGTGGCTACCTTACTTCTTAACAATCATTATCACACATTATTTTTCAGATCCACAATTATCCCCCTCATCCTCTTGCACATTTGCAACTTCCATAGTAGCCTCCTCAATTTCTATGGCTAATTCATCAACACTGCTACCTATCCTCGCATTTTTAAATGGTTGAGGATTTTTCAAAGGAGGCTGCTCTAATTTTACAGTGACTGATTCTGAAACCTCAGACTCACATATAGCACTCATGGCTTCTCTCATTAGACTTTCCTCAAGATTCTGTGAGTACTCAAGTTGTTCTTCAATGTCAGTGTTATCTTAAGACACTGATTTGGCTGTTTTTGGACAAATCACCACATTCATCAAAAAATTCCCTCTTAATTCTCTTCCTTACATCAAGAGCTGATGCTTTCTTTGAGATTGAATGTTACAAATAGTGTTTGGATTTTGAGGACGATTTTGTCAACTTTCTTTCTGTATTACCTTTTTAACTAGTAGAGGTCGTAATAGTAGTACAACTGCCAGTACTGGTACTGGGCTTCTCCTGATCTATACAGTGATTCATGGTTGCCAAGAGGAGTAATGCTACTTGAACAGATTGGAGCTACTTGTAGATGCCTGCGATCACACCAGGGGAACACCAAATGACACAGGGAAAGAAAAAAATGTTATCTTACAATTCTTATAACACTGTTACACAATATACTGCTAACAAACAACTTGTATATTTTATTGGGGGAGTTGTGCTGCATTGAGTCAAAGACAAGAAAATACTCTTTACTTGTTATGGGTATGTAGTTGCTGCTGACCCTCATACGCAAACACCATTTCTCTAATATGGATCACCCTTTCAAAACCGACAAGTATTGAATAATAGAAAATATTAGTATATTAAACATATATATAAATATATATATATATATATATATATATATATGCAATGCATTAACGACGATCAGTAGCCACTAGTCCGTGTAAAGGGTTTTTAAGATTGAAATTAAAAGCAATTGATCAGCAAACTATTCTATCTTATTAATCTCTACTGAACTGTCTTACAATAATGACAGGATACGATTGCTTTCCTATGTCCTCCGTTCACCCTGAACACTTTTTTCTGAGCAGAGCATGATAGCTAATCTCCTCCTTACACGCTGTCTATTGTAAAATGGCACTTGAGAAAACGAAGGAGGACTATATATATAAAAAAATCCCGGAAATCCTGGAAATATTTTAGTCTCTTCTACTACCTGACTTCCACATAATTAATTATGTGGAAGTCAGGTAGTAGAATTGCTCAAAGGTGAGCTTTGTCAATAAATATTTAATGATAACTTGGTTCAAGCTGATCAAAGTAATGAATTAGGCCAATTATTTTGGGATATAGAGAAATTACTAATTAAAGAAACTAAAATATGGTGGGATGTTAAAAGTCTAGAATATTACCAGAAAGTCAATTGTATTCCAAGGGGTCTAAGATTGATTAAATCACCTACTTTTAGACAGGAAAAGTTTATTACAGAATGGGACAATATATTGCATGATTGTTCACTTAAACTTATAAAATTGATTATACATGAAAAGAAAAGACAATTCAGTGAAGTAGAGAAAGAACTTGATAGTAAAGAAAGCCTTATACAGCCCTTTAAGAATAATGAAGACTTTAAGGTCAATGAAGAAATGCTTAATAAAAAATTGGAAAAGGTGGAAACTGAAGTTATTAAAATCAAATATCGTAAATTTCAAAGAGATAAAAGGGACTACAAGACAACATCAAAATGTAAAATATTGGTCTAGAATATATCCTAATAGAGATTCTAAGGGAAAGAGTTATATAATAGAGGAAACAGAGTTAATAACCAATGGAAAAAGATCCCTGAGCGCCATCAGAAGGCTGAGTCAAAAATCAATCGAAAGATGCAGTTTGAACCTATATTGAAGAACAGGTTTTTAGCCCTGAAAAGATCAGGCAGCAGGGATAGTGAGGATTTTTTTTATCCCCGGGTCCCTTACAGACCGAAAACTCTTACAGACAGAAACTATTACATCACAAACAGTCATTCAAGGAAAATATCAAGCTAGCATCCCCATTGAAAAGAAGGTATTCAGAGTAAAACAGGGGGAGTCCAGACTACACAAGAGAAGGGTCATGTAATAGATAATAATCAGCTGAAAGAGAAAGGTATATTCAATTTATCCTCACATTTATTATCTAAATCTGAAGTTTCTGTACTTAGCAAAGGATTATCCTTTGCGCCAACTAAAAAGCTCAATAAATTCCAAACTTATATTGATATTCATAAATATGTAAGAAAATTAACCTTAAAGAGACACTTTGCTAGAAAAGACCTTGCTATTAGTAATAATTACATACCCTCTTCAAAATCTGGCTTAAAGTGTCAAAGTATTACCCGCTTGAATCAAAAAGTAATCATTTGGATATCTTTCAGGATCTGCTCATAAAATATCTTTGTCATTCCGATACTAGTAGTAAAATTCTGAATAATTTAACTAAAATTGAAGATGTAGCCCTAAATAGTTTAAAAGAAAACAATGGAAATATTATCAAACAAGCGGATAAAGGTGGGGTTTTTTTCATCCTTAATAGAGTGGATTATATAAGTGAAGCTAACAGACTTTTGAGTGACACATCCTCTTATATGCTTCTGGATAATGATCTTACACAGATTTATATCTCAACATTACGAGATCTACTAACGAAAGGTTTTTATAGTAATATTATATCAAAGGAGGCATTTCAGTTTCTATTGACAACTAATCCAATTAAACTGATCTTTAATTATCTACCTAAAAGTCATAAAAATTTAAATAGGCCTCCAGGTAGACCTATAATTGTGGGTATTGATTCTCTTACTGCCCATTTAACGAAATAGGTTGACATATTTCTTAGAAAATATGTCTCCACCCTCTCATCATATCTTAAGGCTACTAACAGTGTTTTACAGATTTTTAATGAGTTTGAATGGGACTCTAATTATATGTGGGTGACTATAGAAGTTCAATCCCTATATACATCTAGTCAGCATGTTAAAGGAATTGAATCATGCCAACAATTCCTTAATCGTGATTCCTCTATCACTGAGGAACATAAAGGTTTTATATGTGATCTTATTGAATTTATTCTTACCCACAACTATTTTAAATTTTTAGATTGTTTTTAGCTGCAAATCTGTGGCACTGCCATGGGCTCTATCTTTGCGCCCAATTTCTCTAACTTACATATGGCTAGTTGGGAACAAAAGCATATATATGAATCAAATCCCTTCCTAAACAAGATAATAGTATTATACAAAAGGTATATTGATGATATCCTAATAGTGTGGAATGGTGATATCTCACAATTACAAAAATTATTGGCACATATCAGGAATAATGAATATAATCTTAAATTTACGGTTAATTCTGATAAAACAAAAGTGGAATTTTTAGATTTAATCTTAATGAGTAATGGAGACTAAGTGGTAACAAAAATTATAAAAAATCGGTTGACACTAATAGTGATTTAGACTACAAGAGTAGTCATAAGAAAAAATGGAAAACTAACATCCCTTCTCACAGTTTAGTGGAATTAAAAGGAACTGTAGCAATCCAGTAGACTTTGAACAACAGATCGTGATTTATTATGAACGCTTTAAAGAAAGGGATTATCCGGATTAAACAGAAAGATAGAGCAGAGTTATTAAGATAATCAGAAAAGCCACCACGTAAGGATGATGTCTCTTTTATTACTCAGTATAATAGTGGGGAGAATAAAATTAGATCTACAATACGAAAACACTGGGGGATCCTAAAAAGAGATCCTGTGTTGAATAAAATTCTCCCTGACAATCCGTTGATTACTTTTAAGAAATGTCCAGGTTTAAAGGATATTTTAGCCCCTAGTTTTCTTAAAGAGGAAGAAAAGATGGTTTCTTGCACTCTGTCAGATTGTAAAGGGTCAATTAAGTGTGGTCATTGTAATATATGCAAATATATGAACCCCACAAGAAATTTTTTCTTAAATTTCAATAATAGTAGGAAGTTAGCTGCTAAAATGCTCCTGCGGTCTCAAATATCTTGGGAAGACCAAACATCCACTAAAGTTACGCATTCAGGAGCACATCAGAAATATTAGGAACAAGATTGAGAGTCACTCGGTCTCAAGACATTTTATTGAGAACCATCATTCTGATCCGAAGCACATTAGTTAGGCTAATGAATTTGTTAAATTGAGCTTAAGAGGGGGTGATTTACAGAAAAAGTTCTAGCAACGAGATATGTTTTGGATATACGAATTGGGAACTATGGCACCATTTGGCCTTAATGAGAATTATGAAATAGCCCCATTTTTATAAAGGTGTCAGAGATATATTTTTTTGAGTCATGTTTGTGGTGTTTTAATATACATATAATATTTTAAAAGTGTTTTATATGTGAAAGGATTTTTACTATGTTTTAAATTTAACACTTGTGTTGTTGTTTAGTTTTTATATTATAATTATTTATAATTGTATTTGCATATTTATACATTTCCACCTTGCAATGTACTTTATTCGGAATAGTTTGTATTACTACTTGTTAACGACATGCCACATAATGTTATTGCGATTGGCATGTTCATTGTTCTAGAGTGGAATAACAAAGTTACCTTGTTATTGAAGTTTTCACACATGCCCAATTTGGTGACCGGAGGACATCCATTACATTGTCCCTGACTAATAAAGTTTTGAATAATTCACTCTTACGCATGCGCACCTGATGGTGGCGGATGCGGAAGCGCCACAATGGCGGAACATCTGATAGATACCGGCATCGGAACAACTACACTTACCTATGGCAATCTCCTGATGAAGTCTCGTAATTGCAAGAGACGAAACGCATTGAGACATACTATTGCACTATATTGAAACCGCTGGATTCGGGCTCCTGGAGGACTTTCGTTTCGGTGACAATACCATTCTACACCATGTCTTTAGAATAGACAGATAAGCCCTTCTATGTTTTTTACTTTGTGAGTGCATCTATTGCATTTTATCCAAATAAATCTACTGTTTGTTACATACTACACTATGGTATATACTGTTCTTTTTCATATATTGAATGGAGGAATATTGAGCTGAGTGAGGAAATTGTGTCTATGAGGACACCTCTGGAACGGTGACAGATAAGCGTTGAATATTTCTATATTTTAATATTTTGCCACAAGAAGTTATAACCTGATACGTCTATTGACAAGCATTCATTTGGTACGCATAATTAATATTTTTCTATGTTCTAATATCTTAAATCATACACTATGAGGCGCCCTGCTGTTTTATTGTTTTAGATCATTATTCCGGACTAACCATCCTGTGTTACGCAACTTTGGCTGCCGCTTGGAAGTAAGACTGTGTATTGGATATTTGGGAAGAATACCCTATTATTGTGCTCACACATATTTTCATTTTGGAATATATATATTCTATTGTGTTTGTACATCAGTTGAACTCGATTGTATAACTAGTGCCAATTGTACTATTTTGTACACACAGAGCAGGTGACCAGGTGTAGCACCTGGTCTACTCAATTAAGGAGTCAGTCAGAGCAAGAACTGACAGGCAGCTTAAAAAGTTGGATTTGATCTGTTTGTGGGAGACTGGTGACAACAAGTGGGCAATGACCAGTTAGAGACCTAAATGATATAGCCAGAGTTAAGGGCTATTGGATTATGTTTATTGTTGTGAATGCTTCATTTGTTTGCTGAAGACTGAAGACTATTTATCCATCCTGATAAGTAAAATAAACATCAAAGTGCTTCAGGAAAACCTGTGTGAGGAGCCTGTTTGCACGCTTTTCACAAGTGGTGTCATCGTGGGATGTGCAAAAGACAGCTAGATCATTGCTGTCCCCCAAGCCAAAAAATCCAGGGTGGTAATTTATGCAAAACCTCCTAACTACATTGTTGTTTGCTGCATGCAAAAGCTGTTGCAATCTCTGAACACAAAGGCAAATGCATAAAGTTTTTTCTTTTGATTGCAAGTACTGAAAAAAAAGACCTGCCTATTTCAAATGTTTGTTTGCAAATGTGTAAAACTGTTCGATACATAATCATTGCTGCTAATATGAGAAATTTATAGGTGACATAAACCTTAATCACAAAGCAAATGTGTAAAACTGTTTATTACAAAATCTTTGCTGCAAATGTGTGGAGTTAATAGGTGGTTCAAACCTTAACCACAAAAGCAGGTGTATACAATTGATTGATGGTTCTTTGTTGTAAACTACAAGTGACATACAGCCTTTCCCACAAACAAGTCTGTTTCATTTTCCTTCACACCAAAATAGCAATATGGAGGAACTGTTGAGGGCTCTGGTGAATGTGACCACTAGGCAGCTGGACCAGCAGGGAGCATTACTAGCTGTAGATGCTACACAATAAGCACAGCAGGCCCAAATGCTGCAGGTTGCAGAGGCCCAGACAGAGAATAACAAGCTCTTGCATAAAGAGCTAGCACAAGTGAGAAAATGGCCACCTCAGATGATGTGAAGGCATATATCTTAGCCTTTAAAATAGTCGCCACAAGACTGAAATGGCCGCCAGGAACCTGGGCGGAGAATCTGGCGCCATATATGGGTGGTGAAGTTCAGTGTGCTTATGTTGATTTATCTGATGAGCAGGTTGCTGTCTATCAGGAAGTAAAAGCTGAAATATTGGCCAGGGTAGGTGTGACTGGAGCAGGGAGAGCTCAGCGCTACCATGACTGGCGTTATCTCCCAGGAAAATCAGTTCGCTCACAGATGGCTGATCTATCTAAATTGATAAAGAGTTGGTTGCAGCCAAATATCAATACACCTGGCCGCATGGTGGAGATGCTGCCAATTGACCATTGTGTCCGCTGGCTGGAAAAGAGCATACAGAAATGGGAGCTACAAGCGGATCCATAGATAAACCCTTACTCAGCACTGCAACGCATGTCTAAGGCTCCAGAGTAGAATCCAAAGCTATTGCTCAAGCCAAAGTGGCCACTACGGCTGGCAGAGCCAGTAAGAAAAGTTTATCCACCTTTTTGCTTTGAATGTAATGAACCTGGGCACTTCCATGCTGAATGTCCAAAGCAACAGGAACCAATGGACTGTATTATGGCTCGGCGGAGGTCAGCCTTTCCTACTTGCTGTGCTATGTCTTCCTCCATGGGGAGTCCTTCATCATTCCAAGTGCCTGTCCTGGTGAATAGGTGTGCTGTTTCGGCCCTGGTGGATTCAGGAATTGAGTTGACATTAGTCTCCAGTTCTTTGGTTCCAAAAGAGGTGTCTGCAAGGTTACCTAAAGTGAAGGTGATGTGCATTCATGGAGCTACTGTGGAGTACAAGCAGACTCTACTACCAATTACCCTAAAAGACCAAACGGTTGAGGTAGTAGCTACTATAGCCCCAAAACTACCTTACCCTCTTATCCTGGGGTGAGAGTTTTCCATGTTCCAGGAGGTTCTTAGTGACCGGATCTGGTTGGACATATTGGCAACTGACACACCGGCCGAAAGTCCAATCTTAAAGGAACCTGTCCAACTCTCACTGGGCCCGGGAAAAGAGACAACAGCACTGTCGCCTATGGATGCTAAATACAGTTCCACGACTGCTACTCGTCCTAATTCTCACCCAAGGAAACAAAAGGGGAACTTGAGCCAATCATTTTTCAGTGACACTGTCATGGAGACTTTTGGGGTTAGCAGAGGAAGCTGATAACTGGTACCCAGTTCCAAGACTCATTTCATTGCAGGACTTTGAGAGGGATCAACATAATGATGCTAACCTAGAAACTACATTTAGATCTGTGGTAAAAGTCAATGATGTGATGAAAGCTGCCAGACCGGCAGAATGTGTACTGTATTTCTTTATTAAAGGGGATTTGTTGTATAGGGCGGGGGTTGTTCAGGGAAAGAAAGTTGAACAGCTGTTAATACCGCAGGTACATGTGCCTGTAATATTGGAAACCGCACATACACATCTTTATGGGGGTCATTTAGGAGAGGATAATACTCGGGAAAGAGTTTTACTACGCTGTTACTGGCCAGGAATACATAGGGCTGTAAAAAACTATTGCTTATCCTGCCCAAAGTGAAAAAATACCTCTCTAACATCTGATTACAGGGCCCCATTCTTGTATAAGAAGAATAGAGATAAAGTCCTCCAGATGAATAAAAGTCAAGAACGAAAAGTGAAACATGTCGCTATTCTAAAAACCTGGCATGAGAAGACCCCACTGAGAGGGCATAGACTAGGACCTATACTTAAAACTGCAGATGCCCACTTCCATAAAACTGCACCTCCCGTAGTATCTACTTCACTGGGGTTGATGAAGCCAAATGGACTGGTGTATGACAAAGAGGCCAGTTTTGCGCTCCCTGCGGTAGTCTGCTTCGTGTAGCTGGACGAAGCAAAGGGGATGGGTATGTGGCAATTTGGACACTTTGCCACAGTCTAATAGAGGAAAGAGTGGTGGTTTCCCTGGGAAACCACAGCCTAAAGGTGCAGAAAGGGTTAAATCTGCACACACAGAGCAGGAGACCAGGTGGAGCAGCTGGTCCAATCAATTAAGGAGTCAGCCAGTGCAAGACCTGACAGGAAGCTTAAAATGCTGGGTTTGATCTGTGTGTGTAAGACTGGTGTCAACAAGTGGCCAGTGATCAGTTAGAGACTTAACTGTTATAGCCAGAGTTAAGGGCTATTGGATTATGTTCATTGTAGTGAATGCTTCATTTGTTTGATGAAGACACTACCAAGACTGTTTTTCCATCCTGATAAGTAAAATAAACATCAAAGTTCTTCAGGAAAACCTGTGAGGAGCTACCTGTTTGCATGCTTTTCACAATATATATATATATATATATATATATATATATATATATATATATCTTGCTGCATATATATTAAGCTGTTTATTATTTTTATTTTTTTTATCCAGGAACATATTTTTTCTGAAAAAATGCTACAGTATATAGTATTAATCAGCAGCATAATAGATTAAAATACTGAGTAATTTTTTTTGTACATATTGGTTTTTTTTATCTGATAAATTGATTTTGCGCCACCACATTTGCCTGAATGCTTTGTTTTATTTACTCATTCAGTAACCTGATATCAATCTAATACTTTGTATTGTGTAGCTTGTTCTTAATAAGTTAATAGACTGTGTCTGATACAAACATTCAGTAATGTCATTTCAATCTGATACCTTGCATTTCTGTAACCTAAACTATTATTGGTTAGCAGGCTGATTTTATAATTGGCTATTTAGGCTGATAAGTATGGGACTATATGTGGGTGATTTTCAGTCTTTTGTATACACATATAACAAGGGTATGCACAAATGGGCAGCCCTGAAACTTGTTTTAAGCTGTGTGTCTGCTGAACCACTATTTTATATTCTATTAAAACTCACATTGGATTGATAATTATTATCTGTGAAGTAATGCATCTAAATTAAGATTTGAGAATTGATAGCAATACATTTGTATTTGTCATTTCTATGTCCATTTCTAGGCCCAATAATCTTTTTTTAGTTTAACTTTGAAAAATACAGGGGTAGTGGAGCCTGACCCACTGTGTCCTCCTTTCTAGGCTATGCAACTGTATGACTTTCCTTCTGCTGATATGAGGAATGTAGCATAAACAGAATAATAAATGGTCAAACACACTTGTCAGAGATGTGAAACCTCAAAGGTTCATTAACATTTTCACCTGCTTAGGAAGGTGTTTGTAAACTCTTGATCTGGTTTAGTTAAGTGACTGCAAGATAGAGTTGGTAGTCATCCATGATGAATGTTCATAAAGTTGTCCAACACATGTTTTCTTTGAATAACATATCTAAAAATAGGTAGAAAATCAATGTCTAGATCTCCTGAAGGACCTTTGTAGTTCTTAATCATCCCTACCAGAAACATGCGTTCTATGAAAATTGCTGTAACCTTTTCTGAAGGTTAATAGCTTGGTGCCATCTGTACTATAATACATGGGTACAGGCTAACCTTGTAGATTGTTTCTTCCCACCTCAGTAGTATCTGTCTGAATGCATATTTGTTGTTCATACTTTTCTGGAAATGTTCTTACCTAATGTATTCATATTCACAGATGAACAAACAGTTTCAGCTCTAGTTTGCATTCAATTTATTTTGGATACTTATAACAGCAAACACAATTTTGTAAATTTGTATCAGTCTAAAAATTTGTCTTCGTAAACACAATTAAAACTTTCATTTGGGAGCATGCAGGCAACTGGGGAACATTGGGGATAATTATAAAATGTACTATTCAAAAGGAAATTGTGTATACAATGTGGTGTTGCCCATGACAACCACTCCAAAGTTTCCATTTATTTTATAAATTGTACTAGAAAAATAAAAGTTAAGTTTTGATTGGTTGCTATAGGCAACACCTCCTTTTCTACACAATTATCTATAGAACATTTTCATAAATGTCCCCCATTTTTTCGCAGTCACTCTTAGTTATTTCTAGCACATTTAAACATTATTATTACTTCACATTATTATTATTTTTACATAATCCCTCGCTTCAGTGAAAGAGCTTGCAAGATGTCATGTTGGAGCCACTGTTTTCATAAGTTAACTTCACAATTAGCTAGTAACGTCGTTGCTAACAAGCATTCAGTAAATTCAGTGTCATATATACACTATATGAACAAAAGTATTTTGCCCCACCTGTTAATTATTGAATTGAGGTATTTCAATCACACCCATTGCCAGAGGTGTATAAAATCAAGCACCTAGCAATGCAGTCTGCATTCGCAAACATCTGTAATACAAAATGGGTCTTTCTGAAGAGCTCAGTGACATCATGGTACTGTGATAGGATACCACCATTGCAATAAGATTGTTCGTGAAATTTTATCCCTGCTGGATATTCCACGGTCACCTGTAAGTGATATTATTAGAAAGTGAAAGCGTTTAGGAACAACAGCAACTGAGCCAAGAAGCGGAAGACCACATAAAATCACAGAGCGAGATCAATGCCTGCTAAGGCACATGGTGTGTAAAAGTCACCAACGCTCTGCTGATTCCATAGCTGAAGATTTCCGAACTTCCAGTGGCATTAAATTTAGCACAAAATCTGTGCGGCAGGAGCTTAATGCAATGGGCTTCCATGACTGAATAGCTGCATGCAAGCCTCACAACATCAAGAGCAATGCCAAGCGCTGGGTGGAGTAGTGTAAAGCACTCCAACACTGGACTGTGAACCAATGGAAACGTGTTCTTGTGGGTATGAATCACACTTCTCTGTTTGACAGTCAGTTGGGCGAGTCTGGGTTTGGCAGATGCTGGGAGAACATGAACTGCCTGACTGGATTATCCCCAAACTGTGGCAGCAGTTTGGGGAAGGCCCTTTTCAATTCCAACATGACTGTGTCCCAGTGCCCAAAGCAAGGACTATAAAGACATGGTTTGATGAGTTTGGTGTGGAAGAAGTTGACTGGCCCGCACAGAGCCCTGACCTCAACCCCATCGAACACCATTGGGATGTACTGAAACAGAAATTGTGAGCCAGGTCTTCTCGTCCAACATCAGTGCCTGACCTCATAAATGCTTTACAGAATGAATGGGCACAAATTCCCATAGAATGACTCCAACATTTTGTGGAAGCTGTTATCACTGCAAAAGGGGGACCAACTCCATATCAAAGTATATGTATTTGAATACAATCTCATTACAGTCCCTGTTGGTGTAATGGTCAAGTGCCTGAATACTTTTGTCCATATTCTGTAGTCTAGTGCTCAAGTCTTAAAAAGTGATGGAACTCTATTTTCTGTGCATGAAACTGTGGGTTTGACATTCTGAGGCCACAAATATATAAATTCCATCCCAAAACAAATGGACAACATACTCAAAATACTACAGCATGTAGAGACTGTAGTAGGTAAGAAGGGCTGCACATCCAATAGACAGAAATACAAGTCCTATAGGGCAAGCTACAATATAACAGAGAGGGCTGCAAGTCATACAGACAAGGCTAACAAGGCTGCCAGTTTAGTTACCAAAGCTGCCAATCTATCAGTTTGAGCTGCAAGATTGTTAGAGCTAGCTGCCAGACTAACAGAAGGAATGGCCACAGCCAAAGACAAAGCTGCCAGGGATCCTATATAAGCTGTCAGAAGTGTATAGGGAATCCAGATGAAGCTAAGTGGAATCCCTATAACAGCCCAGAAGAAAGTAGTTGGAGTCCAAGTCCAGCCCAAAGGAACAGATGCAGTCTAACGCCAAGTTAGGAATCTAGGGACAGTCTGGAGTTGTCTGTTGTTTGTCCTATTTCTTTGCTATTGTTCCAGGTTCCTTGTAATGATACTGCTGGACCCCTTCTATATTGCCTTATGGTGAGGAGAGTCACTGGAGTTCATACCAGGCTCTTTGATTTGTGTTCAAAGTGCCCTGCAGGTTTCCAGATCGGGTGCCAGTGTATGTAAACTAAGAATGCAATGCACCACATTCAGAGCCTTATGTACGTGAGACAGCTTGTTTGACATGGTACAGACCTCCATTACCTTACACTGCTGGGATTACTCCTTCTCTTATCCTGTTATATGGTTCGAACTTGCTCCTAGCCACAAATTCTTCTGTGCCTATTAGCCCTAGTCTTTAATCATGAAACAGTGCAGCAAGATATTTATTATTATTATCAATTATTTATATAGCGCTACTAATTCCACAGTGCTGTACAGAGAACTCACTCACATCAGTCCCTGCCCCATTGGGGCTTGCAGTGTAAATTTCCTAACACACACACACACAGACTAGGGTCAACTTGTTAGCAGCCAATTAACCTACCAGTATGTTTTTGGAGTGTGGGAGGAAACTGGAGCACCCGGACGGAAACCTACGCAAACACGGGAGAACATACAAACTCCTCACAGATAGGACCATGGTCGGAAATTGAACTCATGACCCCAGTGCTGTAAGGCAGAAGTGCTAACTACTTAACCACCGTGCTGCCCCACTAAGATAGGTCAACTTCACCTCTTCATTCATCAGGCCTCTTCACCCATCTCATATCTAAATCTGTCTGCTTAATATTAATGGCTAATTTTAATGTTTCTATAATGGAATATGCTACTAATGCTTCCTGTAACTGCTTTAAATCATGAAGCATCACAGATTATTATTAGATGCGAGCAGTACACGCTTTGGGGCTATTTCAATTACTATTAAATTCCTCAATGGCATTGAGGTCCAACATTCTTTAATTTCCTATCACACAGCTATACACCTAGCTTCAAGGGTGCGGTACAGTCTTACTCTTACTGCCACCGCTGGAGGTGTAACTACATTGTGTTTTATGAGGGTGGTACATCCACTTATCTTAGAAAACACATCTAAGTTCCTCTGAAACATTTCCTCAGTCTGTCATCTCCGCTCTAGCGACAGAACAACCCTTGTAGGAACTTTGGATTCCTGCCCCGTTGGGAATGGTAACTAGCGGTGCCAGATAGTACAGCTTTGGACATGTTCTCTGACAAAGCTGTAAGTAATATATGCTTCCAGGTTTTATCTTCTCCCAAGTGTCCCTCACAGAGATGTGTATGTGCAGCTTTAAGTACAAGTGGTAGATTAAATTGTGACACCAACAATTTTATCTTGAACATTAACAATTCTATACAGCAAATCATTTTTCAAAATATAATAGGTAATATTTTCTGTAGGCCTGTCAGCCTTCTCTATCCCATTTAAGTCAATTACATTTTTATAAACATTCACTAAGGTAGCATCTCCAAGTTGGTCTCGCTCAAAGTCTCTTAGAGGAAACAAGTTTGATAACACTGACCAATCTGAGTTCTGGCACCTTCACCTGACATCTCGCCAACAAAAGATGGCAGGAACCAGTTCTGTGTTGGAACTTGCACATCTTGCCTTTGTCTTTCATCCATTTATCTTGTGGAGGTTTATTCTCCCGAACAGCATTCTGGCCACAAACAATCCATAGGTTCAATTGATGTTGGGCATTGTGCCCACAAATTTCTAGGCTCTCCGCAATCAAAGCATATTGAACCCAAAGCAGTTTTGGCTGCCTTTTTATCAGTCAAACTTTTCTCACCAATGCCTGGTCCACCTTTCCATATACCAAGTTTTAGCTGAGGCACCAACTTTGGAGTAGGCAACGGAGGTCTGGTATAAGCTGCAAGAGACTGTATCTCTCTAATGCAGTGGCCACTTCTTTGTACGTCTAAGGCTCCTCCTCTGAAGCCCTTAATCCATTTTGATCATTCTGACAGTAGTGTTCTTTTCTGGATGCAACCACTTTTTAAATGTTTTACAAAGTTCAGTAAGCTGAGCACGAACCGGCACATCCTTGGACAGTCTACAGTTATGATACCATTGGGCTTCAACGACTGGTGACTCCAATCCATTTGAGTCGTGTGGCAGCACGCTGAAATGCTACCAGATATGCTTCTAAATCATCATCAGAAGTTAATTTCAGCAGCTTGGGTGCAGCTGGAGCCTCCCTGTCTCATCTTCCCTGAGCAATCACCTCACAGAAAAGATGGATATTATACTCCTGTGCTTCTGCCACTTTCGTAAAGGCTCTTATTACATCTTCCATTACCACAGAAGTTTGGGCTGGGTGGAATCTTGCTTCCCTTTGTGAATACTAAGGCAAATAACAAAACTTTTATATGGACCACACCCAACTCACAACTTTGCGAATCAGCATGTGTGGCACTACAATAATCAGCAGTTTTTTAAAACTTTTGCTTTCTGTGCAAAACCAACAGTTGCTTTAGCATTCCACACAGGCAAATAGCAAAGCTTTTAGGACCACAGCCAACTCAAAGCTTAATAAATCAGCAGGTGGGACACAACAATAACCAGCAGTTTTTAAAACATTTGTTTTCTTTTCTAAACAGACAGCTGCTACACAGTTCACAGGTGTATTTCTTTTATTACAACACAGCAATTTTACCCTACTTCAACTTTATAACAGTTTGTTAATTGATAGTGGTATTGAGCACATTTCACTCACCAATATTGCATATAATTAGTTGGGTGGAAAGTAGGATCTGGGTGTCCTTTGTAATCACATGATGACACCAATGTGATACTGACATTGGTCAGATGACAGACACAAACAACTTCTTACTGGAAAGCTGTGCTTTTTATTGTTCACGTCACAAATAGCACAGCAGACTTTTGTCAGAATGACACCAGTGAGGGAAACCACCATCCCAGTAAAGGATGGTTTTGAGACTTAGGAAAAAAAGCTGTCAATACCAGTCTCGGCTTCAAAAATAAAAGAATAGTCATATACAATAATGCAATCTATTACCCAAGTATAATAGATATGATAAGCATATTCTGATTAATGCTATGTTTAAACACAACAATGCACATACTGTTGATAATACTGTCCATTTGAAGTAATTGATTAAAGGGAGAGGTGATTTGCCCCTTTTGGACATTTTTTGTCCTAAACGACTTAATTGCCCATCAAATAACTCAGGACTCTTTAGCTACCCAGTAATTCTATGGTAATATTCTGATAATAAGTACAATAAAGGCTGGACATTAAATTGTGATATATATAGAGAGAGAGAGAGGGGGAGGATATAGAATTGTATGCCTCAGCTTTTTTTCCATTGTGTAGCTAGTTAGTAACATTTGATTTATATATTGTGCATTTGTTATAAAGATGTTATGTTTGATTTAACATTGTTTTATTGCTATACTGTTAGTAATACTTTCCGGATGTTATTTACTGATAGGCGCGGGAAAAAATCCAAGTCTTCTCTGTATATACTGTGCTGTTTTGAGTTTAAAATCACTTAATTTGCCAGACTGAGGATGAACTCAGTGGAATGAGCTGTTTTCTTTGTTTTTTTCAGTTGCAGCTGCCAGTGTGATCTGAAAAAAAAAAACAGACAGTTACTATTCTGCATACAAATTAAAAATAACTCAAAGTAATTGACTTTGTTAAACCAATGCTTTAATTAACAAATCAAATATTTGCTGTGTACATTTTCCCTTGATGATAACATTGTTTAGTAGATCTTTGTCTCTCAGATATTTTTAAAGGACAACTTCAGTCAGAGTTTATTAAAGGAGAACTCTAGACCACTACAGCATTCAGCAGAAATTTAGCGGTCTAATATTTTTGGGGAAAGTGACACATGGCAGAACATGCCTCATTAGCCATGGTACCATCCGCTTCCATGCAAAAACTCCCTAAAAAATCACCTAGACCTTCATATTCTGCCTCAAATGCAATACCATCAAGACCCTTAGCCTGAATGTTATATGGCTACTTGAATTAACAATAACGTAATATTAATATAATCATGTCTGCCAATATTAAATTCTGTACATAAGACACAAGTTTTATGCATTGTAGTTTTGGAGTCACTTACTACAAAAGAACACAGTAGAAGCCCCTTATTCTTTATAAATATGCTTACAGGTACTCAGTTGCCCCGAGGTTAAATGTGTTTAATGTTTTGGAAGACTAACTGGGTAGATCTGACTAAGTTGCTCAACACCAGATAGAGTCATCAGGCAAGTACAAGGTCAGATTCAGGATAAAACAGCAACAGGTGAGACAGCATGGTACCAAAACACAAAAGGGAGATTATGGGACCCGCTGCATGGGAGCTGTGCTACTTCAGCTAACCAATCCTGCTCCACTGAGTGGTACTACACTACTTCTACAGAGCCTACTCTCACAGAACATTAGGCAAAATATGCCAAATAGTTTATATCTGTTATTATTATTATTATTATTATTATTATTAACAGATTATTATCTGTTATAAATATTCTATTTCTACTATCGCTAATACTCTCTTCAATAGAGTCAGATTATATATATCATATTTGAAAATGTGTCTCTGGAAGAAAAATTGCACATGAACTTGTTTGCTATTTTATATTCCAAAGTAAATGCCATGCTTCATCTGCATAATCCCTAAATGCACTAACGTGATATATTGCAGCAAACCTTCATTTACCAATGAACTATTGAATCTGGTTAACTCTGTTAAGACTTTTTTTTAAAAAAAAAAAAAAAAAAAATCTCAAAATTGCCAACTCTTCCTCTATTCCCATAGGACTTTATTGACATCAATAATACCACAGAATTTTAAAGCACAAAGGCTTTTGACCTTTCCATCCTCTGATATTTCGAAAAGGA
Organism: Mixophyes fleayi; assembly: GCF_038048845.1. Taxonomy (NCBI): domain Eukaryota; kingdom Metazoa; phylum Chordata; class Amphibia; order Anura; family Limnodynastidae; genus Mixophyes; species Mixophyes fleayi. The sequence continues at coordinate 324,222,287 of NC_134403.1, read as the reverse complement.
CTTCCACTGATCCTTTGGCAGTTATCATAAAGCTGTCATGCAGTAGAGTTTACAGAGCATTTTGGCTAACCTTTCATGTGGTCTCAGCAGAAATTGTATTTTGTAGTTTGAATTAAACTGAATATACCAAATCAGCTTTCTAAGTAATCAATACACTGCTTCAGGCTGGGTCATTACGAGATCACCAACCAAGCAGAACAGGGATTAAAGTCAGCTTTATCCATTTCTCTAGCCCTATTAGTACTGTCCTGTTACTGCATGACAGATAGCAACATCATATTTCTGTTTATAATTTAAAAGATATTAAACTTACAAATAATTTTATTGTCACATTTTACTGTACCCATATTTATATGTACAAAAAAGAATTAATAATTTATCAGTCATATTGATGAAGTGTGTTATCAAAATATATTAATTTGCTGTATTTGCTATATTGAATCTTCGCTCTATGTTCTGAATCCCTTGAGATTTGTATTAACAAAGATTCAGTTATAATATGACGTCTTTTCACAAAAACTGAAATAATGTGCACGAACAACAGCTAATTAATAAATTACTCAGAGGTAAATTAAGTGTAGGTTTTTTTTACATGCACACACCAGCCACTTCTTAATTAGTACTATGTCATGTTTGTTTTATTTTTAATAATACAAGTATATCTACAATTAGAATGAATATTGCCCTGTTGAAAAGAAAAGCTAGCATAAAAAATATACACATTACTTAATCATATGAGACATGAGAACACTTTGGAAATGTCTGATAAGTAAATGTACTTTAAATGCTCCTGAAAATATATATAATAAGCCTTAAACATAAAATTATTTTAAAATTTGTATCTAAATGGCAATGAAATCGTCATCCACAAAGGAAAACAAAGAGCTTTGTAGAGACTGATATAAAGAAATAATCAAGAGGATTCAAGAGACCTCTATGCGATACACATAACATCTTTATAACCAATGCACAATACATAAAGCATCTTAATGACTTATATACAGTACAGAGAGCATCTTAATAAACAATATGTAATACAGACATCATTCTAGTAACCATTGTACAATACAGTCAGCATTCTCATGACTACTAGTCAACACAATGCATACTAGTGACTACTGTTCAATGTCAAACCTGTTCCAGAGGCCACGATAAAATGCAGATCCCCATGTTTCTGATGTTAGTACAATTCCCCTTATTCTCTACAGATTTTACAATGTATCCACACTACATCTCTGGTGGTGTTACAGTGCAGATCCCTAACTATCTGGTAGATGTATATAATGCAGAGCACAAATACTCTTTGGAGTCTCTACTGTATAGTCCCCAGACTCACAGCATGTTGGGTTAACTGTACAGATCCCAGATCTCTGCTGATACTAAGTTGTAAATCACAATCTCTGTTGGAGACCCATATGTATTACTTACCCTTCTACAGTTCCACACTGTCTATCAGTGTGTTGGAGAAGAATTTTAGCTGTGATGGACCACATTCATATGTTATACCCTGATACTACAGGACACTAGGACACTGTGGAGCCGGACGGTGACACAAGATAGTACAGGTAAGGCACTAGGACACAGGAACAGGAAAATGTATTGTCTAACACACAAATAGACTGTGTGCAACCGTAGCTGGGTAAGTAATACATATGGGTTTCCAACAGAGATTGTGGTTTGTGCACTGTCAAATGGTTTAATGTGTGCAATGACTATGGATTTATAAACAGGAATGACACCAAGGAAGATGTTAATAACAAATTCTAGCGCTACATCCACTTTAAACCACAGCAATTGATATAAAAAATTGGGTGTATAGTTCTGGATAAAATCTATAGATACATACAATTCTAAGAATAAAAGGCTCACAGCCTTTTATGTACCCATTAATTTTATTAAACAATAAAATCTTCCATATGTACTCAATAATAAAAAATATTCCAATCACATATAGATAAATTCATATAAAAACCAAATGCTTATAAATATTGCCTCAGATAAAGGATAAAACCATATAAATTTGTATAAAAAACAAATGCATATAAATATAAATAATTCCTCAGATAAAAAATAAAACCAGTGTTATCATGCTTCCAAAATAAATATTCATATTAGAAAAACTCCAAGCCTGTATATAAAGAACACATAAGAAATGTTTCAGTCCAAACATTCAACGCTTGTATCCCATGAAAAATCCACTTTATAGTTACCAATAGTTGTTCAAATCTTTGGTGGTGAAATCAGTCCCATGCATGCATTCGTTAATTTGTATTCTGTGAGGGTGTCTGGAGCATACCTCAAATCACTGATTCCCTTAGCATGCGTTCCACCTCGTTATCCTGGAACGCATGTGTACTTCCGGTTTGTGTGCACAACTTCCGGTTTGGGCTGCAAATCATCCGATCAGCCAATTAGTCATTCCCTGACGAGTTTCATCTCTTAGGACTTGCTCAAAGGGGTTGACACCATCATATTTCATTGTCTCTTAAGTAGTATATTCTGCTTAGCATCTCCTCCATTTCCATCAATCAAAAAGTCCATGTAGGGGAGGAAACACATTAAATATATCTAACCTCCGTTTCAAGGAAGATGTGCTTGTACACCAGACTGTTATTAAGAAGAACAACTCACCAAAGTATCTACGCAGTGTGGGAGACATAAAGACTGTAGTGTTTGATGTAATAGAAGGGAAGAAGGATGCAGAGGCAACTAATGTAACTGGTCCTGGTGGTGCTTCAGTCCAAGGTAGTAAATATGCAACAGACTGTAGTCGTTATAGGCACTATCCATATCACAGAGGTCCTCCACAAAACTACCACTAATACAACCAAAACAGTGAAACTGATGAAGAGAAGCCAGAATAAATTAAAAGTGTGCCACAAGCCAAAACTCTCACCGGAAGTGTCTCTAGTCACCATACTACGTAAAGAGACCATATGGGCACAGAATACAGTATTCTAATGTTGCCCCAGTATAGAGTGAAGTGGTGGAGAGCCCAGTCAGTCAACGTGTCAGAGAACAAGGTAGATCAGTGCTAAAGAACATGTATAGAAGTTTCAGGTCAAGATTCCACAGAGGACCACCTCATCTGATGCTACCCAGAAAAGACGGAAATGAAGATGACAAAGAAAATCAGGGGGTTGGAACCCAGATTCAACAGTCACCTAAAAGCAATTACCACTGTAACTTTCACTACAACATCAACGCAAAAACTATGCCATTACTTGTGGGAGATGAGTGTGGAATAAAAAGATTCATCGCCACAGTAAACTGGGGGATATGTGGGAAGGCGTTCCTTATAAAGTAATCAGTATCCCTACTTCAGAAGTCAACACATACCAAATCCAACGAGAGGGTGATGGGAAGCTGAGTGTCGGGCCTAGAGTTAAGATCAAGCCATTTACTGCTGTGAGTCCAAAACCACTGGCAGAAGATTCAACCATGACAGAGGGATGGGAACCCTTGGACATAATCCCTTTAATGACCCTATTATCTTAATCACTTTTAAGTGTGGGCCAACTACCACGAGAGCTGGCAGTAGAAAAGCTCCGGGGTTAGCAATGTATGTGGAGGCCAAGGTAGATACCACCAATGCCCCTACTTCTCACTCCTCCGAGAGTGATGTAACTGAATTAGCTCTTAGACGGTCAGAAAGATGTGACAAAGGTGTGTTACATGCCTGCTATAAAGAGTAAACTGTTATCTATTTTATTTACCTGCAGTGTTGAAGTGAATAAGTTATGCTATTGTTTCTGCTGTTTGAGCTGACTTTGTGGACTTTTACTGCTCGCTATTACGTGAGGATATGCAAGATTCCACTTGAATCACATGTCTCTGCTGCTAATCTTCCAGATTGGGCTTTCCAGTCCTCACTGCTTGATTTCCAACCGGTCAGGTTTACAGCACTGTACACCAGTCTTTCACATCAAGCTCTCACATGTTTAGAATCTCTCCAGCTCCTCATGGCATTCACTGGGTTCTGGGGAGGCACCCTATAGGAAAGCAGACTAACTTTACATCCCACTGTCAGCTCACTCAGTATCTCTCAGTTTCACTACAGCCAAATGGGATTTTGTGGTATAAGTCTTAACACCCAAGGTTAGACACTGTTATGACAAACTTGAAGGCAAATCAACTGGGAGCTAAAGCAGGTAATTATGAACCCCCAAACTGTCACATACACTATCCATCTTGTCCTTGCTGTATTATCCTCCATCGTCACCAAAACTTACCGTATGCATTTCAAAAATGCATGAAAAAACAGACTTCATGGACATCACCAACTTCAGATTGAATTAAATAGGAGTTGACATCTTAATGTAATGTACCTAAAAATGAGGTGCTGTTTGTAGTAAGCTCCCCCCATTCACACAATATCTGTCCAATGACAAGTGACTTTTTTTCACTCTGATGCCTGTTTTTGTCCTCACTCCAGTATACCAGGAAGGTGCAGTTTGAACTACAGTATTTCCCTCTTTACATGCTTAGACTATTATAAAAAGGCAACACATACTTAGATATGAAGTTTAATTTAGACAGTTTGTTTTATTCTTGTTTAAATATAACAATTTCCATAATTGCTGTTGTTGTCCATTTTAGTACAGTGTTTCTCATATAAGCTACAGAAGTGTGTAGGCAAAGTCTTCTACATTTTTGACCACAGCGTGTAATATCAATTCAGAATGAAGATTTACAGAAGTAATATATAAATGCTAGAATACAACCCCAAACATTTCTAAACCACAAACCATTAGAACCTTGAAATAAATTTGCAATCAGTTTAGCACAGCATAAGCCGCTACTTCCTTGCTCTGCATTGCAGTTAAACTCTCTAACTACCTGGGGAATTATTCCACATTAATTTCTAATAATAATGGGAAAACATACAGCATGGAAGAGATTGTGTGACCTACTAATAAAAATATGTAGTCATACACTAATGTAAATATTTATACTGCACCATGCCATTAGCTCTTGCAGTTAATTTATTTCTCTCGCTAATGGATTGGAGTGGAATATGTTCCCAGAGCAGTTTACATTAAAAAAAACTATTAATATATCGCACAATGTGTCTGCCTTACCATATTTTTAAAGTTGGTTATAAAGCAAAAATGGTTTGAAGCACTTCCCTTAAATGGATTGTTTAATTAGTGATCAAATGTAATGACTGAAGCAAACTTTCTTAACGTAGGAGTGAGAACATCAAAACAAAAAATTAGGATCTTTTGATAGTTTTAAAGTAATGTTAAGATATATTTTATAATAAAATGAATATAACAAAGTGTTTTTCTTTCCATATTTAATTAGAAATATGGATGTACTTCCTTGGACACTCTCTTGTTCTCTAGCTATTCCACAACTCCCTCTACCCCAGTTGCAGAAAAACTGGACCCAGAACGGGTTAATTCAGGTTAAACAAGGGTGCTAGATGCATGCTTTTGCACAAATAATATATTTGCATAATAATGTTGTATATTTAAAGTTGAGAATTCTAAAATATACCAATACAATGGACAGCATAGACACTAAGGGGGGTATTCAATTGTGAGCGAGATCGGTGAAATACTCGCGCTCGAAAAATATTACCGTTAATACTGTAATATTGCGCGTAAATACCGTTAATCCGGTAATTCACTCGCTGGATTTCAGCGAGTAATTACCGTATTAACGGTAATATTTTTCGAGCGCGAGTATTTCACCGATCTCGCTCACAATTGAATACCCCCCTAAGGGGCGTATTCAATTGTTAAGAAGTCCTGCGGCGTTAAAACTATTACAGTTAATACGGTAAAATACTAAAAAGGTGATCAGCGCACGGAGATCTGAAGCATACAATATGGCACTGAAATGCACATGAAGATGTTTATAGCCCTTTTGTAACAATGTAATAAAAATAACGAGTCAGTAGTTTTCAATATGGTCTTACCCTGCTCTTTCCCTGCATACACTCGAAATTTCCTCTCCTCGGTGTCAGCGGAGTGCTGGCTTCCCAATCTGAGGCGCGATGTGTAGAAAAGAGTACAAGTATTTCCAGATGGTATTCGGCTGTGAGTACAGCTCGTGCAGTCTGCAGTGGAACGCAGGTGAACCGCACAATTCCTTCTGTCACTTCCTGTATGGACGGATGCCCAGATAGTACAAACAGGAGTGCAGAAGCTGCAATGGTGCAAAGAGGTACCCCAGAAGCCTCCAAACAGCAATTCAGTGCCAGTACCCCCTCTCAGCTACTGACACCAACATGCCTCTCAGACAAATACGGTAAAATGTAGCTGGATTTCAGCTCGTGGCTCAGAGAGCTGCGAGATGAAATCCAGCGAGTAAATTACCGTATTAACTGCTTTTCCAGGCACGATTACCGTAATAATGGTAATCGTGCACGGACCGCGAGATTTTCGGCGTTTCCACCGAAAATTGAATATGCCCCTAAGAATAATAAAAAACAATCTTTCACATCCCAGTCTTATATGAGGTGCAGGCACACAAAATGTCACAGGACTGTCTCCTCCTACTGCCATGTCCAGAAGAACAATTTTCCCCATACATAACCGCTTTCTGCCAAGCATTTCTTACGCTTTACTTTGCTTTAATTTCAGTGTAGCCTGGGTGAAAATACAATGGGATTAATGCTCATTAAAAACCTGGTACATTATGCTGTGGGGAAGCTTTGAGAACATGAACAATGAATGTTTTGTTTAAAAGCACAAAGTACAAGGTTTTGACCATGCTCTAAATAATATGGCATTGTTTTTTATGTGACTTTTACACTTTTGCACAGCACTCCTGTTGAAATTTTTAAGCCTCCCTGCAAACACACAGGCTCACTTCAAATTTGAGAGTATAGGTACTCATCTTGAAAGGCATTCATCTTGAAATAAATTGAGAAACCATCAATTTTTTTGCATTGCACATCTAATTCATTTAGTAGTTCTGTGTAAAGCACTGTGTTAAACTGCATGAACTGCATAATATGCTAAAAAACAATCCATAGACTTAGATTTTGGATTTTCAGTGAGTAAGTGCGTAAGTATGCAAAATATGCCAACGTATTCATCTGGAGCATGGGAAAAAAATCAATTAAATATTTCAGCTCTTAGTTAAATTTGCACATACTACAGATAAGTGAGTCTAAGCATGCTTACCCATGTACATTTTAAGGCAGCAAGATTTTCACAATCCATTTTGTATAAAATGTCCTTGATTTTTTGCGTCCAGCAATAAAGGTGTTTTACAGAAGTTCATTCAGTACATTCCTTTATTATATCATTTTTTAAAGCTCCTATAAGCTGAGGACAAAGGAAGTTGAATTATTGGGGGAAAAAGATAAGTGATGTCTTAGAATAAGAGCGGCACATAGCTAAATCATTTCTAAAAGGCTGGAAATTATAATAGGAAGGGGTTAGAAAAGCAGTGTAATTTTTATGCCATATGGGTTTATTTCCACTTCACTTCCTTTGCTCTTCTCAAAATCCTGTTACCATCTGAAAAATTATTTTTACAGTCTGCAATTTACAATATTGGAGAGTGCCCTGTTTTCTGAACAATCATGGGCACTGAGAGTCGAAAGCAAAGTCTAGGGATAACCTCTGTTCAAAATAATATTGTTTTGTGATGCTTTAGAAAGCTTTTTGAAGATGCTGCTTGCAATACCTGTATGAATTAAATTCAACTGTACTTGTCTCCAATAATCATGTCAATTTAATCTATGATTTTAAATTAAACTAGTGAAATCACTGAGGCATGAGGTACTACTACAAATTACCTCAGTTTTTCCTAGTGAATTGATTGATAGGCAACTTTCTACTACTATTGATTCAGGTCACAAAATGGCTGCCTCCACTGCAGGCAGTCAACATATTATTATTTTTGTTTATCTAATGATTAATTTTAATCTGTGATACTGGATTTTTACACATATAATGTATATACACAAAAGACAGACAGGCACATTTGAAGTAATCCGGTTCACAAACAGACCACCATGCATAAGATCGATCCACTATACACCTCTACCTGATATTCCTCACTAGTACTCAAATTTTCTGCCGGAGTGGAATTGCTGATAAATGTAAGTTGTAATCAAGTGAAATTGTGAGGTGGTTTAACATAAAAAATAGAGAATTTGGGGAAGAGGATAAGCTTTGTCCCAAGTGAGGGTATGAAAAAGGGTCATGCCATTACCTTCACCACACACATGTCATTAACAGAGTAACATTTTTATGGTGACCATACAAACATTATTTATAATGGCTAAATTCTCTGACTTTGGCCAAATTATGCTGACACCATAGGATACAGTGATCTTAATAGACTTCAAGTAAGTTCACATTTAACTTAAGTAATGTCTAACTTCATTACTGTACTCAGGAGACAGACAGAAAAGCTGATATGTTAATGACAACAATATATTTGGATTGAAAAGTAATTATACTTATACTTAATAAATAGAACTACATTATAAAGAATACTAGAATATCTACAAAATATTTGTGAATCAATATACTCAAAATAGATTAATAGTCCACAAATTGTTCAGTGAACTGAACCACAGGAGCGTCTCCCCCTTTAACCCTAACCAAACCTCCCACAATATTCATCCCCTGCAGCAGCCAAATGCTAACAACCCTCTTGAGCTTAACTCCTTCAATAATGACAGCCTAATGCTAATTGGTATGAGCTCTAATGAGTCCAAGGAAATGTATAAATTCCATGCTATGTAAGACATTGCAGCACTCGGACTTGCAAAAGGAGAATTCAGTTTGTCCATGTATATTAAAATAGTAAGTGAAGCAAAAGCTTTCAATCACTCCTATGGCCTTTGTCAAGCATAATGCATAACAATCTCAGTATGTACATATGCACTTTGATGGTGTTACAAAACTGGAAATAATTCATTCACAGCACCTTAACCTGACAGTTAAAGCAGTTGCCTATCAAAATGCTTATAACATTTTACAAGCAAAACAATTATCTACTGGCTTTTTAATTAGATATAGATAAAAAAAAAAATTAGTTGCCTGCAGATTAACAAAAAGATCACTTAATGAAAGTAAATGTATGACTTGGTCTCATGCTTCAATCAGCTGATTCAATATTCAATTACACTAATACATTTTTACATTAATAAATGTATTAATTTTTTACATTAACATTGTTTAGCCAATTAATGTAATCGTCCCTTCTTTTGTGAACTAGAGTCTGTTCGACACTTTGATACCAAGTTTGACTTGGTGTATAGTCATAAATCCACTTACTTGGAACAAACAATAGCTTTATGCTTTATACACTTATCATGGTACCATGCACAACTGAGTTATTATCTTACACTAAGTTCGGGTGCTGGGATGTCATTCTTTTTTTTCTCTCATATTTGGTTTGGTCGGTGTGCCCCTAGTATTGTTCAGTTAGGATTTATTTATATCTCTCCTCTCATCTGGGACAACTGAAATACTCCAGTCATGTCTCTGTCCATCATATGATGAGTGCAGATATCGCAGTGTTGAGTATATAGAAGCTTACCCTTAGTATTACAAAATGAAAGTATAAGGTATTAATTCATTTTTTGATAAAAACATTTAAGCTTGCAATCCAAGATCAATAATCCACATGTTTGCAAGTCCGACACTAACTATGCTTCAAACAAAACTCAAATGCAGTTAAAATCTTATGCACTGAAGTGTTCCTTGTACAGATGCCTAGGTTCTAACGATCAATGGATCTGGCTGACTATTTTCTTTGGTCCCTCATGTATAGTTTGATGTAATGTACTACTTCTGGTAACTCAGCATATATGATATTACCTACTAATGTGCAATATTATGGTTTTCCAGCAGATATCCCATTATAGCACAAAAACTGAAAAGCGAATGTGCGTTAGATGGATACTTGCCAGAATATTATACTAATGTCACATAGCAACATCAATTATTTCATAAAATTGTTCAACATGAGTACCTAATATAATGTCAAGATGGTGCTAAATGATGTTAAGCTGCTACTTAATTATGGGAATGTGTCATAATCTTATCTGAAAAATAACTCAATTTACAAATTACAGTGAATACATCCATTGCATTCAATATTAGACTACAAAGTGGAGCACCTTGAATCATGACATGTTTGGCACTATTGAGCTACTGTTTGATTGTGCCCATGTGTGGCCAGTCAGCTTCTTCTCAATTATAAAGCGGCTTCACTCTGATTGGTCAGAGTATGTGAAAGGCCCTCTGTATTGGTTAGTAGTGATGAGACCCTACAGTGTAGCAATGCAGTTAATTCAGAGCCATCTTAACAACATTATGGGCCCCCGGGCAAAGCAGTGCACCAGGGCCCCTAAATATATATATATATATATATATATATATATATATATATATATATATATATATAGAAATATATATATATAGATAGATAGATAGATATAGATGTATATGTATATATAGATGTATAGAGATATAGATAGAAGTACTTGCTCAGTGACCCTTGAAGGTTTTTTTGCAGATTTTTTTCTTTTGAGGATTATTTATTCTAAGAGCCCTGCTTATGGGGCCCCCGGACACCTGCCCATTGTGCCCATTGTGCCCATTGTGCCCAATGGAAAAGATGGCCCTGAGTTCATTGACACATTTTACAATATAGTTCATTGCGGTTAGTGGAGAAAACCCATATGGGGGTCTCGCCGCTACTAATCAATACAGAGCAGCTTTCCTACACCCTGACCAATCAGAGTGACGCTACTCTATATTGATTGGAAGCTGACAGACTACTGCAGCACCTCGCAGAGCGTGTTAACGCACTCCACAGGGGTGGATTCCTGCTGGTACGGCTGACCCAGCCCTGCCCTGTTCTCCCATTCATGTGTGACAAGGGGAGGTGGACATAATGTGAATGAGGACAAGGAGAAAGGTACCTGCACCTGGACCATGTGAGTCTCGAGTACATGTGAAATGACATTATTGTGTGCAGGTTGCATCCGAAGATAAATCTTGCCCAATATGTGTTACACCATCTTGTTTTCATTGGTTTGTAAAAGCAACATGACAGCGAGCTCCAATTATAACCCGTAATAATGAATTATCACCCATTCATTTTCCCTACATTCACTGTGCAGCAAACAGTTTTACGGATTACATTTCAACAAATATGTTTTGCAGCACTCCCTCTGGTAATCAATCTTTTAGTTTAAAAAATACTATACCATTTCTATTTGTTTCATTTTCTGTATTCATTGGACAACATGTCAGCTTACCCTTGGCTAGATACCTGTACTGTACCACAAATATTCCCTGTTAACCTTTCTCAGTTGTCACTTAGAAAAGTATTAATGAAGACTGACCCCACTATCACCTTTCCTTACCTTCACAGTGAATTCCATTACTTTGACACTTTTATGGTTTTTTATGTTTTCACTCATCCATTTTGCTGTACCTTCAGATTGTGTTATGAAAATTAACCAGTTCATTCCAGGAATAACCTTCCACCTGAACTGACGATGTGTAATATGCACACTACTTAGAAAATAGAAAAATAAAATGTTTGATTGTATATTCCTAACTGTTTTCTGTTTTTCTTTCACCTTTTTCTATTTTTTTATTTTTGGTAAAGGGCTCCGTCTTGTTTATGCTACAATCTAGTCAGTGGGAAGCGCATTAGAGCAGGAAGAGCTGAAAAGAGGGATTAGCATGGGCAGATGTAATATCAGGTGGAGAACAGTGGGTAAGCATCCTTGCTGGCTATGTTAGTTTACAAATAATTACCTCTGCATTTAACAAGCTGTTCTTAAGTGACCTTTTCATGTTCAACCTATGCAAATTAAAATCCAAAATCCTGTGATAGAGCAGCTGTTAATATATCATATTAGCTTTTAAATCTCTCTATATTTTGAAAATTGAAAAATCAGTTATTTAAACAATTTTACACTTATAGTACATTCTGCTTAAGCATTGGACCTAAAACAAGATAATGCCCACAACTGCATATTCCTATGTTATTGGAAATTCATACTTGGAGACTATTCATTGCACAAGCCCTCATCGTAAATTTAAAAGCTATTAAGGAAATTTTGCAGACACTGAGTACTTTGATTTATTTTCATGTATTTTAAGGAAGATTCTAAAGTTGGGTCTCACTGGGGTTTATAAATCCGTGACTTTATGACTTTAACTTGCATTTCACTTTATTTTAAATGCTTCATGTTCCATTTCAGTCCCTCTGATGCACCTCAACCTGGTTGAAAACTTATATTTATCTCAATGGGAGTTCTTGTAAAAACAATGAAATACAGTTGAGAAGGGTTTCTTTGAATTTACAGAAATTGACCAAAATGCCATCGCCCAGACTCCAGGACCACGCCAGCATCACTTCCATATATATCGTAGTAAGCAACACAGTCAGAAATCCAGCTTCACAAGAAATTCTTCTTTTTTTTGAATCACAGAAATTGAAGGAATAGTATATAGGTTTACATTTCCTTCGACAGGTATACAATTTACAAACAAACAAATACTCTTTTTATACAGACCTTTTTCCTATCACCGTGCCTTATGGATACCAGGTATCCATTACTTCATTAGTGCAGCTGAAGGGAAACAACATTAACCCTCGCTTTGACAGATGTGCATTACTAGGGATGAGCGCTGATCCCAGTGTTTTGGTTTGAATGTGGTCTTTGTTCTAAATCATCTTCATTTTTTGGTTTTGTTACTGGTTTTGCCCAAATATCCTGAATGGTTCTGTTTTGGACCTAATTCAAACTTGTCAAAAATAGATAAAATGATGTGATTTTGAGCTGTTTTTGCTCCTATATTACTATTTATAGAATTAACATTCATTAACAGTCTATTTTCTAATGATCTCTTCACAACTGTACAAATTTTCACTAGTCTGCATCGAGGTGGCTAAAATTAGTGACAGAGTAGCGTAAAAATACATGGCAGTTTACTAAAAGAAACAATCACCATTTCTGCTTTCATTAATTTAATTCAGTTCCATATCGCACATTATAAGTCAACGATTTGGTCCTACATTTGGTTCTTTGTCAAGACAACCACATAGAACAACGTAAAGAACAGATATTAAATAAAACATGTAGTTACCTGATTTCTTATGCAATCCCTGATTGTCTTCAGTTGCAGCTCATTATTCATGAAAAGGTGATAGTCTGCATATCATTGCCACATATATGAGGCAATGGCTCCATTGCACTCCAAAAAATATGCATTCCACCCTGGAACGTATGAACCAGAACTGCCAAACCTGGAAGTGCCAAAACGGAAATACACAAACGAGTTTTCACTATTGCAACCAAACACAGCGATTCCTAGGTGAGTCACTGGCACACCTGCCCAGCAGATGTGTATTCCCTGTGAGTACCTAAGACATGTGTCAAGGAGGTAAAATAACACACCTCCCCTATCAAATGTACACTCTGGCAGTATGCGTTCCAGCTTGGAACGCATTGGCTGGAAGTGCAATGACACACTTCCTGTATAACAAGCGCTTTGGTTCCATATTTTCCTGGAAATGACGTTTTGCCTCGTTTTCAGATCCAATTTTGGTGCAAAGAATCGAGATGTGTTTTGTATCTTCTCAAACCCCCAATCTTGTATCTATTAGATTTCTCAGAGTCCAAACCGCTCATCTCTACTATCAATACCAAAAAAAGCAACTGCAAGTACTTTGCTGCTGTTCTGGTATTTATAGAAATAGCTTTTTTGAAGCAGGTAAAGGTTTTTTTGTTTATACATTTTCAAATTTTTCTAAGATTGTTATCAAATTTTACCTATACATTGTATACCAAATAGGCAAGTCAGAAACTGGATAAAATACTCATAATGACAGTCAATGGATGACAAATATATCCTTGGATATTGTGACAAGGATTTCATTCCAGAACACATGAATTTACAGGGTTTTGATGGATTTAGACCTAGACTGGACTCTCTATAGGGCACTTGCCCACAATAAAATGAGCATTTTTCCAAACTGGCTGAGTGGCAATTAATTCTTCCATGCAACTGAGGCTCAAGATTAAGCGATCATTAATACATTTTAGAATATATATTTTTTATTTTATTCCCTGTGGATCATTGAATTAAAACACTCAGCTCACTAATGATAGATCCTAGTGCCACAAGAAACACATTCACCTTGAATGATATCTCAAAAGATTAGTATTAGTTATACCTTTTGATGTTTGTGAAAGGTGTCAGCAGTGGTTGGAGGATGTTAAACCACAAACGCTTCTAAGTTAACCTGGTTGCTGGTTTATTGAACTTGGTAACAAACAGTTTTTGCAGGTACTCAAAATTAGTTTGTAGTACAGCAACAGGTATACAGTCTTATATGGCGTATTATGCAGTATGGACTTATACACTTGTACATATATATGAAGGGAGGTTATTGTTATGTTCCCTGCACGTCCGTGCAGGAACTTATTATGATCACTGGCTCTCCGATTGTCAGGAGCCGTCCCTGTACTGTCCATACGTACTTTTGCGTTGCGTTGCCTAGCAACAGTACGTACTTCCTCCACTTCTTTTCCTCTATTTATTGGCGGTCAGGTGCATCTGACTGCCAAAATCTCCTCCACCCGATCAGGAGCCACTATTAGGTATATCTGGCACCTCCCTCCATCAGTCTGGTGCCAGAGTATTGGTTTCACCAGCTCCAGCGTCCCGTTACCTACTTCGTCCTGTTGTTTGTACCTTGGCGACTGACTTTTGGCTTGTTTCTGACTATTCTCTGTTCTGCGATTTGGCTCTGTTGTTACCTGGAATCTGACCCTTGGCTTGCTTCTGACTTCCCCTCTGGATCGCCCTTCTGTACTGCACCATCATTTGGCTTTTGACCCAGACCGTACGACCATTCCTGTCTCTACCGCTGCCCTGATTACTAACTGGGAGAACCGCGACCTGCGCACCTCAAGCAGCCAAGCCCATACCTCCTTGCGGGGGGTCCCTGGTGAACACCGGGGGGTGTTAGACTCCGCACCTTCCTGATTAGTTGCACCAATATCAGGCAGTGGTATCCTTTAAAAGGTCATTATCGTGACACCGATTACTATACTTGGAGTCTCCAATCAATCTATTTACTCTTTGAGGAACTTGAGATGCACTGTACGCAGCTAATATTCACTGCGTCCGTTCCCTTCTCTACCTCTTATGAAAGATCATGCGTGAAAGCCAAACTTTCAGTTTGCGCTACTCGTGCATGCGCCGTAGCACATATCAGGTGCTCACATCCTGCCCCACTTCCAGTTTCACTAGACCACTGGAGAATATGGCTGCTATTAGGAGATGGAGTGTCTCTTCTAAAAATTAGGAGTATATAGGAGCATTCCAATCCCTTTGAAAGTTAAGCTGATGAAAGTTAATTTTTTTACAAAATATCTAATTTACACAACATAAGAACTTCTTTCTATACTCTTGACTGCTAAATACATTCAAAGTACATCAAATGTACTCAAAAGCAGCACTCCTAGATAGGATTGCCGATTCACTCAAACCACAAGTTAATTCATCAGTTCCTCCGTGCAGCTTGTCTCACAGCTTCGGCCAAAAACTGGGGATATGTGGTGCTGCGGAGAGGGTGTGAATGGGAAGATCAATCAGAAGCTGCAACCAAAGACATTGCTTTTTCTGATTGGTCCTCTCACTCACACTCCCCCCATTTGCACCTACTTTTAATTTAAAAGGTTTGGCAGATTAGGTGGTAGTGGATCATAAAGTAGATTTTCTCTTAGTAAAAATTATATTTTATTCTGAATTTCTTAAAACATATGAGAAGCAAAGAAAACAGCGACACAAATAACATTTCTTATTATTTATTGCTAGGTGAACATATTCTGTTTGTGCTTGTATAGTAGTTAAACAACTGCATATCTCCCCCTCATTATCTCCCACACACAACACCACAGGATCTCTGTTTGAAAATGTACATTCTATTCAAGTAGGTAAATATACTTACACAACCATTATAATTCCATGAATTACATGGAATTATAATGGTTCACATTTAATCCGTATACCAAAAAAAGTATGAAGTGTAGAAAGGACAATGAATGTTTTCTGCTGCATATATATTACCAAGTTTAACCTTTTCATTACATAATAATTACTAACAAAATCACATATTTAATTTAATCAAATTCAGATATTTATTTCAATATTAAATGAAGCCGCTAATTACAAAATCCTTATAAAACACAGAGGCACAGCAGTGTGCATAAATTATCTACATGAGGTCACTGAATGCTGAAAATGACATTCCTGAGTTTTTCCAACAGATTGACACTGTTGTGTTTCTTAGTGAAAGCAGCAATACAAAGAGTAGCTTGCCTGTAAATGACCTAGCATTGTATACTAGCACTACTATACTCAAAGCATGTGGAGAAAGATGATGAACAACCCAGTTTTCGGCCTTATTCATCAAGGAATGCAAGTGCCGATTTTGTTGCGCATAATCCGCAAATTTGATCTGCACATGTCCAGAACCTGACCATTTGCAACTAAACGCAGCAGCATTTAATTCATCTTCATATGCAAAGGACCCGAACTACAGCTTAAAATTTCAGGGAGGTAATGGGGTGGGAAAGGGGTGTTTGCTCACAGTCAATGCACAGTAAGGGCATGCCAAACTCTAGCTCATGCAGCCACGTATGATTCAAGCTTTGGGCATCTCAAAGGTACTAGATTTTCTGCCATATCTCTTGCTACAGCTACAGGGTTAAGGGTTAGTGTAAGTCCTGATTACAAGTCGAGTCTTGCCCCCCAGGGCTAAAATTTGCCAGCCCTCCGCTGCATGCTATAACATGTGTTTTCAATCAGGAACAACTGTAAACATTTATTTTATGTTCAGTAGACATTAAGAACATCCTAATAAATGTATTTCATGGAAATAAAAATATAAATAATAAAACCCACTTTTTTAACTGTTTTATCACGAATACCTACATTATTAACAGATGACATCATCATCATCATCACCATTTATTTATATAGCGCCACTGATTCCGCAGCACTGTACATAGAACTCATTCACCTCAGTCCCTGCCCCATTGGAGCTTACATTCTAAATTCCCTAACAGACACTGACAGACAGACAGAGAGAGACTAGGGTCAATTTTGATAGCAGCCAATTAACCTACCAGTATGTTTTTGGAATGTGGGAGGAAACCCGGAGCACATGGAGAAAACCGACGCAAACACAGGGAGAACATACAAACTCCACACAGAGAAGGCCATGGTCGGGAATTGAACTCATGACCCCAGCTCTGTGAGGCAGAAGTGCTAACCACTTAGCCCCCGTGCTGCCCAATCAATGACATTAATTGATTTTTTTATTCTGTGCGTTCTTATGCAAATTTATATTTCACATAGATATTGGATGCATCCTCCAGTGTCTTGTGCAGTAGAGCTAGACAGACCTTCACCTGCATTCATCAGCGCACATATCTTCAGATCTGCTCCTTTTTTAATTCAGACGTACATATGCCCTGAATTCTGTGCATTTTAAAACAAACACAGTTTGCGCTCATTATACGTGCCTTGATGAATCTGGCCCTTAGTATGCAAAACATGCTACAATCCCTATGAAACATAGTGGCAGAGCACTGGCTGATAGGATGCTCATTTTAGACAAGTTGATAGATGAAGGTGAGCTGTACCCAGAAGAAAATTGATGAAAGACCATGCACACTATATTTTTAACATTAGACTTTATGCTTCATGGAAAGTGAATAGGCAGTAAGAATAAGAGGTTAGATGGACAGTGACATCGGTAGACATTTCAACAAGAAGACAGACGAAGGTGGGCTAACCCCAAAAGAAAAATGGTTAGAGAAAGACTATACACACTGCTTAATTTTTTGGGGTCCCCACAAAGCGAACCTTTCAGAACCATTTTGGACTGGAGAATAGATAGGGATTTTAAAAATGTAGTAATGGGCATTTGGCTAACAGTGGTACTCATAATCATCATCATCATCACATATATCACATATATATTTATATAGTGCCACTAATTCTGCAGTGCTGCACAGAGATCTCATTCACATCAGTCCCTGTCCCATTGGTGCTCACATTCTAAATCCCCTAAAATACACAGACTAAGAGAGACTAAGGGCAATTTAATAGTAGACAATTAACTTACAAGTATATTTTTGGAGTGTGAGAGGAAACCGTAGCAACTGGAGGAAACCCACGCAAACACGGGGGGAACATACAATCTCCATACAGATAAGACCATGGTCAGGAATCGTATTCATGACTCTCGTGCTGTGAGGCAGGAGTGCTAACCACTAAGCCATCGTGCTGCCCACAGATGTGTATAACTGACTGATGTGTATAACTGACTAATGTGTATAACTGCTCATGTATGCAATTGACTGATGTGCATAACTGACTGATGTGGGTAATTGACTGATGCGTATAACTGACTGATGTGTATTACTGACTGATGTATGTAATGGACTGATGTGTATAACTGACTGATGTATGTAATTGACTGATGTGTATAACTGACTGATGTGTATAACTGATAGGGGTGTGCACCGGGCACTTTTAGTGTTTTGGGTTTTGGGTTTTGATTAGCTTGAGGTTTTGGGTTCTGATTTGTTTTGCCAAAACACCTGACGAAAGGTTTTGGTTCTGATTTAGGGTTTTGGGTTCTGATTTATTTTTAAAAAAGCATAAAAAGCGCTAAAATACATTATTTTGGGTTTTTTACACTCCTACGCTATTATTAACCTCAATAACATTCAATAACAATCATTTCCACTAATTTCCAGTCTATTCTGAACACCTCACACCTCACAATATTCTTTTTAGTCCAAAACGTTGCACCGCGGTAGCTTTCTGGACTGCGTAGTGGAGTGGCCCCGGTACCCAATTTGGTACCAGGGCCACAATACCTCCTCCAACTGGTCTCAATTCTACTGCACATATGGCTGCTCCTCCATCCTCTGCAGCATATAGAGGGTGGAGTTCTAGCGTGTCAATACCTCTTGTTTTCGATCATGACAGTGCATTTTAATTATTTTTGGATTTGCCCCCAACACTGAATGTAGTTTAATATCTGATACGCATCTATCTGGACTGCGTAGTGGAGTGGCCCCGGTACCCAATTTGGTACCGGGGCCACAATATATCACCCTCAACAGGTCTGAATTCCACTGCACAGATGGCGGACACCGGATGGACGTCTAAAACCAACATAGATGTTAAGACCGCAGTTCCTCTTTTTTGGGACTGCACAAACAATTAACGTAGTAATATAAATGGAAGTTACTATTTTTTTGAACTACAGAAAGAAAGAACGTAGTAATAAAAATGGCAGTTCCTCTTTTTTGTAACTACAAAAACAAAGAACGTAGTAATATAAATGGAAGTTGCTATTTTTTGGAACTACTGAAAGAAAGAAAGTATTAATAGAATCGGCAGTTACTCCTTTTTGGAACTACAAAAACAAAGAACGTAGTAATAGAAATGGCAGTTCCTCTTTTTTGGAACTTAATAAGAATTATATAATTTTGTTTATTCAGAAATGATGAGTCTCTCTATTAGAGTGTAATGCCCCTTAAAACTCCTTTAAATAAAATAGTACGTATTCTAGGAGACCCTGTTTATATATTTAACTTGGTTCTGCAAAAATATGCATGATGATCACTGGACAGAGATCTGTAATAGAGCAGCGATTAAAGTGGCCTGATTAAAGGTCATGTAAGATCTTAAAGCACTCACAATTATATAGAGACTGTATTCTCATTAAAGACGCTGCCTAACGTGTCTAAAAGTTGGCACTTTTATAGCGCTTGCTTCACTGGGTGATGTGAGCAAGCGGAGTGTGTTAATATGGAGAGACCCTATCTAAACATTAATATGATAGAACAAATTGCAGCGCTGTATACGCTGTGTGTAGGTAAGGTAGGGATCTCAAATACCATGACACTCTGTTTAGCCTAATCCCTGACAATGTAATATCACGGAAAGCCTATTTGCTTATCAAGGGCAATGCCTAGCTTCTGCTAAATCAGACAGAGTATGCAGCGCACGTCTAACACCAACATAGCTGTGCCGGTGACATGGCCTGCAGGAATATCTCTGATGGAGATAGAACTAGGCCCCAAAGAGCACATAATGCCAAAAAAAGAGTCGCAAGATGGAATTGTCCTTGGGCCCTCCCACCCACCCTGATGTTGCTGAAATAGGACATGCACACTTTAACAAACCAATCATTTCAGCGACAGGGCCTACCAAACAACTGTGGCTGAAATGATTGGTTTGTTTGGGCCCCCACACAAAAAAAGCTATTCATCTCTCCCTGTACAAACTAAACTGGCTCTACTGAGGCAAGATGTCATCCTCATCCTCTGATTACTGGCCCCCTTCAGTGTGTACTTCCTCATCCTCACACATTATCAATTCGTCCCCGCTGGACTCCACAACCACAGGTCACTCTGTATTATCTGGAGGGCAGTGCTGTACTTGATTGAGGAATTGATAATTCATTTTTATGAACATCATTTTTTCAACGTTCTGAGAAAGCAACCTCCTTCGCCGCTCACTGACCAGGTTCCCCGCTGCACTAAAAACTCTTTCCGAGTACACACTGGAGGGGGGACAACTCAGGTAAAATAGAGCCAGTCTGTACAGGAGCTTCCAAAATGCCTTTTTTTCCTGCCAGTAACAATATGGACTGTCTGCCATGTCTATTTGGATGGTGTCAGAAAAATAATCCTCTACCATTTTTTCTATTGTGACAGCATCCAATGCAGCGACAGTAGACATGTCTGCAATGGTTGGCAGGTCCTTCAGTCCGGATCAGATGTTGTCTGCATCCACGCTAGTGGGTCTTTTAGGAAAACTGAGCTTTTTCCTCACAGCCTTAGGTGTGGAAGAAAATGAAGATGGAGCTGTTGGCATGTCACGGTCCTCTTCAGTGGACAATTTCCTGACCAGCAGGTTTTTGCACCTCTGTAGACTTGTGTCCGCCGGAAACAGAGACACAACATACGCTTTAAACCGAGGATCGAGCACGGTGGCCAGAATGTTTTCCTCTGACTTTAAAAGAGTGACCACCCTCGGATCCTGGCAAAGCGTACGAAGGGCTTCATCCACAAGAGCTACATGCTTGGTGGAATCGCAATGGTTTACCAGTTCCTCCCTCACTTTCTCTTGTAATATAGATTGCAGTACCTATTCTCTGGAACTGCTTAAAGAATGAACGTAGTAAATGTAATATAGATTGCAGTACCTATTCTCTTGCACTGCTTAAAAATTGAACGTATTAAATGTAATATAGATTGCAGTACCTATTCTCTTGCACTGCTTAAAAATTGAACGTATTAAATGTAATATAGATTGCAGTACCTATTCTCTGGAACTGCTTAAAAATTGAACGTATTAAATGTAATATAGATTGCAGTACCTATTCTCTTGCACTGCTTAAAAATTGAACGTATTAAATGTAATATAGATTGCAGTACCTATTCTCTGGAACTGCTTAAAAATGAACGTAGTAAATGTAATATAGATTGCAGTACCTATTCTCTTGCACTGCTTAAAAATTGAACGTATTAAATGTAACAGATTGCAGTTCCTATTTTTTGGACTGCTTAAACAGTGAACGTAGAAATATAGATTGCAGTTCCTATTTTTTGGACTGCTTAAACAGTGAACGTAGAAATATAGATTGCAGTTCCTATTTTTTGGACTGCTGAAACAGTGAACGTAGTAATATAGATTGCAGTTCCTATTTTTTGGACTGCAGAAACAGTGAATGTAGGTATTGCAGTACTAATATTTCAGGACTGCAATAATATATTTCTCTAGAATTTTTTTATACTTTTTAAATTATTTTTTAATATTTTTTTTACTTTTTTTTTATTTATTTTTTTAATTTTTTTTGTAGTTTTTAATAATTAGACAATTACTATGGACTTAGCACAAAAATACACAGGACTCAGCAGGACAGAGCACAGGACAAAAGGACCATTGGACTCAGCAAGGACAGAGCACTGGACACAAGCATAAAGCACCACTGGACTCAGCAAGGATAGAGCACTGGACACAAGCATAAAGCACAACTGGACTGATCACGCAGGAGTACCACTACCCTACAACCTCCCTCTACCCCAATCACAGCCCAAATGAAAATGGCGGCCGCTAGCGGGGAATTTATGCAATCCGAGTCTCGCGAGATCCGACGCGAGACTTGGACGTCAGAGCCTCAGTTTCATTTTTTTTGGCGCCGGAAATACCCGAACAGTGCTCGGATCCCGTCGGATCCGCACTGTTCGGGTGGGCTCGGATTAGCGGAATCCGAGCCCGCTCATCCTTAATAACTGACTGATGTATGTAATTGCCTGATGTGTATAACTAACTGATGTGTATAACTGACATGGTTATCTTCCTCAATGGTGACAATGTCATTATCCTCATTATCATCATCATCACATATGTCTAGATTAATTACATTTCCATTTTACAAAAGAGGATAAACAATGTCATCTTTTGTTTGACCAGTACTGCTTGTCCACATATCCGTAGTTGACAAGCCTGTACAATGTAATTTTGTAGGGGCTGAATTACTTTATGTTTAACCTCCCACTACAGCTGAGGAATTGCTCTGCAAGAGAAATTAAATTGAGATAGAATTTGGAAGCACGTACATTTGACCTCAACTAATTGGCTGAAATCTGAGTCATTGATGGCAGAAATTGGACGTATATCCAATCCTAACATTGCTGTCATGGCTTTAGTGATCCAATGTGCAACAGAATGCTGACTGTCATACTTGGTTCCTCTATCAAATACTTGCTTCACAGTCAAGTAGGCAAAATTATGCTGATTAGTCTTCTTAATCCCCTTCTGTATAGATGTATCACACCCAGCAATGGCAGTTGTAGTGCATGCTGGACTGCATGCTAGTAATAATGAGGAGGTGGATGATAAAGGTGTGGGTGGTGAGGATTGCTTGAGGTGTCAATCCATTTGGCTGCTACCTGATGCTGCACTGCCTGCTACTATACACAATTTGCCACGTTTTGAAAAACTACTTGAATGAACTCGCTGCAAATGACATAACAGGAAGAAGGTGTCTAGATTATCAACATCCCTTCCACTCCTTATTTAAGCATCACAAAGGCTATGTATATGCAGTCTCGGACTAGGGCATGAAGGGCCCACCGGAGGACTGCAACACTAGGGGCCCACCAAAGGGGGTGTGGTCAGCCATTATAGAGGCGGGACCTGACACTAGAGGGGGAGTGGTCAGTCCACGAAGGACAGCTAGCACCTTAGTGTAGTATATAAAGCATACAGTGTGTGTATAAAGAATACACAGTCTTGACCTGCCCTTTAGATTGGGAAGAACAGTCACCAAAAATCAAGATTGTCCCACTAGACCAGGCTTGGCTAACCTGTGGTACGCCAGGTGTTGTGAAACTACAAGCCCCAGCATGCTTTGCTAATATATAGCAGCTTATTGCTGTAAGGGTATGCTGGGACTTGTAGTTTCACAACATCTGGAGTACCACAGGTTAGCCAAGCCTGCACTAGACTCAGATCATTTGACAGACTGTCCTACCTGTTGTTGTCACTTTTACCACCTGTGGCTGCTGGTTTCTTGCGTTGCGACTTCTCTGGATCCTGGAATGTTGAGGGCCCTATTTGGAAAAAATAATGGGTACATTTAGAATTGCCAACCATCCCTGCCATTAAATCAACAGCACCCACATTTAATAATTAGGCCTTCCAACCAACCCCAACATTAAATTAATGGTATTCCCATTTAATAAATAAACCTATTACCCTCCCTCCAAACAGCCCCAGCAATAAATTAATAGCATTTACGTTTAATACATCCATTTCCCACGACCATTCCTAGCATTAAATAATTAATATTCACATTTAATAGATAGCCCTCCTCCGCACATTCAATTATAGACCCAAACCACCTTAGCATTAAAGATCCCATCACCCCCTCCCTATAGTGTTCTCTGTGCAGCCCCCCTCACTATAGTTTACTATAGTCAGCCTCCCTATAGTTTAGTATAGATAGGCAGCCCCCCTATGCCACATAGTAGTGCCCCCAAAACAATGTTATGCCACACAGTAGTGCCCCCAAAGCAATGTAATGCCACACAGTAGTGCCCCAATGTTATGCCACACAGTAGTGCCCCAAAGTTATGACATAGTGGCCCCAATGTTATGGCACATTGTGCCCCCAATGTTATGCCACACAGTAGTGCTCCAAAGTTATGCCACACAGTAGTGCCCCAAAGTTATGCCACATAGTGCCCTCAATGTTATGCCACACAGTAGTGCCCCAAAGTTATGCCACACAGTAGTGCCCCAAAGTTATGCCACATAGTGCCCCCAATGTTATGCCACATAGTGCCCCCAATGTTATGCCACCCAGTAGTGCCCCAAATGTTATGCCATGCAAGTGACCACAATTCACACACACACACACACACACACACACTATATATATATATATATATATATATATATATATATATATATATATATATATATATATATATATATAGTATAAACAAACAAATGGTTAAAGAATATACTTACCGATATGTTGATTGCTGCAGGGCAGGCTCTCTGCTCCTTTTCCCTTCTTCAGCGGCGGCGGGAAGATCAGCTGTCAGGGGGAGGGGGTGGGTCACATGATCGCAGATGCGATCGCAATTGAGCAGTGGGGACGCCGGGTCCTCGTGAGGGGCCTCCAGGTAAGCTCCGCCCATGGGTAAAAGGGGGTGTGGCCATAAGGTAGCCGGGCCTTCCAGTGGTTTCACAGGTAGCCCGCTGGGCCAGTCCGACGCTGTGTATATGTATTGACAAATGTCTGGGTTGGGATAAAAATATTTCCAAACTCAGGTGCTTTTTTTGGTCTTATGCCCTGGCATGAGATTGCGCTTATCAAGTACTTGTGTATCATCGGAGGAGCTTCAAGATAAACTTCAAGAGTTTTCGGAGAGGCAGGCCCAAGTGTTCCAAGTGCTCCATACTAGAGTTGACGATCTAGACAACAGAGACCGCAGAAACAATTTATGGATTTGTGGCATCCTGAAAGACATCTTGCTCCCGGATCTGGTACAATTTCTGACTAAAATCTTCAAGGAAATTCTAGCTCAGGACCAAGTCATTAATTTCGACAGAGCCCATAGAGCCCTGAAACCCCGGGGAACTCAATCAGAGCAGCCGAGAGATGTTATATGCTGCATCTACTACTACACCCAAACTGAGGCAATCTTTCAAAAAGTAAGGACTCTAGATGGAATTGATTATAATGGTCAGAAAATCCAAATATTCCAAGACCTCTCTTGACATACACTTTAACTCAGACATATGCTCAAATATAGATGGAGCTTTCCTTTTGGCTTGCAGGTTACCCTCAATGGGCAAACCGAATCTGTGCGAGCTCCCTCAGATTTGACCTCCTTTTGTTCAGCTTTGGATATTCACAATATCCAACTGCCAGGATGGCATGACTACTTTGCGAGACTAAACCCTCTGTCGACAGGGTCCTGGCAGACAGCCGGCAACACGAGATCATTGTCTAAATGAAGACAGAACCCTCTAGGAGATCCTGTCACTTTAACAATGTGCCTATGACTTTTTCAACATCGTCAGTTGGTAGCCCAGGAAACCGCCTGGGCTTAGCCTTCTAGGCCCCTCCTGTTGTCACTGCTGTTGAGATTTATGGTTCTCGTTTATTGTTGTTTTTTTTTCTCTCCTATTGCAGGTCCTCTGAAATAGATTGTAGACCCTACAATTTACCAGTCTCCAGGCCTACAGACAGTTCTTAATTGATTGTTTATTATGTGTTTTAATGTCTGGTACTCTAGTCCATTCACCTTAAGGTAATTCATGCCAGGTTTCACTCCTGTTGTCTCCCACCCCTCCATAAGCAACCACCAAAGATTATCCTGGGTCTACCCAATTGCCCGTTCAGTGAACACCTTAATCAATATTTGGATACTTGGAGACTCCTTAGCGGGTTATTGTACCATAGTTTGCACTTTCATTTATGTGTTTTTGATGTATTCAGCCCAGTTTGAATTGGAGGCTAGTCCTCCGTAGTTACTTCTCTAATACGTAAACTCTAGTAGTTACCTTGGTCACCTACCCCCGTTGACCCCCAACCCTCCCCTCTGTCTGGAACAGGGTATACTTTGTTCTATCTGCAATATATGTAAGTTCTATGTTATTTCTCTGAAACTTTCTTTTTTTCCCCCTTACTCTTCTCTTTCCTTCGTGTCCCTCCACTCCAATCCCTCAGGAGCATCCTCCTATAAGATATAGAAATGGAGCTTTAATTAGTGCCGTACCCAGTTCCTATATACCCACATTACCTGCAACCTTAAAGTGGTCTAGGTAAATTATAAAGGGTTAAACCTTCCAGAAAAACGTTCACGTGCATTCATGAATTCCACAGAGAAGGCGCTGATGTTGTTTTTGTACAAGAGACACACTTTAAGTATGGGTCATCTCCAGCCTTTTGAGATCGCTACTTCCCTAGTTCGTACTTTAGCAAAAGCGCTGGTAAAACCCTTGGTGTTGCAATAGTCTTTTCGAAAACACTTCCTTTTACAAAATACTAGACTGGTTGAGGGGAGAGCCCTTTTAGTTAAATGTAAGCGCTACAACACTGTTTATACCTTTGTTAACCTTTATTGTCCAAACCAGAGCCAACATTCCTTCCTGGCTTCAGTCGTGGAGAAGTTGAGGAGCTGGCGGAAGGTGTGCTGGTTGTAGTGGGTGATCTCAATTGGTCTCTGCATCTGGAACTGGATTCATCAAATGGAGCTCCCAGACTCCATAGGTCCCTACACGCGAAGGTAAGGCCTTACATGGTTTTAAGCTGGACGATACAACACCCAACAGTCAGAGACTATACCTTCTTTTCGCACCCACATGGAGTTTACTCCTGCATTAATTATTTATTTCTCTCACATAGACACCTCCATTTGGTTCATTCCACATCTATAGGCCAAGCGACCAGGACCAACCACGCCCCTATATCCCTAAAATACCTTCTGGCCCAACCCAGGATAAAAAGCTGTTCATGGAGACTTAGTGAACTTCTCTTACAAAAATCATATTGTAGGACTCCAATTGAACAAGCCTTAGATCACTATATAGAGTTCAACTATACTTTGGAGGTTTCAGCGGTGTCACTTTGGGAAGCGCATAAGTGTGTTATTAGTGATAAACTAATCCAGCTAGGCTCCTACATGAAAAAAGAAAAAGAAGTTCTCAAAAAACAGCTCCTTCAAAATATCATAGATCTTG